>NC_046370.1:25229128-25589599 GCF_011125445.2 Fundulus heteroclitus
CTGCAAACTGACTTGAAAATTGAAAAATTGTGTAAAGAGGTGTCAATCAGGTGCTTCAGTGATTTCATTCTGAGCAAGAAGTTTCTAAGAGCTTGGAACATATGGTTTCTGTTTTGCTACCACAGCTAAAGCAATGGAGTTTGGACTGTATGAATGACATCTGCGTTAACTGTTTTGCAAAAGGGTGGGGAAAATTAGTCAAACCAATGAAAATGGGTTAACTCATTTGCAAGAAGTGTCTTTTGCTCTGCAGAGATGGTGATGCTGAAAACTGAGAGGTTGCCAGTTTCTTCAAACAGGTCAAAGCAACCAACAAAAACTGTAACAGGTAGCCCTTTTACAGGCAATGGAGAAGGCATGTGGAGATATTGATCAGGCATCATGTCAGGCCTGGATACGGCATTCAAGGAGATATTTTCCCCGGTGCCTTGGACTGGAGGGTATCGCATGCGATGTGGACGAAATTTTGTGGCTGGACCCAGAAAGACGACATGATGTAGGCTGATTGTTTTTTTGGTTTTTGTGAAATTACTATTTTGAGTTCTGACTTTGTCTTGGTTTTGATGAGTGTGAATAAACACCAATACTTGAAGTTTGGATACTTGTATGTTTACATGACACTATGACAAAAGTATGACCTCAAATTGACATCTGTACACAGCGAAAGAGAAAGTCAGATGTGTTTTGTATTCATACCATCAGCGTGTAGTTGGCACATTGTGTGCTCAGTAGATGATGGCATGTGTTTACTGTTTGATACGAAAACACCATTTTTACGAAGGTGTGAAGAGTTAATCTAGCTGTGTTCGCTTTTGCAAGAGAACTACAATGTTTTGAGAATTGGTAAAAGGTTTTCTTATTTGTGTGTAGAGTTTTGCAAAAATAGCCAATAGTTACAAAAAATGTGCTTAAGCAATCAGAAAAAACTGTAATGTTGTAATAATATGCTGTTTTTATTGTGACCATGTTTTCTTCCTGCCTCTTCTTTGTAAATAATGTATTCCTGCTTCTTCTGACACTGCCCCTGTGCAATAGCCTTGGGTTGACATAAGCTGATGACCAGTTTTGTAATACCAATGAAGCTCAATCATCACCATCTGGTGTGGTTCAATTGGGCCTCTTTCAGAAAATCCAAATAGGTAATTTGTAATTCAGATACAGTAGTAGAGAAACTAGAGCCAGGATTCTTATTTTTTGTTATTCTTACCCTTTTGCTAGTCTTATTCTTGTCAGTTCTGATGAATGTAAAGCATACATTTTTACTAAATACATAGGAATACTTAAAAACACATTGTTTAAATATCACACATTGAATTTTCTTTTGCAAATCTGGCTCTTGGGCTTGTGTAATACACCAGAGAATTACTAAACAGCAACATCCATACAAAATTTATTTTGGAATCCAATCAGAAATGTTGATATAAAAGGATATCTTGGTTTGCTCACTTACTACAATTAGTTACATCTTACAATGTCTGGTGATGTTTACGAAGCTACAGAAAAATTCCAAGTTCAGACCAGATGTTGCAGAAGCCGTTAGCTTAATGTCAGACACATACTCATAACTGGAGCACACAAATAAGCAGAGGGGATTTCCTTTCCTACCCACCGCTCTGTGTTTGTGTGTGTGTGTGTGTGTGTGTGTGTGTGTGTGTGTGTGTGTGTGTGTGTGTGTGTGTGTGTGTGTGTGTGTGTGTGTGTGTGTGTGTGTTTGTGGTTTGTGTGTGCGGGTGATGGTGTGGTTGCCGTGGTGCATTTTAAGCATCCACTCATTTTTGTGTCTGTCATTTGGCTTGCCCTAGTCATCCAGTAAAAGAGAGGAAGCATATTCAATGTAAACTGTAGGTGGATGTCTATTTTCAATAAAATGTTCAATTTTATTTATTTATTTATTTACACCACGCACAAAGAAATGTCTGTGTGTGAGTCTAATATTTTTATATTTTATTTTCAATATTATATATATATATATATATATATATATATATATATATATATATATATATATATATATATATATATATATATATATACTCTATATTACGCCTTTTCTACATAGTCCAGAGTCAATTTAACTTGACACAACTCTGTTTTTGTATATATAGCTACAACAAAGTACTTACCGATTCTCATTTCGAAGTCTGTTTTTGTTTAAATTGAATAAGGCTGGAGCTTTTGCGGGGGTGCCTATTTGAGTGAGTAGGGGAGCTGGCTCCCTGGGTTGGCTCCCCAGTCCTTTGCTCCCCATCCCTGGACTCCTCCCTCTGCCTGCTCCATCACGCCGCCACACATGTAGGTCCTTGGGGAGAGGGCGTTACTGGAGGTTGCCACCTTTTGGTGACGTCCCTCTCCCCAATTTTATCATGCATTTTAGACACTTTCACTCCAAACATTTTCACAACGCACATTCATGTAGGCCACGATATGGGGGGGGGGGGGGGGGGGGGGGGCTAATGTTGTGAGAGCCTCGCTTCGGGCGGCTCCCTTCACCCCCTCTCGCATTTAGACATTGAGGGTTCTGGGTAGTTGCTTGGAGGGGGGCGCTGGCACCAGCTTCCTTCTGGAGGGGGGGTGGGCTGTGCTGTGCACCCCCTTCAGTGCTCCCAGTTTTAAACACACCTGAGATCAACATGCAACAACACAACATCTGAGCGGGTGTAGGGAGGATCGGGGGTCTTTTGCACACCCCCGATCTCCGATCGCGGCACGGAGTCTGGGGCCTGGAGGAGGTGCGGGCCACTGGGTCCGGGGTCTTGGTGGGGGGCTGCTGCGGGTAGCCAGCGGCTTACCGGGTCTGGGGCTGACGCCTCTGCTCTCCCCAGGAAGGGATGGGGGGCAGGGGTGGCTAGGGTAAGGTCGGGGTGGGAGGGGGTTTATTAGGTATATAGTGGGTGAGGAGGGCTCTGGTCGGGTGGCCCGTACGGGTCGTGTCAGCCCCCCCTCTTTGGGGGGCCTGGTCCGGGGGGCGTCTGGTCCGGGGGCGGGGCCGGGGGTCGGGCACAGGCAGTCGTATTGTTGAATTGTGGTGACCCCCCCCCCCACTTGGGATTTTTGGATGTGAATGCTATGTGGGGAATGTGTGTACAGCGTCCCTTTTTTTTTTTTTTTTTTTTTTTTGTCTGTGTGTGGCGAGTGGGGCACATGGGAGGGATGGTGTGAATGAGTTTTTTTTTTTTTTTCCAGGTTCGGGTCCGGTCCGCTCCCTCTCCCAAGATCATCTCAAGTCACCGCCGGCCCATTCCCGGCGGTGGCTTCGCGGGGCCTGGCCCCCCGGGGGGCGGCCGGGGCCCCTGCCGCGGGGGCGGGGCGCCCCTGGGGCCTCTGGCCCCCGGGGCCCATGGCCAGGACCATTTCAGCGCGGCCGGCTGCCGGCGGAGCCCACGGGCTCGTCCCCGCGGCTCTTGGGGGCGTCGACATTGCGGTGGCTGGGGGATTTCCTCGGGTCGTCTCTCCTCTTTCCTCGGGGGGGGGGTTGCAGATTTCCTGTGAAGGCCCCTCTCGGGCGCACTGCTTTGGGGGCCCCTTTGGGAGTCCGGGGTTACGGGTCCCCTGACTCCTGCCTCTGTGCTCGGGGAAGGTGGGTCTTCGGTTCTCCACAATCACTATCGAACTATTTCCTTCTGGATAAATTTTCACCTAAACTAGTGCACTCTCACAAACTCCCACAGGTGCTGGGTCCCAGATATTAAATGTTCACTTATATACAGAAAGGCTATAATTTATTTATTTACTTTCTTTTACTTTCTTTTTTAGGTATCACATTACACATGTCAGCTTAAATAATAATACATATGATTTAGCAATGGTATCAAGGTGTTACACGATTGTATCTGTTGCTTTATGTCTGTTGGTTGTGCTGTTCTTTTTGTGTCTCTTTCCAGGTGATGGAGCAGACAGAGGATGTTTTATCATTCTCTTCCTTTTATCTCTTCTTTCTTTCACCTCTTCTTTTTTTTCTCTTCTTGTTTTTCTTTTACTCTCCTACTTTCCCATTGTAGTGTCTATATAATTTGAAATTCTCCCTGCAGGACTCACAATAAAGCTATTTACACGCACAAATCAAGCGGAGCATTATGGCGAAAGCTGTTTGCTCCACTTGTGAAAGTAAAATCTGTCGAGCTCTATTTGACATTAAGATATCAATTCTTATTGCCACATTGCTAGACATGACACTGGGAAAAAAAACAAAAAAACAAAAAAAGAATTAGTAAAAAAAAAAGAAAAAAAAAGAATAAGGCTTCAAATCCCCCACAACATGATATATTCAAAACTATTAAAACATAAAGGTTAAATCAGTTCAGTCCAATATACAATATACTCTATCTTTTTAAAATGTTCTAAATTCTAAGTAAAATAGAATTTAGAGGGATTTGGACTGAAAAAGCATATTCATAAAAATAATAGTTTGTTCAGACAGTTCAGAATCAGAATTAAGTTTATTGCCAAGTAGGTTTGCACTTACAAGGAATTTGACTTGGTGTTGATGGTGCAGACAAAATAGCTATATTTACAGAGCTATATACACAGTAGACTGTGCGTTAATGTAAGGCAGAAGGTCTGGACATGCTGCGTTGGTGTAGCTTGTAGGTCCTGAACTAGGGAGGGAGAGAGGGGAGGTGTTAATTAATACACTGCAAAAAGTGAACGAAAAGTAAGTAAAATCTTCTTGAAATTATTATATTTGTCCCTGATATGCACAGGTAAATAAGATTATCTGCTAATGGAATATGATTTTTGCACTTAACATAGGAACAATTCATCTCCATAATCTAAATTCAAGTGCATTATATCTAATTATTTTATTTTAGGGGTCTAAATACTCCATATTCCGTTGGCAAATATTCTTATTTACATGCTCAAATCAAAGACAAATACACTCATTAAAAAAACATTTACTTTCAGTTCCCTTTTTGCAGTGAGTATTCAATTATTATGAAATCATTTGTGTATATATTTTTTATAAATCAAAGTCAGCTGTATTTGCCAGGTAAGTGTACATATATAAGGAATTTGATTCTGGACTGTACAATGCTCATGACGCCCTTACTTTTACGATAATACAACAACACAATAATGCAGTGATAAAACTCAAACACAGTTTGGAATATAGAAAATACATATGAGCACATGAACAAGCGGACCAATCGAGACAATCATACAATAGTGTAATGAGAAGAGTGCAAACGCTGCAGGAGTATATATTATTTCAATTGTTTTTCTTATGTTTATGTCAAAAGTGGAAGTGATGTAAAGGTGCACATACACATACAAACATATATGTCCACAGTATGATGAGTGCTGAGGTATTACATGAGGTAAGTAGATTTGGTGTACAGTATATACAAAATGACAGCATGAACAGTAAAAATGAATGGCACTGAAAAAGAGAATAATGGATAAATAACTGTCAAAGGAAGTAGAGTTATTGGGCTATTGCACAGGAGATTTTTGTCAGACTCAGCTGTTCATTAGAGTGATGGCTTGTGGGAAGAAACTGTCCCTGAGTCTGTTGGTTTGGTGCACTGTAATCTTTAGTGTCTACCAGTGAGGAGAATTGGAAACATGCATGGCACATGGAACAGGAATATGGCACAGTGAGCTGGGTGAGTTTGGTGATGAGGATGTCCGGGATGATAATGGTAAATGCCAGTCTGAAGTCTCCAAACAGGATCCTTGCATATGTCCCTGGAGCGTTGAGGTGTTGGTGGATGTGGTGCAGTCCGAAGTTGATGCCACCATCCACTGACCTGCTTGCCCTGTGGGCAAACCTGCAGGGGTCCAGTAAGGGTCCTTTGATATTCTTCAGATGGGCCGACACTACTCTTTCAAAGAACTTCATCGCTAATGATGTTCCGGGAACAAGTCATTTAGTTCAGACATGGAGGGCTTTTGGGGGACCGGGATGATTGTAGAGTGTTTGAAGAAGGAGGGAACTTCACACAGCTCCAGTGATTTGTTGAAGATCTATGTGAAAATGGGAGCCAGCTGGTCTGCACAGATTTTCAGGCCGGATTGGGACACACTGTTGGGGCCAGGAGTATTCCTGATTTTCTGCCTCTGGAAGCGCAGGCACACATCCTCTTCACAGATAGTGGGTGCATGTGGGGGGTCGGAAAGGGGAATGGGAGTCAAGGCAGGTGGCTGTTTAAAAATAGCGTTGGACCACTGGAGAGGTGTGAATTTGGACTTTTCAAACCTAGAATAAATGATAAACTGAATTTATATAGCGCTATAGCATTACAGGATAACACTTTATTTGAAGGGGTGTGCATAAGACTCACCACTTGTCATGTTTATGACATAAGATAACATGACATTACACCTGTCATGAACCTGGAGTTTTTATGAATGTTAATGACTGTTGTCATTAAATGTCATTCTGGAAATTATAACACTTTTAATGCAAAGTGGACATTGTTTAAATGTCTTTGTTATGACAACTTCACACTAACAGATTCCCATCCTCTTGGCCGGTGTTTTGGCCGGAGTTTGCCAACTTTTTCACGTGTCCCTTGTCCTACACACCTGAATGAAATGGCTAAACTACCTCAATAGCATGGAATCCAGCTCTGCAGAGCTTTGCTAATGAGCTCATATCGGAGTCAGGTGTGTTGAAGCACCTAAAAGTTACAGGACACTGGCCCTCGAGGACTGTAGTTTGAGACCGGTGATTTAAGGACAATTCTACCAACTACTGAGGATATGTTTGTGCATTTCAGAAGTTTAAGAAAGTAGAAAAAAATTCTACCTGTCATTATTCTTGTATTTTACAAGTAAATATAATCTTGGCAATCTTAATTGAGCTAAAACAGGAAAAATTATTGTCTGATTAAATGTCAGGTAGTAACTTCAATGAAATGTGTCTTTTTATGCAGTTAATATCTAGTTTCAAAGGTATGTAGATTCAGTTCAGGATACGTTTTTGCATTGAGTTGGAGCTGTGTCCAATTAAATATTTTGTGTAAAAGAAATGTTACCACAAAATTCCCTTCACCTGTCTTCATGACAAATATCATATGAAAAACATATGAGTTATTTACTTCTCATTGATACACTAAAGTTCTCAATGAGAAGACCCCGAAAATGTGGCGCTGTGTATGCAATCATTTCTTGGCAACTATCTCTCTCTCATCACTTTTCAGTGATTGCCGCTTTTTGTCTCTTAGCTTCTTCTACAAACATGATTGATAACAGAAATATTCATACAATCAGCTGCAATAAAATCTTTATTTCTTTCATTTATATCAGTTAACTGGGTGAAAATCTAGTTGAATTTGATTTGTCATTTTATCTTCTAGAGCTAATCAATTTATTTTGAAGCATCCAGCTTTTCCACAATGGAAAGTGAAAGAAAAAGCAGCTGTATTATGTCCCTGATAGATACAAAGTAGTTGGACCTGACAGTGCATATGTGCTGAGAACCTTAGAGATTACAGTAAACGTTTCAGCTGAGGTAAACTCAGTTTTAATAAACAAAAATGTCTAGAATTTTATCTGGGTTTTGGAAAACAGTATACCTCACTTAAACCAACATAAACCTTAATGCTCGAGTTTAGCAACTTGGTTAAGACCTTTTCCTGCCTGTAATTTTTAATCAAGCTATATGATACACTCGATTCTGTTGGTTCACTAGGACAACTTAAAGTAAGCTTTTGTTTCTGCGGTCTTCATTTCAAATTGAGTCAAATGGATTTTTAATTAGTTTCTATGTAGTTAAATAGATATGACATAACTGTTGGGAACTAGTCATGATCATATGTTATTATTGATATATGTAAAAAAAAAAAAAATTAAAACCCAGGGTTCACACCAGGAAGCAGAATTGCAGTAATGCATGTGTCTCTGCAGCTTTTGCACTGCTACCCAACTATTACCACTTTGAGGCAGTCTCTTGCCTACACCCAAAATCAAATAGGTTGAAAACTAATCTGAAAGGAGCAAATCATTATAATCCTGTACAAATAAGTGCTTATCTGACTGAACAGAGCAATAAAACAAATTTAGTTTCTTGAACATCTCTTCAAAGACTTTGATAGTTAGAGGCTTGATTTGTTATAATCAGACTGATCCATTTTGTCTTAGAAACATGGCTAATCCTAAAAGGATTATGTTAGTATAAATGACTAAACTCCTTCTAATTATTTCAGTTTTCCCATTGCTGGGCAAAGATAAGTAGCAGCAACCATACAACCATCAGATGTGTTGATACATTTGCATTGAATATTTTAAATATTTAGAACACTTCTCTGAGTTATCATCTGATTTAGTGTGAAATACCGATAAGTGTCAGGCATTCTTCCTGTTCAGCCCCACTGTGAGTAGCATTTCGTCAGTTCGACTAATTTCTGGCTCACCTTGGACCTGTCATCTCCACTCTTTGCTTGGGCAACAGTAGCGCAGGAGTTAGGGAGTTTGTCCTGTAACTAGTGGGTTGCCGGTGTGGTCCCCCACTCTGACTGTCTCTGCCTGCTGCCATTGGTCAGAGGGTCTGGTGGTGCCGATGTCTGGCAGCCTCGCTTCTGTCAGTCTGCCCCAGGGCAGCTCTGGCTGCAAACATGGCTCTCCACCGTCAGGGTCTGAATGCGTGAGTGGCTGACTGTAGGGTAAAGTGCTTTAGGGTTGTCGGACTTGATAAAGCACTGTACAAGCCATTTACTGTTTGTTTTATTTTACAATAAAACTTTAAAATGCACCACCATGTTTTAGTTTGAACAACGGGTTCTCAGAGTTACTGAGCATTACAGATAAGGTCCATACAGTGGCCTATTTTTAACATTCGTATTGACACTCAAAGTGATAGCCTAAATTTGGCATTTAATGGTTTCCACGGGTTCCTCTTGGCCTGGCTCTACTTGAGCATTTCGATTACCGTTTTTTCGTACCTGCTCAGGAGATGGTACGAACAGAGCAGAGAGTAGGGCCAAAATGGGACGTGAACAGATTGCTGCTTACTGATTTGCCATGGGTGTGGTCAGCCAGAGCAAGCAGTAAAATAACAAATTGCCATTTTCCCAAGTAGAGAGAAGCAAAGCAACCAGCAAGTGTAACCCTTAGTGCAATGATGAGGTGTGGACTTTTCTCTGCATCGGAGACTGCAATATTCAGTAGCAGCTTGATGGAGCAACTAGAGATGAAAAAGTGTTTGCAGAGGTAACAGAGAGGGTGCCAACCCATGGATTTTACCACACATGTTTTGTAGATTTGCACCGACCCATACAGTAGTAGCAGGTAATAGAGGTCGATCCAGGAAGCTTATGACGGCTAAAGAGGGCTAAAGAGCTAGCTTGCTTGCTAGCGATTGAGTTCTGCTCCATGTTCCTGACTTATTCAACTGATCTATGTAGTCTTTGTTCTGATAAAGGATCAATTTAAAATAGTTGGTATGTCTGTATGCAGATACATTGGTAATAATTGTGTGCATCTCTTTCTGCATAGAAATTTAAAAATAATTATTAATAACTGTCAGATTATTCAAAGTAACAAGGGTGGCTATGTTAACCCAAAATATAAAACATGCTTATTAATTTGACTTTTTTTACTACACAATTCTGTCAACTTACTGTTTTACTGCCTTCATTGAGAATCTTAAATGTAAGATAAATAAAGCCACAAAATGATTAAATGTGTCTAAAATGCGACCGTTACTGTGTTCTGCTTTAAAGCTTGTTTTATAAAACCCATGATGAGTTCAAGCCCTAAAAAAGTGATTGAATGAATCAATCATTCAATCACTTTGAGATTATGTAAAAACATTGAAATTTTATTTAAAACCAAGTCTAGACAGATTAGAAAGAACACAAATTTATTCATATTTGGATTTTAATGCACAGAAAGGTGAAGGTCTCTCTGGACATCCTGACATTGTGCACCCACTGGGAGTCTGAAGTTGGGAGCTGTGACATTGCAGGACTCGTAGGCCCGCAGGAATGCCCAGACTGATCATCTGGGAGATACACAACATACAGTAATCCGCTAATGAATGTGCTGTGCTTACATAAAGAAATTCAGGCACTAAAATGAATTATTCTTGATACCGTGGCTTAAATGATACCGTCGCTTCTATTTGCCAATGTAGTGCTACTTTCATGGTGGTTTTGATTAAAAACATTAGCGTTAGCTTACCTTGCAATGTCTGAGTTGCCTTGTTTCCTCCAGCTGCGAGGCTTGCAAGGCCAGTACTCTCCTGCAGATATCTGCTGTCCTCTTCTTCTTTATGTACTTTTTCTGCTCCTTTAATCTTGGAGTCTTAGAATTCCAATTGGAGTTCATTGGACTTCATGACGGAAACTGGCTACCTCAGCAAATAGCAATAACAGCAACAATGATAAACATTATAGTATTCACAATTATAAAACATGAATGCAGTATAATAAACATTAGGAATGTGTTAAACATGCAAACACAATAAGTGAATTGGTAAAGAACAGTCAACTGAGGCACTTAAAAAGTAACTACTTTTTCTTGAGCTGGTAAAAATTGTTCTATATTCATTGAAAAACTCTCATCCATCCTCATTGCTGAGAGCTCTTTTTTTTTTAATTTACGTTCTCCTCGAGCAAGCAGTTCATTTCAGCACACATGGAATTCATTTGACCATACTTGTTTTACAACTGACACATTGATCAATGTCCAACATGTAGTTTGGTGGTGACCCTGACCCACACCTGGCACCTAGGTGGCCTTATGTGCTTCTCTGCTCCATGCTGCTTTGACCCTTGCTGTGGTTGCTGACTCTCCATCCACAGGTGCAGGTGAAGCAGCTGCACTGCCTACTGCAGTTACACTATCCCATCTCGTTCTCCTCCATTGAAATCACTTCTTGTCAGCAGCTTTCACCTCCATGTGTCCGAAATGGAATGAGAGGGCCCAGTCTGAATGGAATAAATGAATAAATAAATACATATGTATGTAATAAATATATATAAATAACAAAACTTTTTTATTATTTTTAATTTAATTTTTATTTTTATATTTAATTTAATTTTTATACATTAAAATTATGCATGTTTTCTGCATAATTTTACATTTTATTATTTTGTTATTTTAATGGGTAATACATTTATTTAAGCAGCAATAGTCAATAATAATAATTTCAACGTTCATTTTCAGAGGATAATTTTAAATATATTTGGTACAGATTTTGCTAAATTGGCTTTTCATTATTTTTTGAAGAATTGAAGACTAAAAATGAATTTTTCATACCTTGTTTGTTACCTTGCCTTTATTATTTACTGGTTTAAAAGCACAACATATAAGGAATATGTTTTTAGGATTTCTTCAAGACTTACACTAATAAGCAAGCATAGACATGGGAAACTTAAATATTTTAAAATAAGTTGAAGCAGTTGGATCAAGGTAAAAGTGAGCTGTCATCAGTTTTACAACAGAAGTGAAAAGAACTGCCTGGTAACAAAGCCTGATCTGTTTTCTTTGTCCTCCCAGCGTTATGTTGGACAGCAGACTGGATGTTGTAAATGACCTGAGCGTGCAAAAGTACTAAGATTCTCCTCTGTGCTTTAAAGCCTCTGTTTGAGCAGAGGTTGCCAACGGCTGGCCGTCACCTCTCTCCTTTCTCTGACTCTGTCGTCTGCTGACTGAGTTCCTGCAGCACAAGAAATTTACAGAGCAGGCCGTTAGGGCTGACATGTCATCATCCCTGTCTTGTCCCATCCAGACAAACAAAGACTGAGGATCCTGTTGAACAGCTCTGTGTTGATGGGACTCCAACAGTCCCCTGTCTGTCTCAGCAGGGATTCAGGATGCAGCAGAAAGCTGTGGCTACATTCAGCCCCATTCACAGTGGCGGCTTGTTGATGGAAAGCCTGTTAATGTTCAACCACACACAGGAACTGATCCAGAGCCTCCATCAGGGAACAATATATGCTCAGTTTACATATTTGTTCATTTATTGTATTTCACTTCAAATCAAAAGGCTCAAAAATGTACCAGGAATCAGTCTCTTCTGTAATTTGTACATGAGATGTCAAATACAATCTGCTTTCCTCTTTTAGAATTAAACAGTATGGACAACGTTCGTCTCTCAGGGATAAAAATCAACAAGCTTTGAACAACCCATCGGGTGCTGAAAGTAAAATAAAGCACCTGGTAACATGAAAGCAACGAAAGGCCTAAAAAAGTGAAATAATTGTTTTTTATAAGTTCTTCCATTCATTTTGTCTTCACTGGTTCTTGACATGAGATAAATGAAGCCTTCAACATTTTTATAGAGTTTACATGTTCTGCCTGTGTCTGAATGTTCTTCAGGAACTTCCTTAATGCAAGAGTAATTTGTGACCAGCAATCTAAGGTGTGTGCAGTTCTCCAGGTTGTACCTGCCTTTCACGTGTTGACTGCTTAGATAGGTTCCAGTTATGGTTATGAGAATTACAATGTCAAAAATGTGCAGATAAAAGTTATTTGTTCTATATTATAACAGCTCTGGTTAGAGTCACAAACGACTTACGAATGGCAGCAGATAAAGGCTCACCTTCCCTCCTCATACTCCTTGATCTGTCTGCTGCTTTTGACACTGTGGATCATCAGATTCTTCTCAACCGGCTACACAAAACCACTGGACTCTCTGACACTGCTCTGAACTGGTTTCAATCATACCTTACTGACAGAACGGAGTACACCTCAATTGGCAATACAAGTTCACGGCATCACAAAGTCACCTGCGGAGTCCCCGAGGGATCAGTACTGGGGCCCATTCTCTTCATCATCTACATCCTCCCCCTTGGTCATGTCATCAGCCATCATGGAGTCTCATTTCACTTGTATGCTGATGATACACAACTGTACATAAAATCTCATCCTACTGCAGCTTCAACAACAGCATCATCATCTTCAAAACTCACTGCCTGCCTGGAGGAGATAAAGATGTGGATAAAACACAATTTTCTCCAGTTGAACAGCTCCAAAACCGAGGCAATCCTTGTTGGCACATCACACCAAGTCCAGTCATCCTCCATTACTGGTATAACCATCTCCGGCCAGGACATTCCCCTCTCCACAACAGTCACCAATCTCCGTGTAAGATTTGATCCACAACTAACCTTTGAACCCCATATCAAACAACTCTGCAAAATATCCTTCTATCATCTGAGAAATATTTCAAAACTCCGTTCTACACTCACCTTGGCTGATGCAGAAAAACTGGTCCATGCCTTTGTCTCCTCCAGGCTGGACTACTGTAATGCACTTCTCATCGGGATGCCTAACAAGAGTTTGCAGAAACTACAGTATATTCAGAACAGTGCTGCAAGGATCCTGATGAGAGTCCGAAAGTATGACCACATCACACCCATTCTCCACTCCCTTCACTGGCTTCCTGTTTCTGCAAGGATTGAATACGATCTCAATTCTCACCCACCAGTGCATCTATGGAAATGCCCCACTATACCTGAAGGAACTGCTCATCCCTCTCACTACAACACGATCCCGTCGCTCAAAACACTTAAACCACCTCCTCCTCTCCAAGACTAAGCTAAGCACCATGGGCGACCGTGCCTTCTGCTCTGCCGCTCCTCGGACCTGGAATGCCCTACCTGATCATCTGAGGGAACCACAGACTATTCATACTTTTAAAAAAGGATTAAAAACATTTTTTTTAGCAGGACATATGACTTTTAACATTTTACAATTACGCTATTGATTTTATTCATAATTGTTTTAAAGCAATGCTTAGTTTTTAATTTTGATTTTACCCTTCTATGATGATTTTACCTGCAGCACTTTGAGAGTTTTCTTAAACGTAAAGTGCATTACAAATAAAATTTATTATTATTATTATTATTATTATTATTATTATTATTATTATTATTATTATTATTCAAAATTAATGCGCTAAAGTCCCAGCCTCCGAATGACATACCAAGTCACTGGTATACAGCTGCATGGTTACTTGAGGAAGGAGCCGGTTCTTAGCAAGGCCAGTGATGTCCAAACTTGGGCTCTATGGGCCCTAAATCCATAAGTCAACATTAGTTGCGGTCCAAGATAAAATAAAAAAGTGAAATAAATGTTTTGAACTGTTTTTACTTGCTCAACAATAACCAAAGAAAGCTATATTTTAATTATGCTTTTAAAGAGCTTCACACATTTGCCTTGTTAAAAGGTGGGCCAAATTTTCATCATTCTTGAATTACAGTTCAGGGCCACACAAAATCTTTCCGGGGGCCATACCTTGCCCCCAAGCCACACTTTGGTCACCTCTGGAAGTTGCCTAGGGTCCTAACTGCCTTTGCAGGATCTTGATGGTTGATGGTTAGCTGACCAGCCCTTCTTCAAACCCACCTCTTCTCCTGGGCTTTTGATACCATGTAGCGTGTTGAGTTTTGTGTGTATACATGTATATTCTTATCGTGGGGGCAGTCCCTTTTATTATATATTGTTTTATTTTACTGCCTTTATCTTTCTATTGTCTACTTCATCTTTTATTGTGTTTTTATTGGGTTATATATTTACCACGTTTTATTTTGTTGTACAGCACTTTGGAAACCTTGTATTTGTTAAAATTGTCCTATATAAACAAACTGGGTTTGAAGGCTGCACAGTGGCGCAGTGGGTAGCGCTGTTGCCTTGCAGCAAGAAAGTCAGCAAGAAAGTAAAGAATTACAATAGTCCAGCCTTGAAGTAACAAATGCATGGACTAGTTTTTCAGCATCACCCCTGGACAGAAGGTTTCTTAAGTAAAGGTTTAATAACAGCTACTTTAAAAGCCTGTGGTACATATCCATTTACTAAGGATAGCTTAATCATGTCTAAAATAGGACCACTGATCAAAGGGAATACATCCTTACCCTACATACTGGTGATTTTACTTCATCTGTTGGATATTAATGCGCACTCAGCTGTCAGCATTTTACTGACTGCCAGCTTGTATAAAGCGGTTGAATATGGCAAAATGACTGACATAAATGGAGAAAAAACATAGAGAAAATCAAATTGGACAAAGGAGCAGCACCTCCTTTTTTAAGGACTAAGAATAAATGATGTCACTAAGAGTTACGTTTAGACTTAGGATTCTTTATCGGGCACTGGAACACAGAGGGCTTGACAATCAAGCGGAGAATGGGGCTGCATCCAAAATGTTCTACTTAAAGCTCCTAGCTCCTGTTCCCTGACCTTTCATGAGGTCAACAGTAAGAACTCTATTGAGGAAAGGAGCTTTGGACAGAGTTTAATTTTCAAGGTTGACAGACAGACAGACAGATATATATATATATATATATATATATATATATATATATATATATATATATATATATATATATATATAATATGAGTCTCTACATAGAAATAAATCTAACACCAGAAAAAAATGGGAATACTGTCCCCCCTTTTAAATTAGAAGAAAATATAAGATGCTTAAGATGTTATGTTAAATATGCAGTTTTTCCTAAAGTTATTTAATTACTCGTGACCTTCTTTGTTAAGAACAACAAAACTCTGAATAAAATGATTTGACCCAAACTTACAGGTTGTCATGAAAATAGTTGGTAAATTAAATTACTGGACCATGCTTTTAGTGCTAGAGAACAACCGAACAGCTGTAAATATTGTTTAGCTTCTTTGGATCCTTTTGAAATGTAGAAGATGCTGTGGCTTCGCTCTTGTGTATGTCGAGGGTCTGATTATCGAATGCTAGCTAAATCAGAATAAAGCTAAATTACCTAATAATGCTAATGTAGATACTGTAGCTGCGGTGTAACTATGTAACTGCACTGCAGATTATTTTATAACTCCATAATCTTAATTTGATAATCCAGTAATCTATCTGCTGCAGCTGCATATTTTGCTTATGGTGTTCAGCAACAATTAAACCTAATCTACATCTGTCTCGAGAAATACACTAAGGACACAATAAACATGTCTGTCCACACGGGCTGTCTATTTTTACTATACTACTTTACTACTACTACTTTTACTACTTTTCTAATAATTTGGCTTGTTTGATATTTTTGAGGACAACATGAACGTTCCTAAACTGAACTGATACATCTTCAATTAAACACCCAGTATTCCCAGTAACATGTCAGCTCGGACAGAGAGCCATCCATCTCCAAAGTGACAGTCAGTAATGCTCCAACCAGCCTCTTCCCAGCTTGCAGCCTCACATGTTCTGGCACCTCCTGCTGCTCCTTCCACCCTCTCTGAAGAGCAATCTGTCCATCCACTCCTGCTTGTTGACGCTTAGATCCAGTGAGATAAAATGTTTGGATGTCCAACTTTTTTGTGTTTTTGTGATGAAAAGTTGAGACCAGTTTTAATCTGGCATATCTCTTCAATTCAACCTGATAACTGCTGCTGAGACAACAAACAACTGCCGTTAAGACACGTTGAAATGTGTGCATCCTGTTGGCAGAGACAGGGAGTCTCTTTGTGGCCCTGGGTGTGCCCTTGCATGTGTAGTGTTACTCTTTTCTTTCTCCACACCTTCCAGGTCTCCAAGCAATAATGAATAAATTCAGAATTTAATTTCCCATCTATTCACAGTACAAATGGCTGAACTTAGATTATTAAAGCTTCCCATATCCACAATCAGGGTTTCAAAGATGGAAAGAACAGGAGAGCACCCTGTAGCCAAATTCTGTCATGAGGTTAGAGGTTCACCCACCCTTACCACAACATGCAACACAGTCTCATGTAGAATGTAGACATAACGCACAAATTAAATGTTTGTGAACTTATCCTTCAGTTGGTTACACAGGTACAGCTGTCCAACCTCTGAGAATGAAGGGGTTACTGCAGTTTTGAATTTAGAAAATGTATTGCTGTCATCTTGTAATGTTAATACAAGCTAACTATGTCACTGAGAGAAAACTAAGAATTAATTCCACAGTTGTTTTAACTTGCAATTGAGTTCAGACTTCACACTTTAGAAGACAAACAGATCTGATTCATATTCAGAAATATATCAGCAATTCAATCCAAATATATAAACAGATATTTCATCAGTTCCAAAGTAATTCAATCCTAGTTATAAATGTGGTCAGGAACAGTTTATTACAGCATTTCATACATGTTCTGAAACTCCAACAACTCCATCGAATCACTGACTTTGCAGATACCCCTCCTGTGTCATGTTCTGACTCAGTTTTCTGACTCACACACAGAGAAAACTCAGATACCACATGATTTTAGAAGGTGTATTGTTATCATCTTTAAATAAAACAATATATGCAAAGCAGTTGTCCTGGTAGTTTTTCTTAGTCCTTTTGGAGCCTGAAGAGAACTTTGCACCGGGCGCAAGCAGCAGACATAAACATTATTTTTCCATCTGCCAGCAGTAATGCGGAACTATCAGAAAGCAAGATAGCGACTGTTGACACATTTTCTGCAATAGGCAGTTGATGCACCTTCAAGATGCACCCTGAACTCTTCATTCTTTTATCACACACTATAGCTCATGAGGAACATCATGGGGTCCCTACCATCAGTTCATGTACAAAGTAGTTCCTCATTCATAATCAGTGTGAGCAGTCTCTGCAGACTCCGCTGGTTGTTCTGTGATCAAGAGCTGAGATGCCTTTACAGACCAGCGCAAATGAAAATTATGCCATTTTTTTCTTTCTGTTAAATTTTTCAACATATACCTCCACATTCATCTCAGTCTCCAGATGAGCAGTTGTCTTGCAAAAAGTCTCCCCAATCTATGTCTCTACATTTTTCCAGTGGTATATTTCATTCAGGAAACTATGAGTTACTCAACAGTTGTTTTCAGGGATTCTAACAAAGCTCTCTGGAAGGGGTAGATTGATGAGGCCATAGCAACCATTGCACTGTACATAAACCAGTATTTGACCTAAAAACGTTCACGAAAAGCTTTCATTCATTTTCTTGTTCTATAAGTTGTATTAGGAAATTTTTATTATTGTTATTATTAAGCTTTGTCTACAGAGTTATGCATCTACATTACAATTAGTCACTTTTGTAATAAGGGTCTCAGACCATGATGGTTGAAAAACATCCGGACCTGTGCAGCAGAAAGCTGGGAACCCCAGTTTCTCGCAGGATTTCGATTAAAGAGACGAGCCTCACCTCCCACACAAATCTTCCTGTGGCAGGTATTTCTGTCTTTCCTGATAACTTTGCAGCTGTCATGGATGTCTGTGTCTATGCTGTCATTCTTTTTGACCTCTATATAATACAGAGGAATGTGAGTGTAGGAGTGCTCCTATTCTCCGCGGCAGGATGGCACACCGACACACTTTCTGCATCCTTATCCTCTTCACACTTTCCCTATCACACACGTTTCCCCTTTTCTTAGTGCCCTCACTCTCCAGCAGGCTTTGTGTTCCTGCTGTCGTTCTCTTGTCCTTTTCATCTATAGTTTCTGCCTTGCTAGCTGTTTTGCTGAGAGACTCCAGCTGGAAGACGCGGTTGGAAGAAAGGCGGAATCCCAAGTGTGTGGGAAGGCCTTTCGACTCCTGCTGTATTGGGAAAGCCCACGAAAACTCCCACAGACTTTCCCCACACAGGCAGAAGAAATTTTAGTTTCTGCAAAAAGCATTTCCTTCCATCCATTTTCTGACCCGCTTAATCCCTCATGGGGTCGCGGGGGTTTGCTGGTGCCTATCTCCAGCGTTCACCGGGCAAGAGGCGGGGTACACCTTGGACAGGTTGCCAGTCTGCCACAGGGCAACACAGAGACAAACAGGACAAACAACCATTCACACACACACTCACACCTAAGTGTGACAATTTAGTAAGACAATTTAGAGAAGCCAATTAACCTAACAGTCATGTTTTTGGACTGTAGGAGGAAGCTGAAGTACCCGGAGAGAACCCAGTCATGCACAGAGAGAACATGCAAACTCCATGCAGAAAGACCCAGGGTTGGATTAGAACCCAGAACCTTCTTGCTGCAAGGCAACAGTGCTACCCACTGCACCACTGTGCAGCCCCAAAAAGCATGTCCTTAAAATGTATTTGCAATGCAATATAGCAGAGCAATCAGTAACAGGGTTTTATAATGACTATAGATCTGGAGCCCTGACGTCTGTCGTCATGAAATTATTTGAGGGCCTGCACCTAAAAGACATCCCTGGCTCCCTGCTGGACCCCCTACGGTTTGCTTACTGAGCAAACAGTTCAGCTGAGGACGCTGTCTACCTGGGTCTACACTTCATCCTGCGCCACTTCGCCCATATTGGGACATAGGCCAGGTTCTTGTTTGTAGACATCCACTCGGCCTTTAACACAATCAACCCTGACGTCCTCCACCACAACCTCATCCAGCTTACACTGCGACCCTCCGCCTGTCAGTGGATCGATCACCAACTTCCTGACTGACTGCCAGCAGCAGGTGAGGCTGGGGAGCATCTTCTCCCAGTCAAGAACAATCCATACTGGCGGTGATGAGTCTGCATAGAAAAAGGAGATGGATCGGCTGGTCCACTGGTGGACCCAGAACCACCTGGAACTAAACTCTCTATAGACTATAGATATGATGGTGGACTTTAGGAAAACTCCCCTGCCAGGATCCCCAGGGATGTGATTACTTATGTTGGTTCCCTGGGGATCCTGCAATCTGGTTATTTTGTTATGTTCATTCCTAGATCCTCGTGTTATCATCTGTTAGGTTTCTGTTCAGGATTTATGTTAAATATATGTTCAGGTATTGGTTTGATTAGTTCCTGTCTGGTTAGCTATGTTCTTGATTAGTTCTGTAGTGTGTTTGATATGTCCCTTCTTAGTATTAGTTCAGAGATCCTAGTTTGTGTTACCTATCTAGTTTTCTATTAGTTTATGTTGTTATTATTTTATTATTAGTTCTGTTATATCCTTGCTTTATGCTTGTCTTCCTTTAAGTTCAATTCAGCATTATGTTTGAGACTTTCTTATGATTAGATTCAACTCCTGTTTAAGTTTACTTCTGTTAGTAATCTGTTATCTGTTAGATCTGTTCCTTATTAGTTTAGTATTTCCCATGTCAGGCCACTCTCCATTTCTCTGTTAGGTTCTAGTAATTCCCTGCACCTGGAGGGATTAATTTGCAATTAATCTCAAGTTATCGACATTATGTGATTAATCGATTCAAATTCAAATTTTTAATCGTTTGATAGCCCTAATATAAATACATGTCTTGTGTCCTTCACGTTTAATTTTTTGTTGTTTGTTTTTAAAGAGTATAATTACGTTTTCTGCTCAAAGGGGTTAAAGTAAACTAATACCCACTCCCGAGTCCAGACAGTAGATGGCACAA
The DNA here is from genome assembly GCF_011125445.2 of Fundulus heteroclitus. Lineage (NCBI taxonomy): Eukaryota > Metazoa > Chordata > Actinopteri > Cyprinodontiformes > Fundulidae > Fundulus > Fundulus heteroclitus. The sequence goes on from NC_046370.1 coordinate 25,249,338, forward strand.
GTTTAAAAACAATAGTCTAACCTACTGGATCTAGCATGAACGTCAACAAAGTATTTTGTCATATTTCGGCCCGAAAAATTAACAGAAAAGGTCAAGAGTAGATGACGGGACGAACAACCATGGTAATGTTACAGGACGAACTTTGGTGGATGATGAAGATTTGCAGGCAGCATCACAAGACAAGAAGCAGCAGCAGCAGCCGATTTCTCCACCCTCCCTCCCAGGACAGGTTACATGCTGTCTCGAGCCAGACAGCATGCAGGCCACATAACCTTGTTGTTATGTTCATTTATAAAACACTTGAAATGATCCCCCCCTCTGGTTTTTTTGCAAATCGCACACTGTATATATATATATATATATATATATATATATATATATATATATGTGTGTGTGAGTGTGTGTGTGTGTGTGTGTGTGTGTGTGTGTGTGTGTGTGTGTGTGTGTGTGTGTGTACGTGTGTGAGTGGCTGTGTTTTGCAGCATACATCAATAGGGGGTTTTCACTGACGTCACTGGCCAACTTCCGGTCCGCCATATTGGGTGGCACACTTCCTTATCTCTAGTTGTCGTACACGTATTATCGTATCGCGAATGGATAAGTACGCCAGCACGCTAGAGCGACCAGATAAGGACGTATATCTGAGGAAATGTTCCGTGATCGACCATATGGACCCCTATGCCCTCCACGGTGCCTTGTTTAGCCGTAATCCAGATGATTGGCCAAATGTAGAGCACGGCGACATAGTGCATTACCTGGTGTTCGGTGAAAACCCTCTGCACACTCTCGAGGAAATGAGAGCTTACAAGGATCTAGAGGCTCACAACCAGTTCACATCTGGTTATGTACATCAAGGAAATCGCCATCATACGTGGACGGGTGAGTTTTAATAAGATGGTAAAAATGTAAACAATCCGACGCAAATGTGTCGCATGCTTCTGTGGTGGCTGGCGGCCGGCGGCGGGCGGTGCGCGAAGGCGCTTGGCTGCAGGGCCGATCGACGCCGCTCGCGGCTTTAATTATTTAAGCAGAACAATGACCAGCGCAAAATTAAGTTGTATTTACCGTATTGGCGCCGGTAGGAGCTGCAGATCATAAAGCCAGCAAACAGTGGGAACACAGCAATTCGTTCAAAGGTAAGCTGCGCTCAGACGGGCTCTGGCACATGCTAGTTTAGTAGCTGCTAACCGTCAGTGCTAACAACCACTCGCGCATGTAATGTACTTTTAACTTGCTGCTATGTGTTTCAAACGTTTAGAACACACTCTCATTGACATCGGGATACTGTGGAAAGTTATGTTCGGTCGGCTTACAGCCGCGATCCAAGCGAGCCGACGACTCTTTGTTATCGCTAACAGTTGTTCTCCGTGGTTGCGCCTCCAGGCAGGAAAGCGGTGGAAAATTAATCCGTTTCTATGTTTTTCCCATGGCGATCATGTGTTGCGCTGTTACAGCCCACAATACAGCAACGGTTTACCATGGTTGAAATCAAGTTAAGGTGAAATTAATCAAATTAAAACATGGCTGAGAGAGGGAGTACAGTACGCGGTAGTAATAGGCAGTAGAGGCGGCGGAGGCAGTCAACACGGCAGCCGCGGAAAGTAATAAGTCATGACGCCCAAGCCCTATTATTAATATATTCTTCTTACATGTTTTAAATACTTAACAGTTAATTACCGGTGACAAAGTGAGCACCGCAGACTCTGGCGTATTCCAGCTTAACACCGTCCAAATCGGACCTGGATATCCGTGTCAGCCATAGGTGACGGCGTTGTTCAGACAGCTGTTTTGTTTTTTCACACTGATTCACTATTACGGCTGGTAGGCGATAGAAAGAGCGTTGATCTCCACCTCCACGGGCCGTGCAACCAACCATTAAACACGTTTTCCCCATTGTTCACTTCCAATACTGCCTAAGGCGTCATACAACGCAGGTCAACGGTGCGAAACGACTGCCACCCAATATGGCGGACACGCTGAGTAGTCACGTGAGCGTGACGTCAGCTGAAAACCCCCTATTGTGTCAGAATATTCAATTACTTTTAACCACACTAAGAACATTGAAATGCACTGAACCATTTGTTAAAATAGCTAAAGATTTTTAGTTTCCAGAAAAAAACAACGTGAAAATTAGTTCAATAATCAGCGAGTATAGTTGGCCAAAATTGATTCTGCACTTGGTTAACACATTACATTGAGCGGAGTTGTCGACAGCCCCAAGATGGCCCCCCTAAATCTCGTCAGCACCTATAGGCGAGAGCGGTCGATGCAGGGTCTACTCTTTATATATGTCTATAGAAACACCTGCGCACACAATATGGCATACATTTTAACGAATGCAGTGTTTTTGATTCTTACTGGACAGAAGCTAAAGTTACGACCAGCATGGAAGGCAACTTGGTAAGTAGCTAGTTTTACATCACTGGCGGTGCTTAATGTGGTGATAGTAAATCATATGCCATTTCTGGAAATAAACCAATTTCCTACCTCTCTTTAGGGTTATTAAGGGAGTGTGCCTTTCTCGTTAATCCAGCCCTTCATTGGTAGCATGTTTAATTAAAACTACTGGTAGCTGGAATTCTTACATGATTCTAGCTATTGCAGTGGTTGTAACGAAACATGCTACAAAGTTGCTCCGCAGGAGCGAGAGAAAGGTTACGCTCGTTTATTTAAATCAGGGGGAGACGAGTTTATTTCCCAAAATTGTACAGTAATGCTTTTTAGTTAAAAGGATGGCTTCTTCGTTAGATTTAGATGACTGAGGTTATCTAAAGAGAGATTAATAAGCAACTGTCACAACAAACTTACATTTTCTTGTATTCTAAACAACTCATCTACTGTATTTAAGTTTGTTCTTATATTCCTTTTTTTATTTAAACAAATATAAATGTTACTCCAGTTGCACATTTGCTGTGGACATCTTGACCTTGTTAGTTTGTAAGGTCGTGTGATAGTTTAGTAAACATAGTTGATGCTCATCATCAAACTGTTTGTTCTCCTTTTTTCCCCAAATTGGAATCGAAAAGAGAATCGAAAAGTAATCAAATCATTTCACAGAATCGATAAGGGAATCGGAATCATCAAAATCTTTTCAATTCCCAACCCAAACTATACTTGACTAGTTATACAACACTATACATTTGATATTTTCTATAGACCAGTTCACGCGTAATGTCAGCGCTACATCCGGGTCCCGCGGGTAGGCAAAAACAGTACTGTTCTCGTCTACTACATGACAAAACGAGTAATTTAGAACTTTTAGTTAGTTTATTTTTGGAATTTAAACAATGCCTAAGACTTGTTGTGCTCCCGGTTGCACACAGAGGCATTCCAAATCGTCGGATGTACGTTTCTGTCGTTTGCCGAAGGACGAAGAAAGAAGAAAGAAATGGATAATTTCAATGAAAAGAGCACAGGCAGACAATCCCAATGGACTGGGGGAGCCTATCGTACCACGACAGAATTTGCAGTCTACACTTCATCTCCGGTAAATACAACTTAATTCTGCACTAGTCATTGTTCTACTTAAATAGCGGCGGAGGGGAGGTGGCGATCGCTAGACGGGGCCGGGAGAAGCGGAGTCGATGCGCTGCAGCAGCAGCATGCCGTATCATTTTAGTTTTCTTCGTCCAATTAGTGTGCAATAATGTTCACCAGACAGCGGCTGAATTACCCCCTTGTTCACGCGCGCTAGTACGTCTGTGTTTACGCTGCAACGTCGACGACACCCCCGCCCATTTTAACAAGACAAAAACACCAAAATAATCCGCAGTGAACAATGTTTTTTTTAACCTACCGGGCAGGTCTTCCTCTCTGCTGATGCACGGTCTGTGTCCGACTCCGCTTTCTGCTGTTACACAAACATCCATCCATCCATCCATTTTCTGACCCGCTTAATCCCTCATGGGGTCGCGGGGGTTGCTGGTGCTTATGTCCCGATATAAAATAATTGTAGCCGTCCAGTGGTTTCAGGGGCTTTCTTGCTCTCTCGTGTGTACTGGCCTGCGTGTTTAAAAGGCAGCTGTAGATGTCGCGGTACGGAACACTTGGCCAGCAATTCACAGACTCGCTCCGTCCCTTCAGGCTTTTGCTGTATAAATCTGGCAATCTGATACCATCAACCATCAACTTACTCTTAAAACGATCTTGTGATACGTTATCTAAAGAAGAAAAATACGTGGAGAACTCGTCAGTTTCTCTGTTTGCGTCCGCCATTGTGTTCGCCTTCTGCCTACCAGTCCGGCGCGCATGCGCGAAAAACCCGCATCAAAACAATAAAAATGAACTGGTCTATATTAATCTGCATGTTAACCTGGTATAGTTTTATGGTGAGAAAAGGTGAGAATTGAAAAAAACAATTATGGTAACATTTGGCATTTTTTATTTACGGGAAGAAACAGAGACAAAATATGTGAGGATAAACCCCTCTGTGCCAATCCTCTAAATATGTTTTTAATGAAGGGGACCTGAAACCAGCCTTCAGGCTAAACAGGGCCACCACCGTCCTCCTCCTTCAGCTGCTACCCATCCATAAGGCCCATGGATGGCCACCGGAGATAGAGGTGCTGGTGACCCTCTACTGGCTGGCCTGTGGTGCATCCTATAGGGGAAACAGCTTGCCAGTAAGATCTCTTACCTTCTTGTCCTTAAATAGAGTCAGCAATGACACACAATTGATACATAGATTATATTAATTGGATAGAAGATTAAGACATATCAGCATATTACCTAAATTACAAGTTAATTTTATATTTGGTACAGGTCAAGTGGAGACATGCTACAACAGGCACTACGGCAAGGCGAGAAACATAATTGAGCCTGCCTTTGGTGGTCTGAAGACATGGTGGCGTTCCATCTTCTTAAGGGCGCTGGAGGTCTGCCCGACGTATGCCCCAAAAGTAATCGCCACTTGCTGCATCCTCCACAATATTTGTATAGAGGCAGGGGACCAGCTTGACGTGGAGGACGAGGAGGTTAACCCAGAGAAGGACACCATCCGGCGGCTGAAGACAGGGAGCTGCTCCAGCTGGTTGCATGTCTAAGTGAACATGACTACATCTGACCTAACGTAGATCAGTTGGAGTCATGTACACATGCTGGTTCATTTAATTTTTTTCACTACCTGTAAAAATACATTAAATAATCAGTAAATTAATTTCCATTCCAACAATTTTTAATTGTATGTTTGTAGGCATTGTCTATTTGTGTGAGATGTTAATATCAGTTATTTCTTTGTTTTAAACCATGTTAGTTACTGTTAATAATTTGTTGAATGTATTACACCTTCATTCTGTTCCACAGATAAAACATTTCTCTAAAAGAAATGTCTGTTTTTTTCATATACTGTTACTATTGTTTTCTTTCCCTCTTTCTCCTCTCAATTCTTTGTGTCCTCACTCAGAAGCAGGGGCGGATTTACCATTAGGCAAAACTAGGCAGTTGCCTGGGGCCCCAATTATCCAGCCAGGCTTTGATAATGGTGATGTTCCACCAGACTGAGAGAGTCCAGCATCATCCACTCTGCTGGTAAGCAGTCAGCACAGTTTACTTCCTGAAGATGACCCAGCTCTGGCCAATCAGCTGTCTGATCGTGCACGCTGCTCAATAGTACTGAGAGGACCGCTCCAGGTGAAGAACAGGATCTTGCCAAGAAATAGAGACGGGGGAAAATTTACTTCCAGCTATTATTTCATTCAAATAAAAAATGGAGAACAGATAAGCAGATCATGGCTTGTCTACTAGAAAAAGGGACAACAGAAAACAGAGCAAAACAACAAGAAAAGGGATAAGAGAGGGACAAAAGGTAGAAAGAATAATGTATGTCTATTCTATTAAAATTTTTGTATCTGTATAATGGATCTGTTTTAAGTATTGTCCTTGAGATTCAGAGGGCCCTATGCCTTTCTTTGCGTAGGGCCCCAAATTTCCTGAATCCGCCCCTGCTCAGAAGAAACTTATTTAGAATCAGAATCAGACATACTTTAATAATCCCAGAGGGAAATTACTTAGATAGGAAAAACATAGATTTTATTTATTTTTTATATATTTTATATGCTGCTGTCATCCTTGGGAGACATTGACAATTTATTCCAGCAAGTATTGAGTTAATAAAGCAACACACGTCAGTCAGATAAACACAAAACAAATAAATCATAAGCAGCAGTATTATGCACACTACTAGGCCAACAGAAGTGTACTACAGATGGACAAACATCGAGAACAGCAGAAGAAAAGTGAGTGTTTAACTTACCACTGTGAGCTCTGTTTGCGCTGTCTGGAATCAAGCTGTGGCGGCGGTGCATTCTGAGACGGTCAGTCTGAAGAGCGCATGCGCGGCTCCTATCTTCGCACTCTGTGCTCCATTAACCAGCCTTGGAAATCGTGATGTCAGACCACTGTTGTGAATTCATATTCTCAAAGAAAAAATCCATATTCTCAAGCAGCCACTACTGTTTGTGTTCATGAAGAATAAAGCACTAATTTGAACTTGAAATTTGTATATATTAGTTATTGAAGTTGTAACTATTTAAACTGTATGTTATATCTTTTGAATGCGATTTCAATTATTATGAGTTTACAAATGTTTGTTATGCACAACTTCTGACTAATATGCACACAACTGTCCTTTTATGTACAAGTCTATTTTGACAGTGATCCTACCTCATATGTTCAGCTCTCTTTATAATCAAAAGTTCAGGTTTTTTGTTGTTTTCTTTTTGTCTTTCCTTTGATTTCCTGTGAAACAGTTTGGACTGCCTTTTGTCGGAATGGATCTGTATAAACTTGCCTTGTCTTGAGTAGGTTTTAGCTATTTTCTAACAGCCATTTCCTGACTTGTGATGATCAACAAACATCTGCCAAATGGCACGTTCTCTTCTCTGTCCCAATTTGAATTCTGCATTAAATATTAACAGTAAAGAAATCAAAACTGCTTCAGTTACAAGCTGCACAATACAATTCAATTCAATTATTGTATTCATGCAGCAATAATTCACAACACATGCCATCAAAGTACTTCAATTCAATAGAATCATAAAATAATTTTGAAAGTTTTATATCTAAGGAAATCCAACAGATTGCATCGAATCATTGACTTACAGCATTCATTCCTCCTGGATGAGCATGGAGCCACAGTGGAGGGTAAAACCTCGCTTTAATGGGAAGAAACCTCCAGCAGAACCAGGATCAGTGTGAACGGCTATCTGCTGCAACAAACAGAGGGTTGGAAAAGACAGAGCATAGACACAAAAAGAACACAGAAGCACTGATCCGGGAGCACTTTACTTTGTATGTGGGAGAAACGTAAAAACATAATGGTAGTAGTAGAGAAACACAGCTAAGCAGATAAACTCAGAGCCAGCAGTAAAATCTAGCAGATGAAAAACAGAGTCAATTTAGTTAGTTGCAGTAAAAGCTCAGCCAGCAATGTCTGGGAGAGAGCTGGAGCTAACTACTGAAAGACAAGGCCAGGTGGATCATCTTTTAGAAGGAGAGTATGAAGGTGGCAGTACAGCTGTCCCCAACAAGGACTACATCACAGCTAAACAGAACGCCAGGCCAGATGTAGCTATGATAAGGAGGACGAGAAACAGAGAGACAACATAAAGTTAAAAGATTAAATAACAGCAGTTGTAAGCTGCAGTTGCAGCACTGTTCTTTGCAGCAAGAAGGTCCTGTGTTTGATTCTAAGCTGATGCTGTTTTGTGTGGAGTTTGCACTCTCTCCCCGGTAACTCTGGTTTTCTCCCACAGCTCAAAAGCATTCAGGTTAGTTTAAAGCTAGGGTCTGTGTTTTTTCCCAAAGTTTCCCCAAGTCCCTTTTTGACTAACTGTGCATGCACAAGACTGTCTTACCTTGCTCTTCCGCTCTTATGGGGGGGGGGGTTGTGTGAAAAAAAAATCTCCCAAATCCACTCTGGTCTAATTACTTTCTACTGAGACCTTCCTCTTGTTCTTATAAACATGAATGCAATTCACTTCTTGTGACTCTAAGCCATGTTCAAAGTCTATGGTGAGAGCAGCGGAGCTTTAATGAACGGCTGGTCACTAACCTAGCCGCTAAGCTAACCGAATACATAATGTGCACATGCGCAACCAGCAAGCGGAAACTCAGAAAGAACGAGCACACACACCTGAGTGAGTCAGAATGATTGGCATGTGGGACAACCAATAACTAAGTTGATACCCCCAAAACTTGATGGACAGAGGGGGTGAGCATATGGCTATGGGTGAGAGCAGGGACAAAACTCTGACAAATGCTTGCCCTTAGGACCGAACGGCAAAGATTGGTTTGAGTTTTTATAAGCCTGCAGCTCCCACAGAGAATGATTTTTTTAACCTGCTTTTTGTGAATACATTAATGTATTTACTACTTTCAGGATGGAAGGACGATTTTACCCAGTATAACAAAAAGTGTTTCTGAACAGGCCGACTATAGCTTTAATAGGCCTCTCTAAAATGCTCTTAGCTGCAATGTGAGTATGCATGGTTGTTTCACTGAGTCGGTGTGATGACCAGTGATAAGTGGGCCACTTATTCAGGATGTACCCTTCCTCTCCTCCATTCAACATGGGAGAGAAGCATCAACGTTGACCCTGCAATGATAAAAGTATAGAAAATAGATAAACACTGCATTTAGTGAAGTTAACATTAACTATGAAAATAATGTTTTCCTAAGGGTTTCTGACTGAAGCTGTTATATGGCTTCCTTACTATTCTGCATAAGGACTATTCCGCATAGTAGCTTAGCCTGCCACTGAAAGCCCTTGCTGTGCCTAACCCTGTCATTCTGATTTATTGATTTATATAATACGTGTCGTGCCATTAAAAAACAATCATATTATTTCTTTAGGAGTGGGATTCCGGAGAAGACCCAATAAATATAATAATTAACAAATATCAAATAACCTTAAGACTGAACAATACTATTTTGGACAAAAAATAAAATAAATTAAACAGTTTCATGGTTCAGCTAAAGATGGCATTTTCAGGTTGTTTTTATATGCCTATCATAAAGAGAAATAGTACATGCTGTTGTTTACAGTATTTCCAAAACTCTGGGAAACATTAAAACTTCCCCCCAAAATGACTAAAGCTGGATTGAATATGACTAAATTGTGACTGTACCTATTTCATAGTACTATTTCATAGCTGTTTGTGAATAACTGGAGAGAATTCCAAATAAATGTGTTACCATAGTAAAAAACAAAAGACTATATTTCTAGATTTAACCCTATAAATACACACACACACACACTGTACGTGTGTGTTTATTTACCCAGTGTCTAAAGGACTCTAGTTTACATATTTCTAAAAATTCCAATTATGTTATTATGCAGCTAGAAAATATGATTGCCTTTCATGAAAAATTTATCTTTTCAACTTCATTTCTTTAATTGATAAACTACTATCAATTAAATCACGTTTTAAACTCCTCCTTTATCTATAGTTTTAAATCAAAGCTTTAAATCAAAGAACTTGACGCTAACAGTCCGTGTGTGAAGGAATTAAGAAATGTATAAACCTAGCTCCACCTAGTGGACATAATCCAACATCAAAGGATCGCATGAAGACTGACCAAGGACTGTGTGATTACCAACAATGTTCATTATATTGTGATAAAAATTGCAATCATCGAAATGTTAACGTCCATCCATCCATCCATTTCCTAACCCGCTTAATCCCTCATGGGGTCGCGGGGGAAATGTTAATATATTTTAGTATTAATTCAGTTCAACAGTAGAATTGACAGATTATTTTAGAGTCTTTACACACAGAGCAACTTTATGACATATTTTGTGCAATTATTTCTGTAAACTTTGGTGGCTCTGGCTTCCAGATTAAAACCCCAAAATCTGTTTATCAGAAAATTAGGATATGATCAGAACAATCAACCAATATTTATTTAACACTTTACAACATCCAAAAGGTGACAAAAGTGCTTAACAGCAAAAAATTTAATAAAATAAAAAATACAATCCAGACAAAAAAACTGGGATAAACAAAAACAGCAAAAACACAAAAACAAAGAAAGAGTAAAATCCTTTAAAGAGTTTGAGAACAGGAAGACACTTAAACAGCACATGTATACTGTGTACAGAGCATCACAGTGCTACTGAGTACTGAAGCCAATTTGAATGAATAACTCTTAAATTCACTCAGTCCCAGATCTACAATGATCTGGGACAGATCTACATCAGCCCAGTGCTTCATGTGCTTCCATCCAACTTTAGAATTCAGTTTAAGATTTTAAAACATGTGGCAGTGTCAAATCAGCTTGCTGACCCTATTTAACCAAAGGCTAGTCTTCATTATCAAAATTAACAAGCGAGCACTATGGTTAATCAGTTAATTCTGAAGGGCCCCAGCAGTATTAACTCCTACTTATCTTCCTCTAGAGATTCTACATAGGCTAGCTTGGAATAAATGTCCCAATTAAGCATACTAGAGTGGGTGGGATTCAAAATAAAAAAAACAAATTAATAAAATTAAAAATGTAAAACTTACATGACTGCTTTAGAGCTATGACTCTTGGAAATAAGAAGACATTTATTTATGTTGAGTGAGGGGGATGTGGGAACCAGTTTAAAGCAGAGCCAGAATCACTAGAACTCCAGCAGGAGGGGCCTCTGTGTCTTTCTGTTTAGAGTATTTCTTGCAGTTTAAAGACCATCTTCGGGATTTTTTTGTTTAATTGTTTTTTTTACAGAGGACACCATCTTTGCACCTTATTGGGACCTACAGTAGGAGGGACTTATAATTCCCCTCAGCACATGTCTTTATTTCAGTTTCCAGTCAAAAACCAAAAATGTATTAAAAGATGGATGGACACTTACCAAAAGGAAAACTCTAAGAGACGAGGTTTTTGAGTAAATAAAATGTGATCAAAAAAGGACAAATTTTGCATAAAAATTTAAAAGAGCAGACATAAAATTACCAGACTTTATGAAAAAAGAATGACAAAGATTCAAAGACTTCTTCAGGCTCTTCTAAACGGCAGAGATAACATAAAAGCTACTTTAATGCCAGTTCAGAGGATGAAAAGGATCGAAGCAGCCTATCACATGTGATTTTGGTTCCTCTCATCCCTTTGCTCTGGCGAGCGCAGACGCAGCAGATGGCTGACTTCTGACCCTGCTCTTCCTTTCCACAGCATACTTTTCTCCATTTTTCTTGGATGCTGTTTTTCAGCATTAAGATTTCCGGTATAACAAACTCACAGCAGTGGCTTCTGCTAAATTTCCACACAGGTGATTTCTACATTTCATTTGGATATCAAGGTCCCAGAGTCTGTATGAAGAGTGGAGAAGCACAAGATCCACATGGTTTGAAGTCCAGTAGCCTGAAGTTTTCACCATCAGTAATGATTTGGGGTGCCATGTCATCTACTGGTGTTGATCCACTTGGTTTTATCAAGTCCAAACTTGGAGTACCCAGCTACCAAGACCACTTCAAGCTTCTCTCTGCTGACAAGCTTTATGGAGATGCTTTTTTTTATTTTCCAGCAGGACATGCTACCAGTCTGTACTGCCAAAGGTACCAAAAGCTGGTCCAATGACCATGGTTGATTGGCCAGCAAACCGCTCTGACCTGAACCCCCATAAAGCACAGATTCCCAAAGTTGGGTTCGGGACTGACTTGGGGTCATGGATCCATAAATGTGGAATCTTGAGATTTCTTTGCAGGAATTAAACTAAATAAAAATTATAAAAGTGAAGCATATTTAGATTATAGGTTTTAAAGATATAAAAACATCACCTAGAGCTAGAAAAAAAAACACATTGGATGTTTGTGCTGTTTGCATTATCATCATAATACCCATGGTTAATTGATTCTGTAGAAATGACTGAATCAATAATTTGGGTCATGAGACCATTCTGGTACTATTATGTGAGTTAGTAGCTAAAACGTTTGCAAACCTCTGCCATAAAGAATCTATGGAATGCTGTCAAAAAGAAATGAGAGAACCAACAATGCATATGAGCTAAAGGTCACTATCAAAGTAACTTGAGTTTCCTAAACACCTCAGCCAGGGGCGCCACCAGGGGGTGGCCATGCCCCCCCCCCCATGCCATGTCCTGGCCACCCCAATGGCCAATGTAAATTGTAGGCAACCACTCTTCTATCGCGCTTTTATTTGTATCTGCCAGTATCTACTTTTCCCTAGTAAATGTTTTGTTCTCCAATAAATGTATAAATGTGCACCTTATTCTAAATATAATTACACAATAAAAATTAATTGTTGTTCAACTCAAAATGTTAACTGTACTGTTATTTATCTATGCACATTAGTTTATTAGGAACATTAAAAATCCCCCCAAAAAACATTAAAAACCAAAAGATATTAGTAGACGTTTATTTAAGTCTTTCTGATAGTTTTCTACAGGCAGCTTTACTACAACAGTTGAATAAAATCCTGAAATTATGGCTTTAGTTTCAGTGCCACCCCAAGAGTTTGAGGGGCCCCATCTGTACCTATAATCATCAGGTATGTATACATGGTGGGGAGCAGTGCCTGTGCAGTCTCTAACGAGACACGTGCACTACGCGTCTGATTTTGAAAAACACATGTTTAGTGTTGCTTAGTGCTATTTAAGGTTAGAGATTATTGTGTGATTAGAAATAGTCCATCCAATGTGTGCACAGAAATAAGACATTTTAACTAATTAAAATGATATTGGTGTCATATTAAACCACACACTTTGTCTTCTCAGCAGGTACAAAGACACACCATTTACACAAACCCTCCTTCTAAAAATAAAAACAGCTAATTTCTCAGCACTGCATCAGTATGGACATGTGTATCACATGGGAAATAAATACATGTATGAACATGAAGAAAAATCTGAATAATAAAAAATGATCAGTGCATAAAAATATGACCCATGCATATGGGCGGAATTAGTTAGGTTCACAAATCACAACTCATGATAAATTACATCGCACAACAAAAATATTTTTATTTTACAATGCAATGTAGCCACTGTTACTTCTAATTTTATGATCTTGTAGTTTGTCGGGTGTAACATGCTCTGCCCAATCCCTTTTTCATATGAAGAGCAACAACAAGGGAGATTTTGAGAACTTTCTTAATAGCTAATGATATCATATTTTTGTCTGTAAACAGATTTTGTGTACACTTTAGTCCACAGTAAGATTCTAAATGGTGTATAAACCTTATATGCATGATCCCCTCTGCAACATGTGCTCCTTTCCACTTGAGGGGCTTTAGAGTAACAATCTTAGGATCAGTCAGATAGCGCAAAGGGAAGCTAATATGTTAACTTAGTTTTGGGAGCAGGTCCACAGCTCAACCACACTTTTAATTACTCTTCAGCTGATTTGGTGGGTCAGCTGACTGAGTGTTCCCTGGGATCATTTAAAACTAGAGATGTGGAAAGCCCAGAAGGATACCATCTTCGACAGTTTGACATAACAATCCAAGAAGTTTACTCTATTCATGGCAGAGCGAGACCAAATACATCCAGCAGATTCAGCCAAGTTACCTCCACGCAGTAACAGATGTGTTGTTTGGCTGGAAAAAAAAAAGCTTCCAATGATACAATGGTCTACTGATAAGTATCTGACCTGTTCTATCCACTAACAACAGTATATCCACTAAGATGGACAGTTTTAGACCGAGTTGTTTTTAACTACTAAAGTCAGCTAAAACAGACAGCATGTCTGACTTGCTGTTTGCTGCTACCACTCTGATTTAATTTCATTTTCAAGTTGGGAATGATTTGACACCTTTCTACTGCAGAACTATTACTTGTGTACTTCATAGAACCTCCCTCCTAAATATTCAAAACCAGATAAGAATGCTTCCACCACTAATTCAATTTGGATAATCTTATCCCCCTACTTTATATCAAATAATACAATTAAAAGAAATCTCTATTAATTACCACAGAAAAAAGTCTTGCATAAAAACGTTACTGTGCCATTATACCCTAATACCAGCAGGATAACTTACACTTTTAAAGTTCAACACATTTTCTCAAGTTCAAAGCGAACCAAGGCCTGAACCCCAAACCATATTATTTTCTTCTGACAGTGGGTTTTAGCTGTCAACTATAGAGAAATAAGAACAATCCTTTTTACTATGGTCATTTACAAGCTTACTTCCTTAAATTATAAACTTTCCAACATAACACACACTGACTGATAGAGAAAAAGTACAAAACAATTCCCACAGTGAATGTAAATAAAACATCATCTGCCCATTCCTATTTCTTTTTATATTTTTATTCTAATTTTTCTCTTTTTCTTTGATCCACTGTATATATGAAGATACACTGTATATAACTGATGCACCTTTGCTACTTTTGCACCTTCTTCTGATTATTGACTAATGAGCCAATGTGGCAAGTGAATTTCTCCAATGTGAGATCAATAAAGCCTATCTTACCTTATAGGAAGGTTCAAATACAAATCATGTACAGTAATAAGTCATTGAGAAGAAACATATTGTGCTCTGTCAGGTTCAGCCTGCAGGTACAAACTGAGTCCGCATGAGGTACAAACAGCTTCAAGTGTAAACAGTAGAATGAAAAGAAAAACTCCCCAGCTTCATATGGGTTTGGATTCATTCAAGCAGTGCAAATATGCAGGGAAACAAGAACATAACTGCCCCCAAACAGCAGAAACTATGAAAGATGGGATTTCCTCTAATGGAAAAAGATGGTAAATGGTAAAAGAAATTTTATTTTTTTATCTTTAAGATATATGTTTAGAGATCTTACTGACATCCTGGCACATTTTAAAATTGGTATCTCAGTTTAATCTGAGCACCGCTGATTCAATATTTCCTTTTAAACTCAGTATGCATCTAAAGCAAGCTTCCACCCAGACTAAAGGGAGTGAATTTTTGAGCCTGCTGAGCTCCGATCTCAGCTACATACAACGCTCCAGCCTTTAGATCCAGGTCCACTAGATGGGGTTTCACATCTTCAGCCAGCTGGATGACACTTACCACGTTGCACTGACCAATTTGCCCAACTGGTGGCGCATCCAGCAGTGTAATCTGATTGGTGTTTAGCTGTACAACAACAAAATACTTTTTGTCTGGGGTCAGACGAACAGAGTAGGGTGCATCCTCTGTAAAGCAGCTGCCCCACATGCCCAGCCAGTCCCCTGTGATGGAGTTAAACACCTGGATCCTTTTGTTGCCCCGGTCAGCCACCCACACTCTCTGGGCACTATCCACGGTCACACTGTGAGGGATGTAGAACTGAGCCAGGGCTGGTCCTTTCTCTGCGTGTATCCACAATACTTTCTGATCCTTAGACAACTTGATGAGGCGGTTGTTCATACCACCATCGCCGTCCACAATATACAGTTCCCCAGATTCATGGACAAAAATCTCAGCTGGCTGGTCAAACTGCAGAGGGTCCAACCCAGAACCTGCTTTACCTGGAGTACCAAGCACCTGACACAAGAAAATATAATGAAATAAGATGCAGCGGATTTTATGCAGAACATAATAGGGAATGCTAGAAAACTATGTTCACAAAGCAACTGTTATGGGCATTAAAGCAAAACCCACAAGAAGCATTTACCTGCAAAAGCTTTCCTGATGGTGAGTACTGTTTGATGCAATGGCCATAAGGACCATCCCCCACATCTGTGATCCACACAGTGGGATCTTTAGAAGCCGCATCTGCTAAAAACATACCATGAGGCATCTCCAGGGTGGTTGTGTTCCAGGACATGAGGAAGTCTCCTTCTGTGGTGAACACCAGCACCTTGGGAACATTAGATCCTGGAGCACAGCAAAAGTCAACACTGATTTAGATTTCTGCAGTCAACAAAATATGTAGTTCAATTTAGCCAGCAGGCCCCTTAAGGTATGCTCCATAGGAGTTTTCTAGGGTGCCATGAGCTTTGGTATATCACAATATTCAGCAGAGTTAATTTATGGATTTTTCAATATCTCACAGTATGTTGCCAGTTTGTAAGTGTCTGCTTTCCATGGCAACATGTAATTGGCTAAGATTAAAAATGATCAGATATAATTGCCCATTATTTGCTTAAATATATCTGTAAAGAAACTGAGCTTTGTCACAAAGAAAGGTTTAACTTGTAGCATCAGATTGTAACTTTGGTAACAACAAACAGTGAGGATTTCACCTTTACAAACTTTCCAATTACTTTAAATATTAAATCTAAATATTAACACACAATCTTCTATTTTATCTCTGCTGATACTGTCAAATCCATTTCAATAGTATTCTCATTCTCAATAAAACATGCACATTTTAGAACTATGGTCTGTGTTCAAATTCAAGCATTAATGGGAGGCCCCTACTGGTTTGAAGGCCCTAAGTAGCTGCCAGTGGTGTGAAGCTAACCAAAAGGTTAGCTTCACAAGCTCATATTCCGCAAAAATTTGTTTGGATGACGATACTATATTTGCAGATATAAGAAAGTCTTTTACGATTTCTGATCAATAAGATTGATATGATTCAATATTATCTGCCAATACTAACACTATTATTTAAATTGATATCAACTCACAAAATTATTTAACCATTTTATTTCTGAGCTCTTACATGTATCAGGCATTTGAATCAAAAACAGCATTCTTCTAATTTTAAAATAATATAAATATTAGTGCTGTCAAACGATTAAAAATTTTAATCATGATTAATCACATAATGTCGATAGTTAACTCGAGATTAATCACAAATTAATCGCATATTTTATCCTTTTATTTCTGAAAGTGTAATAGCCTGTTTGGGCATTTTAATATGCAATTTTGCAATAAATGACACTAAAAAAATACATGCTTGTACAAAAAATATTTTTATTTTGTTATTTTTCAAGCACTTTTCAGAATTGGAATGAAAACACCCTGGTGCCAAATGTTAAACTCTGGACTATAATGGCTAAATGACTAATCATGACGCCCTGATGTTTACACAGTGTGTAAACAAATGTGTAAATGAATACCTGTTTTCATGCCGATATCTAATTCTGAGCTTTCACACCAACAACAATCATTTCTTTGAATATTTTTGCATGCTGTTTCTATCCATATTCATAGAGTTTAAGCCTGGAAAAAGGTTTTAAATTTCCAGGTCATTCCAGTCTTACACTTTGCTTGCAACTGGGCAGGAGCTTAATACCCTGAAAGAGACTGTTTAGGAACTGTTTAGTAACTCCAGAACCTTTGTTTGGCCACGTGATTCATCCTTGGTTTGTCAAATACAGAGATAACAAATTATTAAGCATTAAAGTGCGGTTAATGGGTTGGGGTTTCTGCAATGTTATAAACGTGTAAAAGCTCATCTTCAGAACCAATCTCTGCTTAAAATGGTGATCTGCACCATAATCTACTTTCAGCAGTTATCACCTGTTATTGCACCGTAAACTGCAGAAAATACGTGCAGAGTTGTTCTGTCTGCCTTTACTACCGTCGGCTCCTATGGCGGAGGGATATTTCAGCTGGATACACTCAAATGTAGTGCAGGCAGGTCTCATAATAACCCCTATTTCGTCACTTATTTTAGAGCCCAAATAAGCTATTTCACTTTCAGAAACCTGCCCAAAAAAAACGCAACCCGTGACTTATGAAATTTAAAAGCGCTTTTAGAAAAAAGAAGCCCAAAGTCGCATGTGTCCGAGGGTAAAAGAAACTTCACGCTCACTGGTGCGCGGGTCTGTTTTGCTACAGTTTTCTAGCACTCTTGAAACTACGGAAAGCGCCAAGGGTAAAAGAAACACAGTCCGGAGAGCGCAGCGGGGGGAAAAAACATTAGGGAACGGTGTGTGTGTTTTGACGCGCGATTAACGGCGACAAAAAAATTGTCTGCGTTAAAATGGGTTTACGTTAACGCCGTTAATAACGCGTTTAACTGACAGCACTAATAAATATATCACCTGGTCCATTGTCTCATGCCTGAATTTCAAAATAAAGCCGTATTTTAAAAATGACAATGAATCGATAACTTCATTTTGCATTTTGTCTTCTGTAACCCCCAGTCGGTCGAGGCAGATGACCGTTCATACTGAGCCCGGTTGAGCTGGAGGTTTTTCCTTCCCGTTAATGGGGAGTTTTTCTTTCCGCTGTCGCTTCATGCTTGCTCAGTATGAGGGATTGCTGCAAAGCCATGGACAATGCAGACGACTCTCCCTGTAGCTCTACGCTTCTCCAGGAGTGAATGCTGCTTGTCGGGACTTTGATGCAATCAACTGGTTCCCTTATATAGGAAATTTTTGACCAATCTGTATAATATGATTGATTTTGACTTTGTAAAGTGCCTTGAGATGACATGTTTCATGAATTGTGCAGTGGGTAGTGCTGTTGCCTTGCAGCAAGAAGGTTCTGGGTTCAAATCCAACCCTGGGTCTTTCTGCGTGAAGTTTGCATGTTCTCCCTGTGCATGCGTGGGTTCTCTCCGGGTACTCCGGCTTCTTCCCACAGTCCAAAAACATGACTGTTAGGTTAATTGGCCTCTCTAAATTGTCCTTAGGTGTGAGTGTGAATGGTTGTTTGTCCTGTCTTTCTATGTGTTGCCCTGCGACAGACTGGCGACCTGTCCAAGGTGTACCCTGCCTCTCCCCCGGTGAAGGCTGGAGATAGGCACCAGCAACCCCCGCGACCCCTTGTGAGATTAAGTGGATCAGAAAATGGATGGATGGATGAATTGATGTAATTAGATTGTTAATCAGTTAATCGATATATTGATGCGGCTCAATGTATTGTTACATCTCTATTAAATGTCCCTCGAGGATTGCCATAGAGTAGGCAGTAAGCCGGCCGATGTTTTGAATTGAGGTGTTAGAAAAATAAAGAAGTCCCACTGAGCCATGCAGGGATTCAAAAGCCCGGTTATGAATAAAATGTTATATTACAACTGAAATACTGTAGACAACAGGAAAGTGATTTAAAACTAATTTTGCCTTTTCATGGCCACAGGTAGAATAATAACTCATTAATTCAACCACTAGAGGCACAAGCAGCGATAGACACACTTACCGAGGGAGTTGTTCTCAGATATTCAATCCGCTGAACTTTCTGACTTGCTGGTTCGCATAAATCCAAAGAAAATGTTTGACCACCACTATCATGCCATCTGTGGCCAGTTTGAGATGTTCTTCCAAAAGTTAAAATGGAACACCAACAAACCTCAGACGGAGAACTTTAACCCATGTACTATACCCACCAGCGGCAGCTGCTTAGTTCGCTAGTGCCTTGGACCGGTTCCGTCTGGTTGGTTTGCTGAGCTATTTGGATCCTCTCAGGCTTGTGAGGTATCTGTTTTCTGGCTCCTGTAGAACCACATTCTTGAAAACTAACAAGCTGCACTGTAAACTGTTTGTTGACATTGATTGACAGGGATTTAATCCTTGCTGCGAGTTTGCAAAACTGTGGAAGGTACTAGATGGTATCAAGACTTTCCTCATTAGGATGAAAAATGTCAAAAACAAGGTTTTCCACATCTGGAAAGATTTTTCCTTTTACTAATTCATCCCTGGCTAAATAATCAAAGTGTTGGAATTGAATGGGGCTCTGCAGCAAAGGACTGTGTTTTTGTCAAGTCATTTTACAGGTAACTCACTTCTTAGCCTGACCTCAGGTTTCCATCAGTCTTTAAAATAAAAATAATCAAAGACATAATAGTAATCTTCACAGAGGGTGGACAGCAGAGTATCTCCAGACTAATAATTTTACCCCTCTATATATTGACCTATAACGTAAAGCTGCTGATAACCATTCAGCTGGAAGCAGCTGAAACCCCGACCCACCACTCGGAACCGAACACACAGTCACAAAAACAACCTCATGTTGTGTAGCTACCTCGCTGTGCTACGTACACCACGGCAGCATACTGGTTGACAGCCACACAGAACACCTCTCCAGTGAAGACCTCGGGGTTCTTGGGCCAGCTCAGGTCCAGTTTGTACAGGGGCCTGCCCGTCAGCTGGTAGTCCTGTCCGAGGCTGGAGCTCCGGCGCTGCCCGCTGCCGCTGCTGTACAGCACCGTCAGCAGCAGGATCAACGACACCATACCTGAAGCCACCAGGCACCACTGGCTTTTCTTTCTTAGCGACATCTGCTGCCTCGCCGTGTGACTCGCTGAATGGATCGAACCACACTCGGTTTTCAAAATCGACGAGGACACGAGACCGAACCCCTCCAAGTCTCAGCCTGCAGGTTAGTAACAAAAGTCTCTTCCTGGATTCATATGGCGCGCAGTGTTGCCAGATCTGCGAGAAAAACAAGCGACCAGCTTTATGAAAGCAAGCCCAAAAGAAGCCTAATAAGCAGTACGCATGTGTTTATGCGGACAGATACTAGCGCATTCTTTGGGACAAATAAGCGACTTCACGATCCAAAACAAGCCCAAACAACCGCCAACCTGGGACTCAGTCACGAAATTTACGAGCGACTTTAGAAAAACAAGCCCACGGTGGACTTGGCAACCATAGACATAGACCCCGCATCGAGCGCTCTCGCCTATGGGCGCTGACGAGATTTAGGGGCGCCATCTTGGGGCGGTCGACTGCTCTGCTCAGTGTAAATGTGTTGACCAGGCGCAGAATCAATTTTAGTCAACTATAACTCGCTGAATATTGAACTACTTTTCACATCGTTTTTTTTAAAAACCTATAAAACTATAGCTATTATACCAAATGGTTCAGTGCATTTAAATATTCTTAGTATGGTTAAAAGTAATACAATATTCTGACAGGATGTATGCAAATAACAGCCACTCTTAGTTTAATAATTTTAACTCACAAAATTATTTTAACACACACACATACATACATACATACATACATACACATATATATATATATATATATATATATATATATATATATATATATATCACTGATTCTTGAGAGTCGGGACAAAACATGTCCCACATAGAAAAGTCTAATTTATAGCAAAAAACAATAAATTCATCATGGTTAACATACTTACAAAGTAAAATCTAAAGGAATTGTATATACCTATTGGATTTTTAGAATAAACTTTTTATGTTTTTGGGGAAAATTTGTTTAAATTTATGGTCTTTGGTTAGAAGGTCCATGTTATTTTACTTGTCCTCAGCAAGAGGTCACAATATTAACCATCCCAAAAAACTTTAAAAAAGCTCTAAAATTGTGAAAACATAAATATCAATAAAAAAGAAGGGGTATAAATATAAAAAACAATGCATGAAGTAACCATCAAACAATATTTTCCATAAAAATATGCCTATTAAAGTGGTGTCCTCAGTTTCTGTCAACTCCATCAGATTTTTTCATAAAGCTCTTTAAATCAGGAAATAGCATGGTCAGCTATATCTCTGAGGATCCCATTTCATCTCCCTGCCTGTGGTGAATGCAGCCCTTCCACACGTGTTCTGGCATGTTTTAATTTTTTTTAGATTTCAGACAAACAATGTCAATATTCCTGTGGTCACAGCTGCACCATGTCAATACCGTCTTTCTGTTGAGATACTTTTTTTAAACCATAGTGGATTGAATTTAAGCATTTTAGGGAGGTTATTGGGACAGCTAGCAACTGAGAAAAAACTACCTAGCTGCAGTGTAGAATACATGTTTTGGAGGGAAAATACATGCAACCAATAACCTCTTAATGTGCGAAAATAATATTATTTGTGAATATAGTGAAGGGTTAAACTGATATTTCAGGGTTTTATTTACACATAAATGCACATACATAGAATGCATTACATTATTTAACCATACGCATCTGACTTGTAGAGAATGGGCAGGCAGTGGTCTGCTTATTATGTTACGTGTAACTTTGCCAGCACTTTAATATATATATATATATATATATATATATATATATATATATATATATATATTATATATATTATATATATATAATATATATATATATATCTATATATCTAGCTAGCGCGAGAGCGAGAGAGAGCGCGAGAGAGAGCGAGAGAGCGAGAGAGAGAGAGAGCGAGAGAGAGAGACGCGAGAGAGAGAGAGAGAGAGAGAGAGAGAGAGAGAGAGAGAGATGAGAAGCGAGAAGCCAGTGTGTAGATTTTCAATACATGTGGTTGTGTCCTTGGACAAGGCACTTCATCCGCATTGCCTGCTGGCGGTGGTCAGGGGGCCAGGTGGCGCCCTTGTATGGCAGCCTCGCCTCTGTCAGTCTGCCCCAGGGCAGCTGTAGCTACTTACATAGCTCACCACCGTCAGGGTGTGAAGTGTGTGTGAATGACTAAAACTTTAGTGTGAAGCGCTTTGGAGGTCGTAAAGACTAGTTAAAGCGCTATACAAGTACAAGCCATTTACCATGAAAACTACATACTGCACCTAGAGGATTTTACATCCATCCATTCATCAATCAATCAATCAATCATATCACGTAAATAAAAATCTGATTCTATAGTCCTATTAGTGTACATTTTTCTTTATTTCAATATGTATTGTAGCAAAAAATGGCTGGACAGAAATTGTCAGTTGAGGAGCAAAGGAGAAGAAATAAAGAGTACCAACGAAAGAGAAGAGAAAAATTAAACAGTGACCAAGAGAGCAAGCATAACATGCAAGAGAAGGAAAGACAAAGATGGAAGAAGAGAGTTAAAGACAAAAAAGTAATACAAATAGATGAGATGGGAGACAGGGCAAAGAGGAATTGGAGAAAGTATTGGAGAGAAGCACAGAAAAGGTCCAGAGAGAAAAGATCCAATGAAGATGCAGTGCTGAAGGCACACACCCCACCAGATAGTCCGCAAGATCAGGATATTCCAGAAGACAATGCCAGACACAGCAGACAGTCTCTCAGACAGGAAAGGGGGAGAAATAAAACAAGAAAAAGGCATTTAAGAGAAATAAAAACTTTGAAAGAGAAGCTTAAGAAGGTAACAAAGCAACGAAACAAAATGAGAAAGAAAATATATCGAAGGGTCACACACACACACACCACTATACAGTAAATGGCTACTTACAAAGGAGGAAAGGAAGAGAAGAACAGGTGGAAGAAAAGATGGAGAGCAGGAAGTGGTATAGGAGAGGCAGATGAATACAGAGGGAAAGGAGGGCCCCTTGTTTCCCTTATTGTTTTATTTGATAGTTGGAAATGGTGTCATTTATAATAGTTAGAAACGGTGTATGTGCAATATGTTTATTATACTTTGCTTTACAGTAAGTTAAATACTCTAATAACAAGGAGTAGTTTTAGTAGTAGTGTTCAAAGAACAAATCTGTTTAATAATCAGCTATGCACACATTTTTTGTCAACACCGTCAGATCTTCCTCAACAGCGTTGGATGCATGTTTTTGTTAATTATTTGGGAGAAAAAATATTCTTCCTTCTGTTTACGTTGTTTTTGTAATAAAGTACCAACTGATCTACATCCTCTTATGTTTTATTTATTTAAGTAATTTGTTTTTACAATATTGAAATTAAAATCAAAGTTTGAAAATGCAAATATTTAGAAATCTGAGTTTTCAAAATAGTGTGAAATCACAACTTAAGTTTATTTATTGTATTTTTTTTACATAGAGTAATTAAACATTATTATAATATAATTCAGAACTTTAGATACTTGTATGATTGAAAGAATTAAAATTATATACTTTTTAGTGCGTCTGACGGAGTTGACACAAATCCAGTTCTGAAGGGAAACATGTGTATTTGTTAAAAATGTGTTAATATTTAGAACCTGTTCAATTACATGGTTAAATAGCTAAGACCTTTCTCTGCAGAAACATGTAACTCTAATTGATATAGTGTGTATTTTTAAAAATAGTTTTTTGAAACGTGTTTTGTCCCGACTCTCAAGAATCAGTGATATATATATATATATATGTATATATATATATATATAGATATATATATATATATATAGATATATATATATATATATATATATATATATATATATATATATATATATATATATATATATATATATATATATATATATATATATATATATATATATGCCGGCAAGGCATAGCAATGATCCTATTAGACAAAGGGATAAACTTTTTACACATGACTTTGGCATAACTACAGTGTAACTCACATTATTTCATAAAGTAGCACCACGTGGCTGCTTGTGTCTTTGTTTGTGTATACGCTTTTATTTGTCAGTGCGTTTAATATTAGCAGAAACAAACGAGTGAGATTTTAATAAGACCATGAGCATCATTATATAATGTTTACAATAGAAATACTCACATCATTAGGTTGAGGCTGTGGAGTAAACATTTCTTGGTCATCGTGGGAGACCATAGAATGGCTAGCTTCAGTTCTTCTGGAAGTTAGTGTTGTCCTGACCTTTACCGGCTAAAATGAAGAAGCATTATGAAGATTAACTTTACAGTTTATAGGTACTTGTATATGTAAACAAATATAGGGATAAATACCACACTCTGTCTTGTAAATGATAATAAAATATGTATATTAATGGGAAGCAATAAACTGATGGTGATACACCTACTTTTTGGAGGTGAGCAGGGAAGTTGAATTTTGATGGAACAACACTATCTTTTAGTCGGACAATCTGACCTGTCCTGTCAAAATCTTCTTCTTTAAAATGCTCACTGCAAAGCACGGAAGTATTACTTGCAGTGAACCCTCTCTTCTTGTAGAAACTTCCCACTTCTTTCTCATATCTTTGTCTTTGTCTTCATAACAGAATAAACGATTTGTAAATTGAAGAAAATAACATTGACATCTTTTGTACAGTGTTTTATGTAGACACTCCTCTTTTTTATTTTCTTCCTATTTTTCTATTTTCAAAGTTAGAAATTTCTTACTACGTTACTTCAGCAAGAGATTTTGATATATATCTGTTGAGATGAACAAAAGCTGCTGAAGATGTGAGTAAGCTTGAAAAGTCTTCCGGTCTGATGTTCTGTTGTCTGTATTTCAAGCTGGCTATGAGATATCAGAGGTGTTATACTTTTGATAGGGTGAGTTACATGTAAATAATGCAGTTATAACATCAATGTGTATGTAATTTACTAGTAAATGTTACCACAAGAATATTTGTTGTATTTCTTGATCTAAATCAGTTAATCTAAAACAATGCTGGGAAATATCTGAGATCTTTTGTCATTACATGAAGTCTTACATTATTTAAATTAGCCTATTTTGTCGGGAGTAACACGTTTGGCACGACACCAGCACCAAACGTTAGCTAGCTTGATTTTTGTTGGTGGACAAAAATAGAGATAAATCACATTCTAATCAAAAAAATAAACGATATATGTTCATCTTACTTGTGGAAAGTTATCCCTCGAGCCCTGACGTCAGTAGTCCGTCGATTCAAACAGAAAAACGCAGCACAGTGCTGAGGCATTCTTCGTCTGTCCAGCTTAAATCAGCAGGATAGGGTAGAAGTTCGACCGCCCCAAGATGGCTGCCATAATTCCTGCGCCGCAACAGTCAATGCGGGGTCTACTCTTATATTATGTCTATGTTGGCAACGAGTATGGTGCGTTCTGCTAGTCGAATTTCCCAGATTCCTGTCTGGAAAAACAATAGGAACGCGCAGTGAGGTCTGACTACCGACCAAGAAGTACATTCATGTCTCTTTATTTGCCAGATATTTGTACACATACGAGGAATTTAACTCTGGACTGTGCAATGCTCATAATGTACTGATTAAATAATAATGAAATAACAGAATATTGCTGTATATAAAACATAGGCTACAATATAGAGAGCACATATACACACTAACATATAAACAAAACAGACAGATTGAGACAATAGAGCAATAATACAATAGGGCTTGGGCGTCATGACGTAACTTTGCGTGGCCGCCATGTTGATGGCCTCCGTTACCGCTACTCAGACTACTGCCTATGACTACCGCGTACTGTACTCCCTCTCAGCCGTGTTTTAATTTGATTAATTTCAGCTTAACTTGATTTCAACCATGGTAAACCGTTGCTGTACTGTGGGCTGTAACAGCGCAACACATGATCGCCATGGGAAAAAGATAGAAAATGGGTTAACTTTCCACCGCTTTCCTGCCTGGAGGCGCCACCACGGAGAACAAGTGTCAGAGATAACAAAGAGTCGTCCGCTCGCTTGGATTGCGGCTTTAAGACGACCGAACATAAATTTCCACAGTATCCCGATGTCAATGAAAGTGTGTTCCCTGCATTTTCATTCTGGTAAGTCAAAGATGCACGGTTTTATTTTATAGCCTACATTGTTTCTTTCCTTCAACCGCGACGCCACATACATACATGAATGCGCGCCCAGAGACGGTTGATAAAGGCTCAAATACGTGGGAAACCCGAAGGGTTTAGGGAGGGTTGGCAGTTAACGTTACTAACTACACCTTTGAAACACATAGCAGCTAGTTAAAAGTACATTACATGCGTGAGTGGTTGTTAGCACTAACGGTTAGCAGTTACTAAACTAGCAGGTGCCAGAGCCCGTCTGAGTACAGCTTACCTTTGTACGAATTACTGTGTTCCCACTGTTTGCTGGCTTTATAAGCTGCAGCTCCTGAACCCATCCATTCGTAAACTGCACATGAGACTCCAAGGACTTGTAGCTTCAGAACTGTTCTGAAGTATAGGCGCACACACCAGAAACAAGGTAGACGTCAAATATGCAAAACGGTGGCAATAAGTCGTCGTCGGTGCTCCACTCATTGTTTTAAACTTCATATGGATCCAAATTATTAATAATGCTGATTTTGTCAAAATACAATAATGTCCCGGTAAATTCCAGATCCTTTTCGGGATTTTAACATCTTTTTTCTATCTATTCTACTTCTACGTCTCTTCGTTCAACAACGTTATGTCAGTGTTACGTTTACGTTTGCGTAGCCATCAACATGGCCGCCACGTCCCACAATGCAACGCAGATCCCAAGCCCTATGAGCAAAGAGCAAGGATACAGGAGAAAATTATTATACGGTTACTACGTCTTTGTTTTTGTTTTTTTTTACATCCAGATTTCTTCATTGTGGGACAACAAAGCTATTTTTTGTCTTATCATTATGTATGGTCGGAGGTGGAAGTGAACAGGTGCACAATAACATAAAAATGCCCACAGTGCGAGGAGTGCAAAGATTGCTGGGGGAAAAATAAGCATTATTATAAGGAGTTATGTACATGAGGTAGGTGAAATTGGTACACAATACCAATACAATATGATAACATGAGCAGCACTGAACAGATCCGCACAGAAAAGCGTGGGGCTGATAAGGCAAGGGGGGAACATTAGTTTGCCCCAGATGTTTTAACAATAGAAACACCAAAGAAAACATGTTTAATATCCATTGTAGCAAGAAAATATTAATGTAAAAAAAAAAGTTTTACTTATAGTGAATTCCCAGAAAAGGTGGGTTAATGTTTCATTTTCAAGATGACAAAAGGTGTAATGAATTATGAGGAGATGAACCCGGTATTCAGCCAGACACTAAAATAATGCTTGATGGGATTTATTAAGGAGATGATGGGTCAGGAAGGCAGACAAAAAACAATCCAAAAAGGTGTACAGACCAAACATCTGGGTGACAACAAAAACTGGAACAGATTCAAAAAACAGAAGAACTGGTCAGGCAATACATACAAATGCTGAAGGGCTCTTACCAATGAAACGTGTGTGAGAAGTTCCAGCAACAAACAGAAAACTGAGGAGGGTTTAAATAGACAGATGGACAGGTGAAACTAAGTGACTTCTGATTAACTAGGAACAGGTGAGAGTGATCAAGGAAGGGGAAGTGACAGAGAGGCTGATGGGACAGAAAACTAAGATGACCAACTACAGAGCAAAAATAGCCATAAAGAGAAAACCAGATAACTAAAACAGTGAAGGCTAAACATGAATCCAATACAATACTAGAAACAGAAATAAACCCTAAGGCAGGAAAGTTAACTTAGCCAAAACAACAACAACAACAACATCATGAACCAGAACAGAACATTACAGAGCCCCTCCCTCAAGGACGGATTCCAGACGTCCTTAAAAGGAAAAACAAAAAACAGACTAGACCGGGTGGGTGGATGGGGGTACCAGGATGGAGGGACAGACATATTACAAAAACAAAACAACCCTGACAGGGCGAGCGAAAGAAAACAGTTCTACCAAAACCTAAAACAAAACAACCCAGACAGGGTGAACTAACTACTAACCGAAATACTTCAAAATCAGTCTCTAAAACAGAGTCTGGTGGGCGTCCCGGAGCACGGCCCCGGCGTGTCAGGTTCTCCGGCGGCCGGTCCGGAGCACGGCCCCGGCATGTCAGGTTCTCCGGCGGGCGACCCGGAGCACGGCCCCGGCGTGTCAGGTTCTCCGGCTGGCGGCCCGGAGCACGGCCCCGGCGTGTCAGGTTCTCCGGCGGGCGGCCCGGAGCACGGCCCCGGCGTGTCCGGAAGTCAGGCGGACGTCTCGGAGGACGGCCTAGGCGAGACAGGCAGACAGGAGACCGGTGGTGGCGCAGGACTTCAGACGACCGGCTGCAGAACGAGGCCCTCGGAGGCCAACGCCTGGAGAGGGAGAAAACAGAAACTGGCGCCGGACTAAAGGCTAAGGACGGTGCCGTACTAAAAGCTGGGGACGGCGCCGGACTACAGAATACGGGAGGCGCCTGGCTACAGGCGATTGAAGAGGGCGGCGCCGGGTTACTGGCGGCTACAGACGGAGCCTGACTACAGGCTGCTACAGACGGAGCCTGACTACGGGCTGCTACAGACGGAGCCTGACTAAAGGCTGCTACAGACGGAGCCTGACTACAGGCTGCTACAGACGGAGCCTGACTACAGGCTGCTGGGACCGCCTGGCAACAAGATAATGGAGAAAGTGCTTTAAAGCTACGAGGAGCCGGCACTGGAGACAGTGCCTTAAAGCTACAGGGAGCCGGCACTGGAGACAGAGTCTTTGAGTAGCGGGGAGCCGGCACTGGAGGCTGGGCTTTACAGCTGCGGGGAGCCGACACTGGAGGCTGGGCTTTACAGCTGCGGGGAGCCGGCACTGGAGGCTGGGCTTTACAGCTGCGGGGAGCCGGCACTGGAGGCTGGGCTTTACAGCTGCGGGGAGCCGGCACTGGAGGCTGGGCTTTACAGCTGCGGGGAGCCGGCACTGGAGGCTGGGCTTTACAGCTGCGAGGAGCCAAGATTGAGGGCGGGTCCTCCAGGGCCCCTTCTTGGAGCTTGGGTGGAAGTGGTTCCTCCTGGACCCCCTCGTTGCCCGCTGGTGGCGGACAATACTGGGTCTCCTCGTCGCCCGCTAGCGGCGGACCCCCCTGGGGTTTGAGCGGAGGCGGACCCTCGGGAACGGGAGCCCGTGTTGGGCTATAGAAAGCCTGGAGGGCCGACCTGTAGTGCCCCTCCACCTCCTTTAATTTTGCCTCCAACTCAGCTGAATAATAACTGAAAAGAGTCTCTCTGAGGTGTTTAATTAAAGGAGCATAAGTTCTTAATTTCTGCTCCAGGGACTGATGGTCAGCGTCTAGAGAGCCACAGGGAGGAGCTATGGGGGAGCTGGTTCGGGATAGTGGCAAGCTCTGGTCCACTGGGCAAGAAGGAGCAGCAGGAACGGAGGAGACATCAGACCAAGACGGAAGCTCACCAGCTGACGACCCTAGAGTTGGCTTGGCCAATGGCCGACCAGAAGAGGTAGAACCCACGTCCATGGAGGCAGCAGTAGGAACAGAGGCGACAACCGAACCAGTCGCTCGCCGACGCTTGCAATGGCGGGGCTGCTGCTGAGAAGTGCTGCCGCAGAGGTGGCGACTGGGACCGAAGCCGGGGGGACAGATCGCCAATCTGGATCCCTCAAAAGATGCTCCCTGCATTATTTCCTCATCCAAACCTTGTGCTGAACCGGTGGGTTTGACGAGGGCAACTCTGCGTCGACGCCTCTGGCGCCGGGCCGGCGTGCCTTGTGTGGAAGCTGGATCCACATGACGGGGCGGGACCGCAAGAGCACATGGCGACTTCCACACCTCTATGTCAGCTGAGAAGGACTGCGACGGCTCAAAAAATAAATCCGGACGGAGCTCCCGGATCACGTCCTCCTCTACCCCCAAGAAAAGCTCCGGTGAGTAACTGAAAACACTGTCCAACTTATGGTCTGCAAGACTTAATCTCCCCGAACAAAAAATTTGTGCTGGCGACGGGTTCATGTTTGTGGCTGGAACTTACTGTAATGAATTATGAGGAGATGAACCCGGTATTCAGCCAGACACTAAAATAATGCTTGATGGGATTTATTAAGGAGATGATGGGTCAGGAAGGCAGACAAAAAACAATCCAAAAAGGTGTACAGACCAAACATCTGGGTGACAACAAAAACTGGAACAGATTCAAAAAACAGAAGAACTGGTCAGGCAATACATACAAATGCTGAAGGGCTCTTACCAATGAAACGTGTGTGAGAAGTTCCAGCAACAAACAGAAAACTGAGGAGGGTTTAAATAGACAGATGGACAGGTGAAACTAAGTGACTTCTGATTAACTAGGAACAGGTGAGAGTGATCAAGGAAGGGGAAGTGACAGAGAGGCTGATGGGACAGAAAACTAAGATGACCAACTACAGAGCAAAAATAGCCATAAAGAGAAAACCAGATAACTAAAACAGTGAAGGCTAAACATGAATCCAATACAATACTAGAAACAGAAATAAACCCTAAGGCAGGAAAGTTAACTTAGCCAAAACAACAACAACAACAACAACAACATCATGAACCAGAACAGAACATTACAAAAGGAACAAAATGGATTAAGATTTGGGATATATTTAGCTTGTACTGAATTAACAGGATCACATCTGTGCAAAATTTTTAAGGATACTTCCCGAACTTTATTTGAGACAAAGAATTTTCTTGGCAACAACCGTATATCTTACCAAACTTTGTCAGAAAAACTGATGCAGTTATACTAATAGTATTTCTTTGGAATATTTCTCTAATGTGTTTATTTTTTGTTTTAGTACTAAGAAATGGGTCAGTATTTCCAATGAAAAACTCTGGAAACTAAGGGTTTTGCACATACGACTTATCACCTGTGGATATTAGTGATTTTAAACCTGCTGGGATGACATCAAGAAAAATAGCAAATTCTTTCGGGGTTACTGGGATTGTCAAGATTTGTGCTGATGAACCCAAACACACACACAGAGCTATGTTAGGAGAGTTTATTGAAGGTTTGGTTGTTGTGAAGGAAGAGAACCAGAGTCTATACAGGTCCATCTCAAAATATTAGCATATTGTGATAAAGTTCATAATTTTCTATAATGTAATGATAAAACTTGAACATTCATATATTTTAGATTCATTGCACACTAACTGAAATATTTCAGGTCTTTTATTGTCTTAATACGGATGATTTTGGCATATAGCTCATGAAAACCCAAAATTCCTACCTCACAAAATTAGCATATTTCATCCGACCAATAAAAGAAAAAAGTGTTCTTAATACAAAAAAAGTCAACCTTCAAATAATTATGTACAGTTATGCACTCAATACTTGGTCAGGAATCATTTTGCAGAAATGACTGCTTCAATGCGTTGTGGCATGGAGGCAATCAGCCTGTGGCACTGCTGAGGTGTTATGGAGGCCCAGGATGCTTCGATAGCAGCCTTTAGCTCATCCAGAGTGTTGGGTCTTGCGTCTCTCAACTTTCTCTTCACAATATCCCACAGATTCTCTATGGCGTTCAGGTCAGGAGAGTTGGCAGACCAATTGAACACTGTGATACCATGGTCAGTAAACCCTTTACCAGTGGTTTTGGCACTGTGAGCAGGTGCCAGGTCGTGCTGAAAAATTAAATCTTCATCTCCATAAAGCTTTTCAGCAGAGGGAAGCATAAAGTGCTCCAAAATCTCCTGATAGCTAGCTGCATTGACCCTGCCCTTGATAAAACACAGTGGACAAACACCAGCAGCTGACATGGCACCCCAGACCTCCACTGGCTGTGGGTACTTGACACTGGACTTCTGGCATTTTGGCATTTCCTTTTCCCCAGTCTTCCTCCAGACTCTAGCCCCTTAATTTCTAAGTGACATGCAAAATTTGCCTTCATCCGGAAAAAAAAGTACTTTGGACCATTGAGCAACAGTCCAGTGCTGCGCCCAGGTGAGGCCCCTCTGCTTCAAAAGTGGCTTGACCTCGGGAATGCGGCACCTGTAGCCCATTTCCTGCACATGTCTGTGCCCGGTGGCTTTGGATGTTTCTACACCAGACTCAGTCCACTGCTTCCGCAGGTCCCCCAAGGTCTGGAATCGGCCCTTTTCCACAATCTTCCTCAGGGTCTGGCCACCTCTTCTCGTTGTGCAGCGTTTTCTGACACACTTTTTCCTTCCCACAGATTTCCCACTGAGGTGCCTTGATACAGCACTCTGGGAACAGCCTATTCGTTCAGAAATATCTTTCTTTGTCATACCCTCTTGCTTGAGGGTGTCAATGATGGCCTTCTGGACAGCAGTCAGGTCGGCAGTCGTTTCAAGATTGGGGTTTTGAGAGATGAACCAGGCTGGGAGTTTTAATGGCCTCAAATCTTTTGCAGGTGTTTAGAGTTAATTTGTTGATTCAGATGATTAGGTTCATAGCTCGTTTAGAGACCCTTTTCATGATATGCTAATCATTTTGTGAGATAGGAATTTTGGGTTTTCATGAGCTGTATGCCAAAATCATCCGTATTAAGACAAGACCTGAAATATTTCAGTTAGTGTGCAATGAATCTAAAATATATAAATGTTCAAGTTTTATCATTACATTATGGAAAATAATGAACTTTATCACAATATGCTAATATTTTGAGATGGACCTGTACAGGTATGAAACTGATGAGGTGGGAGCAGTAGCTGGAGGACTGGAGAGAGCTGGAGACCCAGAGAGAGCTGTAGAGCTGCGGGTACTGCGCTGCTGAGCCAGGAAGCCTTCAGAACGGGTGAGAGTTTGTGGAAAACTTGGAGGCAGCAGTAAATCCAACTGGGCAGCTGAGAGAGTTCTTGAGTCACAGGGGCTGCAGTAATCCAGCAGGGCAGCAGAGAGAGTTCTTCAGACACAGGGGCTGCAGCAGATTCAGCAGGGCAGCAGAGTTTACTTGGAGCACTGGAACACTGTAGTAACAGGGGAAACCGGCAGCAGTGCAGGGAGAACACATGGAGGTGCAGACAGGCGTGGGGAAACTCTGGCAACTACACATTGGGAAATCTCTGGCAGCGAGACTAGGGAGAGTTGATGCTCAGATAGACATGGGAGAATCTCTAACTGAGGGCATCAGATGTTTGAAGACAGGTCGGCGGGGAAGAGCAGACCAAGGGAGGCTTTTATAGGGAGGCTGGCAGGTGGAAACAGTCTGGGCTGATTGAAGGCTGAACAGGTGTGGATGATTAGTGGAGTGGAGACAGAGCTGGGTGGAGGATGGAAGGTGCTGGAAAGGTTCAGGTGCAGCAGGCAGAATTGCACCCTGACAGGGATGTTATATTCGGAAATAAAATATCATGATCAACCTAGTTCTTAATAAATAATGCTTTATGTTTGTAACAGATATCCTGTCCCCCCCCCAAATAAGACAGTTTTGTATGTGTGTGTGTGTGTGTGTGTGGGGGGGGGGGGGGGGGGTAGCATAAAAGTAGTTGGTTATGGAGGTTAAATAGGTTTATAGGAAGTTTTTCAATTTTGTAGTTACATCTTAACAGAACGTCTAGACCACCCAATGATTTAAATATATGTGTAGAGATACAGTGTCGCATTGAATTTAGATTCTTCAGGTATCTTTTGATCCATTTAACTTTGAAGGTAGAATGTAAGGTAGGAAAGTCTAGAACATTGAAACCACCTGAATTGAATTTATTGGTCATCACATTCTTTCTAATAAGATGACTATTTTCCCCAAAATAAAATCAAACATTATATAATCAACCTTTGTGCAGAGGGTGTTGGGGACATCGAGGGCTGATCTTGCATAGACAAGACAAGACAGACCTTCAGTATTGGCCAGGAGAACTCGACAAGTTATAGTCAGATCTCTTTGCAACCATAAATTAAATCTCTGTTGAAGAATAGGCATAATTGGCTCCAAATTTATGGTTTGTTCTTGCAGTTTGATATTTTATTATTGTGATCTCACAGTATTATAGACTTCACTGGAATTCCTGACAAAGAGCGTTTATTACAATTTTTTACTGCAAGAAGTTCGCACTTAGATAAGTTCAGAGGCTACAGAAAAAACATTTATAAGTTTATGTGCAACGTCAATTTGAGACTGATCTTGTAAAAGTAAAGTTGTGTCATCAGCCAGCAGACTCAATAATATGGTTTTCCCTGCAGCTGAAAGGTCGTTGAGATCACTATTCTTAATGAAGGTAGCAAAAATTTGCATAGGAAGAAAAAAAAAGGTGACACAGGGCATCCCTGATGAATTCCCCTTTAAATTTGAAATCTTTTGATGGTTCCAGGTTCTATGGGGTAATTTTATTGAGCTATTCCCATGAGCATAAAGCGTGCAGATCAATTTTCAAAAGTTTTCTCCAAATTCAAACAACTTAAGGGCTTTGAAAATGAATCAATATCCTTTGAAGTTAAATGCTTTTTGAAAATCTAAGAAAATAAAACTGTTATCTGATACTAATTTGGGATAGTCTAAGATATCAAGAACCAACCTTACTGTATATTATTAATAATATACCTTCCAGTCAAAAAGCCATTCTGAGATTCCTCTTTAATACAGCTAAGACCTTTTTTTATGTTTTTTCACCAGACATATAGCTACAATTTTATAAATTTTGTCAAGCAAAAAGACGGGGCACCCATTATTTAAAATTAGAGCATGTTTCTGCAGTTCTCTATGTAAGTGAGGTGAAGTCGATTTTATGTTAAATCGGCTTGCCACACAGTAGGCCCGGATTTAACTCACATCATCCATGCGCGTTTCTGTCACGTAATGATGTTTGAGTTAAAGGCTGTCCGAAATTGGCAGCAGTTCGAAACTCCTTTCCTCCCCACGATAGAGTGCTTACTGTTGACTCCATGAAAGGTCAAGGAGCAGGAGCTAGGAGCTATTATTAAGGGTATTTGGATAGAGACCAAGTCCATTTCTCAATTCACAAGAACGCGAGTCTGTACTTTTGAGCACCCAAAAGGTTACTAAATTTACCTATACAGTTTATTTCTTTCCAGTTTATTTCTCTTTACCAACTTTCAAACAACAAAAGATATGAAACGAGAAAAAGCTGATACTGTGGCCAAGCCAGCAACAGCCTCCACGACGTGCTCTTACGTCCCTGACCACGAGTATGCTATGGAGACTTCGCTGCCAACAACCAAAAGGAAATCTCCCCCAACACCTATCAAAACACCGAAACCACCCAGCAAGGCAATTGTGTCCCAAAATGAGGAAGTCAACAACCCAATTGTGAAAGCCATTAACAAGTTAACAGACAAGATTGATAACTTCACGTGCAGCTGCGTGACAACATGATAATGGTTGCTAACATCTCTAAGCTAGCCGAAAAACGCAGCTGACATAAAAGACTGCAAAACAAAACTTTCTCACCTGGAAAAAGAGCTTATCAAAGAAAATGCGGAGATGAAGGAAAGATTATTGGAACTAGAACGCTATAAACGCCCTTGGAATTTAAAAATTCAGGGTTTAAAAGAAAAAAATAATGAAGATACCTGCAAAGAAGTCATTGACATCTTAGCCAAGATTGTACCGCACTGGGCCTCGTCAATTGGCAACGCAGTGGTCATCGTGCATCGTCTGGGGAAAAAAGAAGATGGAAGACATCGCCAAATACTAATTCAGTTCAGCATGAGACACCACCGAGATGCCTTCTGGAAACTCCCTAAAGACTCCAAGAAGTAGCTGGGCATCTACTTCAAGCAAGATTTCTGCAAACTGGATCTGGAGGCAAGAACTGCAGTCTGGCCCAAAATGGAGTGAGCCAGGAACATGGGAAAAAAGGTCTACTACTGAGGGCATGTCGGCTACATCAGCGGAGTTCGGGTATTCCCTGATTGACTGAAGATCCAGCGGTAGTGTCTAGTAATCACACACTATTGCACGAGAACACAAGGTGCTAGATTATGGTTCAAGAAAATTTGTATTCTTTTATATCTAAAATTCCTTTGGGTTAAATAGGCCAATTCAATAAATAAGGCTATTTAAAACAGCAAAGTTAATTATTCACAGGTTTGCTAAATCTTTTTGTTAAATACATCCTAATCTTGTTATTTGGTTAGAGGTCAGTTATTCTGTTCCGAACTCAGTTTGAGGGAGTTAGTGTTTCATTCTTTCATTTTCCTAAACACTGGAGGTTCAATTACCTTCTCCTTATTTTTTCTGGTGCTTCCCTTTTATGTCT
Organism: Fundulus heteroclitus; assembly: GCF_011125445.2. Lineage (NCBI taxonomy): Eukaryota > Metazoa > Chordata > Actinopteri > Cyprinodontiformes > Fundulidae > Fundulus > Fundulus heteroclitus. The sequence continues at coordinate 25,285,609 of NC_046370.1, forward strand.
GTGTTTATTTCTAACTTTAACTGTGTGTCTTTAAGTGTTAGGGGTTTGAGAGATGGTATTAAAAGAAAATCAATATTTCTTTTTTGTAAAAATGCAAAAGCTAACTGCATATTGTTACAAGAAACACATTCTATTGAGGCAGATGAGAGCTTCTGGTCTAATCAATGGGGCGGGGGGATAAATTTGTCTCATGGTACTAATAAAGCTGCTGGTGTTTCTGATTCTCTGTAATGTCTATGGTTACAACAGTGTTGCTCAGAATAAATGCTTATTGTCTGAATTAACTAGACATCTAAAAGAACTAGCCCAGAAATATTCCACTAACAATTTCATAGTGGGAGGAGATTTCAATATGGTGTATATTGAATGGCTTGATAGATCACCCTCTAAATTCCAATCTCATCATATAAATGTAGTTTTAAAAAACGTACTTAGATCTGAACCTGCTGGATCCTTGGAGAGAAGCAAATCAGCTCGGTCAGTCATTCTCCTGGTTTAAACCTGATGGCTCAGCTACGTCCCGTATCGACTTCTGGATAATTTCAAACAGTCTGATGCAAAATAGTGTTAATGCTGAAATTTCACCTGCACCTTTATCTGATCACTGCCTGATACAACTTTGTATCAGAACTCAATTGAAAAAATCCCATAACAAAGGTTACTGGAAGTTTAACTCAACCCTGCTTAAAAAAGTTTAATAACGAAATCCTGGAGCATCTCAAATTAATTTGTAGTGATAAAAATCTGAATTCTTACACGGAAAATGGGATTTTTTTTATTTAAAGTCCACCAAATCTCAAATACAGTAAATTAATAGCTATCCAAAACAAGGAAAAGGAATTGGAAATCATTCAAGAACTTAGTCACATCTGCTCTAAACCTTTTTTTAATGATGATGACTGTGAAGGTTTTACATAGACCAGCCAAAGAGGCATTGAAAATTTTCAAAATATATTCTTAATTTATCACAAAAATACAAAAATTGTTCAACAATGATAAATTGGGGCCAAAAAACTGAGGTCAACATAAACTACAACTCAGGTAGTAACACAAAGAACTCAAGCACAAAACTGACCTAACAAACGAGACATGAGGGGAACTTAAATAGTGGCTGATCAGACCACTGCTAATTCACACACAGGGGTAATTAAAGACACACAAGAACTTAAATATTGGTCAGCACATTACTAAATCTTTAAATTGAATAAATATTAGCATTGAACTAAGTTACAAAAAGAAGAAACATTAAAGAAATGGTAAAATTAAACTAAAGGCCAAATTTCCCCATCCCTTGCCAAAGAAATGGAACGACCCGCTGAGGAAGCTTGACAGCCATATAAGGAAATCAGCTGGAGCTCATCTGTATGATTTCAGCAGCAGGTCCTGAGGAAACTGGTAACTCAAAACAAGAAATTAATTTGTTGCATTTAACAAAAAATACAATAGAACTGACAAAGTTAACTAAATGTGTGCACTGCAAATAACTAACTAAAGAGTCAGACTAATGAAAACAATTTTAAAGATAAGAATCTAAACTACTCAAATCAATATGTAAAGTAATATTAAGGAAGAACAGAAAACCATTACTCTTCCTGCCTCTGTGTGACAGTTGGGACAGCTGTCACAATGACAAACAGTGCAAAAGAAATTCTACAATCTGAGTTAGATTATTTTTATACTAAAAAAGCCAAAATAGCATATCTGAGGTCCCGAGCTAGGTGGATTGAAGATGATGAAAAAAGTACTGCATATTTCTGTAGATTAGAAAAACTTAGACAAGAAAGAAATGTGATAAATTGCTTGCAAATTAATGATAAACCATGCAAATTAATATGCAAAGAAATTTTTACCTTTTATAGCAATTTATATTCTCCCACATACAATAACTCAATGGCAGAAACATTCTATCAATCTGTTCAACATTTGATTCCAAATATTTATGACAATTTTAAGCAGATTTGTGGGGCAGACATCACCATGGAGGAATTGGATAAAGCTTTGGGTGCTTTATCCAAGGACGAAGCTCCAGGCTGCGATGGTTTAACAAGTAACTTTTATAAACATTTTTGGGTTCACATCAGAACCCTTGTGTTTGGAATGCTTACAGAACTATTAGAAAATGCTTGTTTAACCTACACTATGAAACAAGGTGTCATCGCGCTTATTCCTAAACCTGGTAAAGATCCAACTCTTCTTGATAATTTAAGACCGATAACACTACTAAATAATGATTTGAAAAGATCAGATACGTATCGGTTTTAGGACCACATATCCAAGTGGCCTGGGTTGCATTTGAAAAAATCCGATCTGTGTCATTCAGACTGTCATAAAAAGATCAGATACAGGTCGCATATGGGCAAAAAAATCGGAATTGGGTCACTTCAGGCTGCAGTGTGAATGTAGCCTCAGAGTGTCAGTGTCCCTCTGAAGCCAAGATGGTAAGAGGATCACCTATTCCACCATTGTTGCGCAGAAAGATAGTGCAGCAATACCAGAATGGTGTTGGCCAAAGACTTTTAAGTTATCATCATCAACCGTGTATAACATCATCAAAAGATTCAGAGAATCTGGAACAATCGCTGTGCTTAAGGGTCAAGGCCGTAAAACTTTACTGGATGCTCGTGATCTTCGGGCCCTTAAACGTTACTGCATCTCAAACAGGAATGCTACTGTCAAGGAAATAACAGAATGGGCTCAGGAATAGTTCCAGAAAGCATTGTCAGTGATCACAATCCACCGTGCCTTCCGCCGTTGTCAGCTGAAACTCTACAGTGCAAAGAGGAAGCCATTTGTAAGCAAGCTCCACAAGCTCAGCCGTTTGCACTGGGCCAGGGATCATTTAAAATGGAGTGAGGCAAAATGGAAGACTGTTCTGTGGTCAGATGAGTCACGATTTGAAGTTCTTTATGGAACTCTGGGATGCCGTGTCATCTGGACCAGAGAGGACAAGGATAACCCAAGCTGTTATCAACGCTCTGTTCAGAAACCTGCATCACTGATGGTATGGGGTTGCATGAGTGCTTGTGGCATGGGCAGCTTGCATGTCTGGAAAGGCACCATAAATGCAGAGACCTATGTTCAGGTTCTATAACAACATATGCTTCCATCTAGATGTCATCTGTTTCAGGGAAGACCCTGCATTTTTCAACAAGATAATGCCAGACCACATTCTGCAGCAATCACAACATCATGGCTACGTAGGAGAAGGATTCGGGTACTAAAATGGCCAGCCTGCAGTCCAGATCTTTCAACTTTTGGGAAAACTTTTGGCGCATCATAAAGAGGAAGGTGCAACAAAGAAGGCCCAAGACGATTGAACAGTTAGAGGCCTGTATTAGACATGAATGGGAGAGCATTCCTATTTCTAAACTTGAGAAACTAGTCTCCTCTGTCCCCACACATCTGTTGAGTGTTGTTAGAAGAAGGAGGGATGCCACACAGTGGTAACAATGGCCATGTCCCAACTTTTTTGGAATTTGTTGATGCCATGAAATTTGGAAATAATATTTTTTCCTTAAAATGATACATTCTCTCAGTTTAAACTTTTGATCTGCGATTTGTGTTCTATTCTGAATAAAATATTTGTTTTTGACACCTCCACATCATTGCATTGAGATTTTATTCACAATTTGTTTAGTGTCCCAACTTTTTTGGAATCCAGTTTGTATTATTTTTAGACTTTTATAAAGACTTTGATATGATAGAACATGAATTTATGTTCAAAGCTTTAGATTTATTTGGGTTTGGAAATAAATGTATTAATGTAATTAAAACATTTTATAAAGATACAAACAGTTCAGTGTGTCTTCCACACAGAGATTTAACATCAACAAAGGTATAAAACAAGGTTGTCCAATCTCTCCTTTGCTGTTAATTGCTGCTGCAGAAATGCTTTCCATATCAATTAAAAATGCTCAATTTGGTAAAATATCGGTGGTAGGCAAAGAGATTCTATTAGTCAGCTAGCTGATGACACAACCATATTCTTAAATGACCTGAATGAAATTCCCAAAATTCTTAAATTGATTGAAACATTCTCAAAAGCTTCAGGACTTAAATTAAAATTAAATAAATGTGAAATTTTACCCCTTAAAGACTGTCCCATAACTACTGCTTTTAATATTCCTGTAAAATCCAATGTCAAATATCTGGGTGTGCATATAAATAAAAATAAATCTGATTTAGAAAATCTGAATATTTGAGAGAAACTTCAAAAATGTAAAACACACATATATGCACACACATATATATATATATATATATATATATATATATATATATATATATATATATATATATATATAAATAAAAATATATATATATAGATATAGATATAGATATAGATATATAATCACACAGCTATTTATTTTTAGCTTTAGTGTGTCCAGTTTTGCAACATGGTGCAGCCTTAGTTTATAGAAGGCAGACACAAGTAGTGAAATCAGCCCGAATACATTTCCATGCAGCACAGGAATGTAGTGAATGTGGATCTCTGATCCACATTCACTACAACAGAACTCAACTTTTTTCTGCCACATACAATATGGCGGTGACGTTGTTGTGCGAACCTGCGCCCAACGACGCGTCTACGTATATGATGTCTATGAGCCTAGCGGCCAGCAGCGTCCAATAGCTGGGTTTCAGTCACGTGATGATTATGACGCGGCCAGGGGGCACGATTTCGGATGGAGGACAGGACGTCTATGAAGTTAGCGTAAACATGGAGGACACCGTTACCGAGAGCCCGTATTGTATGGAGTTAGAGCCTGTTTCAAGGCATAGATACAAGGAGTTGATTGACAGATATGTTGGACGTGACCCGTACCTCATGAAGATGAGTGAGTTTTCGGTGGACCTTAAAGATTTGCCGACAGTGGAGGCCGTTGACATAACAAACTATCTGGTCCTTCAGACATCGTATTACACCAAACAGCAAATGAAGGCCTATAAAAGTATGGAGGCATATAACTTCTTTGTCAGCGGGTGGGTCCACAACCTCGGCACCAAACGTCTCCATGACGATCATCGTTTAGTCTTCGCCAGGGTGAGTGTTTGTTCTTATATTGTTTTATGTGTTAAAAGATGCTAGCGTTAGCAGTAGCGGCTATAATGTCAACGATCATGCAACACATCTTAACAACAACGTTAGCCTGACAGTTGTTTATGTTTCAAGGTAAACCACTCTCAGCGTTCAAGCGAAACACCTCTGAAGACGTGGATTATTGCGAAGAAGGATGGAGAAGTTATTGCAGCTCATTGCAATTGCATGGCACGGTAAGTAAGGCTAGGATGTTTACCACGAGATCTCTCTCTCTCACACACACACACATGTAGCACTACTACTAGCATACTGCTAGTGTACTTCAGAACCAGGGAGAGCTGTAACGTTAAGGGATAAACATGTTTATTCATCATTTAAGGGCCTACTCCATATTAGTATAAGTGGGCTATATTACACATCATCAAAAATGTGCTGATATAGATTGCACTTTGCTCCTGGTGTAGATTGCATTTTGGGTTTTAAAAAATGTCATATTGTATTCTATTCACAGATTATCAGAATCATGTTCTCATGTAGGAGCAGTGCTTTTTTCCATTGAAGCTGGGGTAAAAATGCCAGATGCAGCTTCCTGCACAACAGAGCAGTACAAGTGGCTGATGCCATCACATGTAAAAAAGGTAGGGTGATAATTTACCTGTTGGGCAAAGAAGAGCTAAGACAGCAAAGACCCACATAAACACAGTTTGGCATCTCAATCCTGTGATGATAGCCCTACCTGTTTTCCTCACAGCCATCAGATAAACGGCAGATTTATACTGCATATAGATATGTTATAAAATATAATGATCTTATTTGTATTAACTTATTTTCAGATTCCTGCTGCTCCAGTAGCTCAGATAGACTTCTCCTCAGCAAAAAAAAAAAAAAAAAGCTTGACAGTTCCATTGATGGGAGGACAACTAGAAACAAGGTTGGGAAATCACTTCCAGTTCCATGCCCAAGAGTGAAGAGAGGGTCAGAGACATATGCTAGTTTTTTTTGCAACATTAAGCAAAAACTGCCCAAGGAGTGCAGCATTGATTGCTAGGGAGCCTTACCACAAAGATTTCATTCCCATATCTAGCATGCTTCCTAAAACTCTTCTGGAATACAGAACACCAGACACACTGCAGTTACCCCCCAAAGAGCCTGGAGAGCTATGCCAGGATTTCAAGATAGAAGAGCTCACCCTGTCCCAGGTCCAGGCTGTAGAGAGGTCAACTCGGAGTCAGAGTGCAGGCAGGACTTGGTTTAGACAAAGAGCTGGGCGCATAACTGCCTCTAAGCTTAAACAAGTACTAAAGACCAACCCGCTGCAACCTTCAACGAGTTTGATCAAGGCCATATGCTACCCAGAAGCATATAGGTTCACCACAGCCATTACAAGGTATTTAGGGTTTGAATTAGGGTAAGGCAGAGGTAAGATTTGGGGTATGAGGCTGCCTACATTAAGAGTTGTAACTAAAAAAGTGTTCTATGAAGTGGGAGGAGAGTCCATACCACAACTATAAAGCTGTGGTCCTTACTCTGCCATCTACTGTAGACCTTTTTTACATTAGAGCAAATGTTTACTGTTTTCATAGTTCATTTGTGGTATGGACAGCTCTGAAGAGTCAACATACGTTATAGGGTTATAAGGTTAGGGTTATGCAGGAGTAGAACTAAGTATAGGGTTTAAGGTAATGGCATTGAAATCACTGAACTGGCTCTACACATCCAATACTAAGTAATAATTTCTTTTTCATGTTTTGCATGTGTACTGTGTACAGTTATGGATACAAACATGAGGCACAAGCCAGAGGAGCATATGAGAAGCTGATGGGTCGGGAGCATGCAGGCTTCTCCTGTATGGACAGTGGTCTCTGGCTGAACCCCAAGCGGCCACACATGGGATCCTCTCCTGATGGGATAGTCGCTTATGAGCAAAAAAGAGGAAATATATTTGCTAATCTATTGTTCACATGTCATTCTCACTGTGATTTTACTGCCCAAGACGAAGCCAATCTATGTTTGTGTGCTGGGAGAAAGGGCTTCTGCCTTATCAACGATGGGGATCATGTCATGCTGGACCGGAGTCATGATTACTATTTCCAAGTTCAGGCACAGCTTCACATTGTAGATGCAGAGTACTGTGACTTTGTTGTGTGGAACCGCAATGACATTTTTGTGGAAAGGATTTTGCCAGATTTTGAACTTTGGGATGATGTGATTCCTAAAGTTGAGTGTTTTTTTAGAAACAGTGTACTTCCAGAAATACTGGGACAGCAAGTTACAAACGTACATGTGTAATGTGATGAAAGAATGTTTACTGTTAAAATTAAATGCCATTGAGAAGATGAATAACACATGGTGGTTTATTTACAAGATTAGATTTGTCAGCAATTGCCTTTAGACCCCTCTTAAAAGACCTAAAACTATCATTACATTTCAAAACATATTTACATTAAATTACATATTTACAGATTGACGTGTGTCAGGGCTCAGGTACTGGACTGACTGATTATCCCTAAGCCCCCTCCTCCTTACTCCAATGGGACGACAGACTGAGAAAGATTAGACAAGACACAGCAAATAACCCCAATCTTGTCAATCAGTGCTAGTGCCTCACCTGGTTTTGTTGCCATGTGCTCTATGGGCATAGCCCTGCTTTGCAGAATCTGATATTTTCTTCTGACTAAACCGATGATTCTCTCAACATGAATACGCAAATTAGCTATTTTTCTAGTTTCTGCCACCTCATACGCTGACAGCTGTTTTCTCCCCTTGGTAAATGCAGGTATCTGTATTGAAGCACAGTAAAATACTACACTATCACCAATATTGAACCCACGGTCTGCTAGAACAATATCTCCAGGTAACAGGTTATTTAGGAGGCCACTCTCTATTGTGATTTGTTTATCACTGATTCTCCCTCCCCAGGCACAAGATATGTAAGTGACATAGCCTTGGGGTGCAACACCAATCAGAAATTTTACAGTATGGTGATGCTTATAGTTTGACCACATTTGTGCTTGGGCTAGTAAATTAGAGGGCTTCTCGATAAAAACTTAAAAACAGTCAATTATCACAGCAACTTTACATCCAAATGCTTGTCTGAATCCCATTGGCATTGTAGCTTGAAGTACATGTCGCTCTGGCCACTCAATTTGAAATTCTAACCTTTCATTAAGTATGTCAATTATTTTATGCCAAACTCTAGAGGCGGTGGGCAGAGAGATCTTGAACCTAAAAGCAAAATCTTTCAGTTGGAGATTTAGTCTCATCCTCAGCAAAACTAAAATGAACTGTTCAAATTTTGACAGCACAGACATAGGACCACACAAATGTAGGGTTCACACAGCTCAAAAATCTGAATTAAAACTAAGAAGTTGGGGAGCCCTGTGTAGAACTTTGTCTTGTCTTCATTTTTTTCAAAGGACTCCTGGTTGAACTGTGTGTCCAGTGCTTTGGTTCAAAGATCTCCCAGCTCTGTTGTGATCTGTCCCAGAACATCCTCCATCTTCTCAATGTCATCCATTGTTAGCTCAGTCTGGCATCCGGCATCTGCATAGGCTGCAATATAGCAGTGGGCAGCATAATTAGTTAATTCATAAATATGTATTATGTGAATTGCTGTGAAGTTATCTTTTTGACAACCTTTTTACAAGCATGCAAGTTCTCTGGCCCAATTATACAGGTTGTTTTTCTGACAATCACATTTGTAACATTTAATAATAATGCTGTTTACACATCTTAGTACAATAATTTACCTAGATCATTTAATGTCCCATTGTCCCCACTGCTGCCTTCTGATTCACTGCATGAAAAGTGTGATTTTCGTCACTATGCGGCACTGTAGATTGTTGTGGAAGTTCAGGTTAATGGCTGTTCGTGGTAATTTGCAGGCAACACCGAAAACTGCCATGAATTGTCAGAAATGGACGTGGGCCTTGCTTTGCAGTTGTCCACCCATGACCCCCCTCCTCCTAATTCTAGGGGAGGCTTTAACATGTAAATGAAAATGCTGTGAGCTATACAAATGAAAATCGGGGTTGCAGGGGGAGTTTACCCCACGTCTCGCGTTCAACTCGCCTTCAACTCTTGGACGCGATCCACAACTTTCAGCCAGTCCGCAGACTGACGAGAAGAAACTGCTGATTGCTATCAGTGGACTGTCTCATATGAGTCAGTCGGTATTGAAGCAATGCCAAGAGCGTGGAAATGTTCAAGTCAGAAGTTTTGGTTGAGTCATTCATGATAAAGTAAATGAAATGGGGTTTAATGAACTAAAAATAAGTCCCACTGTACCTTTCCCAGATACTCCACCATGGGTTTTTAGGGTGGTGGCCACTGATTTGGGATTATTAGAAGAAAAACTAAATAATGACATGGACAAATACAAGGTGCAGAGTTATTTAATGGAGAGGTATAGTGAGGATTTAACTATATATACAGATGCATCTAAACTAGCTGATAAAAGAATGGGTGTTGCTTATGTCATTCCAAAATAAACATTAAAGTTGGAAAAAGAATCAGTGATGATTTAGCAGTTTACACAGCGGAATTGATTGCTGTGTGGCTAGCTTTGCTTTGGGTGGAGGTCAATAGGCCAAGGAAGGCAGTAATTGCTTCAGATTCCAGCTCAGCTTTAATCAGTATTAAAACATTTCAGTCAAAATCAAGGCAAGACATTGTGTATGATATACTGCAAGCTGCAAATAATCTAATAAAGTCAGGAATTAATAGAACTCTGGTATGGGTACCAGCTCATATAGGAGTAATAGGAAACGAGTTAGCAGATAAAAGTGCTAAGCAAGCAGCTAGACATTCTAATATAGATGTTGAAGTGAACTACAGCAAAGCAGAAATTAAAAGTATGGTCAAAAGTTAAGGGTAAATGGAAAACATTATGGGACGGTGGGCAGACTGGAAGACAGTTCTATAATATTCAGAATAAAGTGGGAAAGAGCAGAAATACAAACAGAAGCAAGGAGGAGGAGGATGTATTTTCTAGAATGAGGTATGGACACACACGTCTAAATAAAACTTTGTTAATAATGAAGAAGCATGCTGATCACAACTGAATTCTGTGGTAGTCCAGAGACTATAGAGCATGTTATTGTACACTGTAATACATATCAGGAAGAAAGACAAAGACTAGTCTTACAATTACAAGGAGAACAGATGAGGCTAAACTTAGAAGAAATTCTGCAAAGAAACACAGGGGAAATGAGTTTAAACTATGTAATTGGCTTCCTGAGGAATACAGGACTAATTAAAATAATTTAGTATGATCTTTTTGTTTGTTTTGTTTTGTTTTGATTGGTTTGTTTCGTTATGTTTGTTTGTTTGTTTGTTTGTTTGTTTTATTTGTTTGCAACCTATTAGGAAAGGTTAGACTCCAGTACCACACTCCAGTCCAGTTGGTGGCGGTAATGCACCATTAAAGTTAGTTGCCAACCGCCATAAAAACCTAAAGAAGAAGAAGTGGACTGTCTCGTCAGCTTAAAGGTATACTATGCAACCGGGGTTGATTTTCCAGCGAGGCTCCCCCCAGAGGGCGAAAGTAAAAGTGCACTGTCATAAAGATGCTCAGCTGTTCTGGTTTCTCCGTCAAGCCAGGCGCGGTTATTTTGAGCTTAGCAGACAGGCGAACGTAACGAAAAGTCGAAAAAACGGCAGTACAAACAATAACTAACACAGTGAAAGTATGAACATCAGGGTTTCCCGCAGCGCTATCTTGGCGAGGCGGCCGCCTCGCCAAACTCACGCTACCGCCTCGCCAAAATAAACAAAAATGAAATAAAATAATAATAATAATAATAAAAACTCGATATGCTTGCATGTTTATTTGATATTAACACGTGGTTCTTTGTTGTTGCTTTCACGCGTGCATATAGTGAATGGCAGGGCAAAAACACATGGAGTTCTCGCCGTAAAGCAAGACCGACTCTCGCGGTTTTGCAAGAGACTTCTGAGCCTGTGGGTGCGGGCCGAGGGCTCTTGCAATTGCAAGTACGGTATTTCCCCCACAGACCACCAGGGCGGCCAAGAAAACCTTTGTTCGACCTGAAATGACTCATTTAATCATCCAAAACGGTATGGAACACATTAATTAACTGAAAAATGTTGCATAGTATGCCTTTAATCAACATACTGCCGATATGAATGAGCGGTTCACTCAACTGCAGAATTCGGTAAACTCCAGGTTGCTGTCCATAGAGGACAAGGTGGCGGCTCTGCAGTCGAACAACTGTGCGGTAGAGACTAACTCCAAGAAGAGAAGACGGGTGCACAATCCCAAGCTTGCGGTAAGAATATGTTCGGTGACTGCTAGCTAAGCTAAGAGTAGCCTAGTAGCCTTGCAAAAGAACAAGCTTTATTAAAGTGTATTTTTTTGTCATTTACATACAGGAAGCAGTACGCCGTCTTCACATCTCGGAGACAAACTGCAGGCGCTATGAACCGGAGCAAGGCGGTGACCTCCTATTTGCTCGGAGCAATATCTGCAAGTCCAGATTTACACAATGTTGATAAAGACAACATTGTGTGTAAGTGACTTGTTTTTACTGTTTCTCCTTCCTTGTTTAATGTTACTGTGTCTTGTGTTTGATTTTTATTCATACCACTCTCATTTAATTGTTTTCCAGCCGCCTGTAAAACCTATTATGAGACGGTATGCTGGAGCATATACCCAGCCAGAAAACTCATTGCGGGCGGAAGCTGCGAAAAGTTCAGCTCGGAGTCGAGCGAGAACAAAGAGGGTAAGACTTTATTTGGTGACTATTTTTCAGGTGCATTGATAGTGTTGTGTCTATACACAGTGCATCCCATCGCACAGTACTGATTCATTGTTTTATTTACAGCTGCTGGAATCGAGACAAAGTGTGCTAGCGGATGATGAGGTGGAACTCTGGAAGTCCGCCAACGTAGACCTCATGTCTGACGAAGAAGATGGCGTTGTTGGCGTGGTCTCTGGATGGATTGTACGGCCGCCGTCATTTCGTAGGCCAGATCTCTCTGAACTCTGTGTGAAGTTGCAGTCCCGGTTAGAGGCGACGCCGAAGTACAGAGCCACGCACAGTCGGCGTCTGCACAACGGACCTGCCTCGGAAAGAACGCCGCCAGTTACCTACAACCCCGAGGAGGCAAACGGACAGTTCACGGAGTTGTAGTTTTTGGATACTCATGTGTGGGCAGATCCTCGCGTTGTATATAGTTGTGTTTGTTTTAATAAAGCTCTTTCTTTGCATAAACATCTTCCTGGCAAATGTTCATTTCCTCTATAAATTCATTCATGTCCTTGATGGTAGCCTAATAAAAGTGTAGTAGCCTACATAGGATAACATGAATATACAGCATAATATGAATATATATATATATATATATATATATATATATATATATATATATTATAATTTATTGGGGATATGCCAACCAATCAGGAGTGATTTTACTTGTTTGAAAGTAGTGGTTTCATCCAATACTGAGTAAGAACATTCAAGCCTGGCCTGGCCGCGTGTGGTTTTGCTGCATTCATATGCTAATTAGGGCCATTAGTACAGCTGAAAGCTCTCCACATACATCATTGTCCGGTTCCGACAATTTGCAGGTTACAAATTTTCGTCAACTGCCGAAAATGAGGGAGATCTGCGGTTGTTTACGGGGACGAAAATCTCACTTTTCATGCTGTGATTGTGGGTTGTCAGCTGGCTGCTTCGGTTCAGAGCAGTCGCCTGTCTGCCTTAGATCGGAGCTCATACCCAGGCTCTCAGCTGTCTTTTGGAGATCCAACATAGCCTCTGCACATTCCGACCGGCTTTGTTAATCTTCTTTGAGCTTCATCCTCTTCTCTCGTTGAAGAGATGCTTCTGATTTGGGCTTAGTTTTTTGGTAACCGAGGTTGACTGTCAGAGCCCAGTCTCCCGACTCAACGTCACCCAAAGCGCTAGGACAGCCTAAACAGTCCCAATGAAGTCGATATTAGACTACCGGTAACTTATTAATCATTACTAAGTAAATTAGCATTTAACGACAACCTTATGCTATATAAACACAACCACAAAAACAAGTTAGCTAGCTAACATAACGTTATAGCTTACCTCCGACGAAGTGGTCGCTGCAGACACGGGCATTGGCAGACTCTGCTCCTCCAGACCACAGACGTACGTTTAAAATCCATTTTTTACGGCGTTGTTCTGTGAGCTTTTTACAATTTTCACCTTTATGAACGACAATCTTTGGTACTCTGTAAAAGCTCCTTTCCTTTTCTCGGTTCGAACGATTGGAGCAGCTGTAAACTACACAAAACATAGGCATTATTTCAGACGGCAGATCCTCAGCTACTTCACTTCCTGCCCTCCATCTGAATTTTGCGGTGTCGTGAAGCAGCACTGTGACGTCACGTGAAACCAAAGAAATGACCCTTTTCACATGACATCACTCAACTTCCGTTTTGAAGCGGAGCAGGGTATCTTTACATCCGGCTACATGCTTTTACATAGAAAATTCGGGAGGTGAAGACGTGTTTCACTGATAATCAGCGTGATTTCATAAGGTAAGACTGAGACCACAATATTAAGCGTGTCGTATTGACTATGTTTATTTTCCTTAGTATTTGTAGCGATCATTGCTGTGATATAGATGCTTTGATCGGGACAGTAACATGAAGATCAAAGCTAACATGCAGCAGCTTGTTAGCTTACCTTACCAAACTTTTAGCTATCAGAAATCAGCGCGATTTCATAAGGTAAGACTGAAAGCACAATATTAAACGTGTCTTATTGACTATCTTTTTTTCCCCTTAGTATTGGTAGCGATCATTGCTGTTATATAGATGCTTTAAACAGGTTTCCAGAGTTTCCTTTTTTCACCTCCGGAATATCGCCAAAATTAGAAACATTCTGTCCAGGAGTGATGCTGAAAAACTGGTCCATGCATTTGTTACTTCAAGGCTGGACTATTGTAATTCTTTACTATCAGGAAGTCCACAAAATGCAGTTCAAAGCCTTCAGCTGATCCAAAATGCTGCAGCAAGAGTTCTGATGAAAATCAACAAGAGGGATCATATTTCTCCAATTTTAGCTTCCCTTCATTGGCTTCCTGTTAAATCAAGAATAGAATTTAAAATTCTTCTTCTAACGTATAAAGCCCTTAATAATCAAGCTCCATCATATATCAGAGCTCTGATTACCACGTATGTTCCTAACAGAGCACTTCGCTCTCAGACCGCAGGTCTGCTGGTGGTTCCTAGAGTCTCTAAAAGTAGAATGGGAGGCAGATCCTTTAGCTATCAGGCTCCTCTCCTGTGGAACCAACTCCCAGTTTTGGTCCGTGAGGCAGACACCCTGTCTACTTTTAAGACTAGGCTTAAAACTTTTCTTTTTGACAAAAATTATAACTAGTGACTCATGTTACTCTCAGCTACCTTTATAGTTTTACTGCTATAGGCTTAGGTTACTGGAGTATATCAGGATCTAATTTTCTCACTATATTGAGTTCTACTGTTCTTCAATTATGCATTATGTGTTGTCATTTCTGCTTTAACTTTCTGTTCTCTCTCTTTTCTCTTCATAGTAGGTACACCTGGTCTGGCGTTCTGTTAACTGTGACATCATCCAGAGAAGACGGCTCACCCGCTACTACCATCTAATGTAGAACAGATTACTAGATCAATGTGTGCTTCTGTGCTTTTTTGTTTCTCTTGTTGTGTCTCTGTTCTGTCTTCTGTAACCCCAGTCGGTCGAGGCAGATGACCGTTCATACTGAGCCCGGTTCTGCCGGAGGTTTTTTCCTTCCCGTTAATGGGTGGTTTTTCTTCCCACTGTCGCTTCATGCTTGCTCAGTATGAGGGATTGCAGCAAAGCCATGTACAATGCAGATGACTCTTCCTGTGGCTCTACGGTTCCCAGGAGTGAATGCTGCTTGTCGGGACTTTGATGCAATCAACTGGTTTCCTTATATAGGACATTTTTGACCAATCTGTATAATCTGACCCAATCTGTATAATATGATTGAACTTGACTTTGTAAAGTGCCTTGAGATGACATGTTTCATGATTTGGCGCTATATAAATAAAATTGAATTGAATTGAATTGAATTGAATTGATTGGGACAGTAACATGAAGATCAAAGCTAACATGCAGCAGCTTGTTAGCTTACTTTACCTATCATCAGACTTCTCAACTTTTATCATAAGTTAAGAGTGAGATTATGCTAATTTGGGGGCGGGGCTTGTTTGGGGGCGGGGCTAACCGGACCCTGGAAGAGCCGGTGGAGTCAACTCCATCTCATTTTTATCCCACCAGACAATGAAGTAGACATGTATTACTTGTGTTAAAAAGAGAAAGAGACGTATTAATACTTTATTGTTTAGTTAATGGATTAAAACATAAAAAATACACAATTGTTCAAATAATACTGAATAAAATTAAGTAGTTTTAAGTTATTGACCGAAATATTATACTGTTACACATTCATCTATGGGTTGTTTATCATTGTAAATCTATAACCTGATTGGTGAATCAGGCTGAGTTTCATCAAGCTTTTACGATCAACTTTCCCCTCAGCAGCAACACTGAAGCACACAGAGGTTCCCGCTGCGTCTTTACGCACGATCCAGCTGCTGATGTCTCCCTCCTTTCAGCTCAATGCACTTCTAGACTGTTACAGTTTATAACATTCTCATCACCTATCACAGCAACAGGTTTCTCAGTCAGTCGCCGCACTGACCAGACAAATCTCTATTGCTCTCGTTAGCGCGCTCTGGGCGCACTGACGCCCAGAAAGCACCTGCTCCGAGGGAAAGGAGGAGGGAGAGGAGCAAGCGCGGAGGCACAGAAATACGGTGCATGTAGTTAAAAAAATGCAGAATTAATAAAAACAAAACTTATAAACAGACCAAGTGGCGTTTTAAACTGCATCTGGTTAGCAGAACTGTTTTATTATCCAGCGTGCAGCCATGACTGGTTCTGAATGAACCGGTCATCTGGCAGCAGCTCTCCCCGCCCCCTCCCCTCCTGTGTACGCGGTCCAGGACCTTACCGGCTCACTTTCACCACTGTTAAGACTAAAATTATTCATAACTCTGATCACTCTTCCTGCTGCTCTGTTAAAAAGAACTGCAGCAGGAATTACTGATGGCCACAAACTGTGAAAGAAGCCGAAACAGCTCAGCAGAAGGCAGAGTTTTGTCGTCCGCTGCCCAGATGGGCGTTGGGATTTTTATGCGTGAGAAATTCCATGTTTGCGTGTGAAATGTCATGTGTTGCGTGTGAGCATGTGAAGTCAGTGAAATGCGTGTGTCACACGGTCAATGCGTGAGAGTTGAGAGCACTGCCTATCATTAATCTGATGTAGATGTTGTAAAATTATTACTGTAGCTTTATTATTCACTGAGTGAAAAAAGAGACATTTATCTGCTACATTGTTCCCCTTACTTTATTATGGTGACGTGTTATATATAATTGCAGTCACTGAATTAAAAAGATCTCATTTAAATCTTTTTGTTCATTCTTAAAAGTAAATAACGACCGTGGGTCTATTGGACAGTGCCTCTGGGTCTGAATTTTGAATTTTCTGTGTTGCATTTCTCATATTATTTGCACTTTATATTAATGCACTTTTTTCTTAGTTTTTGTGCAAAATACTGTGTATTTTAAGAAGCCTGAAATTGTTTTGTTTATTATACTGTATTAGTAATGACATATGCTGCTGACCTCTTAGTCAGATCAACCTTTGAAAAAGAGCTCTTAATATCAATGGGAGTTTATCTGGTTAAATAAAGGTTTTAAAAAGTATTATAATCAATTTATTTTTTCTCCCCTTGTCCTCCTTGTGTCCATCTCACAGCAGCATCATATCCACCAAGCATGGCACAATCACAGAAAAACTGCTACTGCAGTGTCCCACAGTGCTCGAACAACAAAAAAAACTTTCCATATCTCAGTTTTCACGACTTCCCGGCTGATGCTGAGACTCGAGCCCGTTGGGTGACGGCAATAAGAAGAGACGAGGGGCCAAATTTTAAAATCCTTCGCGGCAGCGCTTACGTCTGCAGTCAGCACTTCTCTTCCGAGGAGACCTAGAACTACAGCTGCCATCCCTCTCCCGGTGATTTTTTTTAACAAATTAAACTCCATCTTTCTTTCTTAAAGATAATTGAGTTATAAGTTTATTTAGCTTTTCCCAAGATAATTTCAGTGGGTCACATTATACATTTTTATTAGAGCTGTCAAAATCAATTTGTTAATGAAAGGAAATTAATCTGAAAAATTAATTAATTTCTGCACATACAAATGTTTTTTTTTAAATACTCCCCTGTACACTGTGATTGCACACTGTCTCTTTCTCCTGCATTGTTTACATTTCAATTTACTGTTAAATCACTGCTGCACTTTATCCTGTAATTTACTGTAATTCTCAAGCTGTATGCAAGCACTCTGTGCATAAAAAATGACAAATAAAGTTGTCTATAAAGTTCACAAGCGCGAACAGAATAACTTCCGGGTCGCCAAAAAAAATAATTTAATTACGGTACTGAAAATACTTATTTCTATACTTAAATCATTAAATAATGCTAAACTATATCGTAAATAAGATATTGAAGACTTTTCTGAAAGAAATTGATACGTTTTACATTCTCTCCATTGTATTGCTTGACGTCATCATCGGAAATGCTCCAGCATCCTCCAGTCCGGGAATATATCATTGCATAACGTTTATCTGTATTGTCTGAATGCTCTCTGTTAGTTTTTATTGCTTGTTCAAACAGGACTGGAAAAAAAATTTAATCCTTAGTTATACGGTGAATTTCGTTATACAAATAATCTTGTTCTAAACATTTATTTTATTAGAAAGTTAAAATTATCGATTGACAAATTAGGGCCCTCTGGTGTACACATCATAGACTAGAGAAGACCTCGTGATTATAGTAGCCGCATTTTTTTTTTTTTTTTACAAAAACGAACAGGGAATAGAACAAAGAACACACACAAAGCGAAGGCATACCTTATTAAAATACATTTATTAAGCACAAAATACATACATATGCAAATCAAATAAATGAAAGAAAAAAAAACTTCAAACTTCAAAAAAATTCAAAATCAAATACGTTTCTGTACTCCTATATGTGTTTATAGCTGGGGGTTTATGTACTTTAAGAAATGGTTTATATATTTTTATTTCCCTAACCACAACTGGGAAAAAATTTTGCTATTAAAATTTTTTTATTTTTTTATGTATTTCTGTTGTTTATTTTTTACAATATGCATTATTGCCGCAAATACAAAGATATACAAAAAGAAACCCCTGCCTCGAAAAAATACAAAAGAATAAAAAAGTAAGAAAAAACGAAATATTTCCCACCGGAAGTTATTCTGTTCGCGCACGCGCAAATGAGCTGATGGTACGGATCGTGCCATAGACATCATAGATATCCATATTAATTATTATGGATATCTATGATAGACATCATATACGTAGACGCCCCATTGTACGTGCCTACAGGGCGGCCATCTTGGGTCAGACCACAGATCAGACAGCTGCTGTCAAAATGAATAGGAGGCAGCTCAGATCTCATTTTAATCATATGTTCACAATGATCGTGACCTTTCAGACAGATTACACATATTTATTCAGAACCAAAACTATTTAAACTGAAGTCAAACTGGATGAAAAATGTACAAGCACTTACATATTTTGCAGTTACATACTAATCTAATATACACACAAATTATACACACATAAATCTCTCTCTCTTGCTTCCAATATATATATATATATATATATATATAGTAGTATAATATATATATATATAATATATATAATATATATATATATTCTGTATAGTGGAGTATATATATATATAATATATACAATACTATATATATATATATATATATATATATATATATATATATATAATATAATATATTTATATAATCTATATATATAATATATTACTTTATCTATATATATATATATATATATGTCTTTGAACGCCACCGTCTGTTCTGTTGCTGAGGTGCACATGCGCATCGGGTGTCACGTCCTGAGTAGTTGTTGCGTCACGACGTTTTGCTGTAGTTCTGGGTGCTACGAAGGCAACAGCTTTCTCGACAGTAATCGTCTTCTTTGTATTTATTATACATTTTATAGATGTTGGTGCTGAGCGAATGACAGTCCCCGAAGCTCAGAGAGCCAGTTCAGGTAGAGAAAACCTTTGACTAACCGACACCATGGAGGTCGTGGACAGTCCTCTGAACCTGGTAAGGTCCCGTCTTGATGTGGCAATAACAGGCTGTATTAGCATGGTGCTAGTGCTAATTCTACTGACCAGTAATTCAGTTAAAGCTTGTTCTGTTGACGTCTCAGAAAACAATGGCGACGCTTGCCTGGTGGGTCCGATGTTCTGCTTATGCTTTTTTTATTGTTGTCTTGTTGGTTCGACTATTGTGGTTTGAATTCTAATGGTTGCTACTAGCTATTTCTGTGCACTATAGCCAGGGTGACATCTGTCCTTGAGTCCAGCATTCCCTCAGTCAGTTGCCACTCACCGATGGTTGTTGTGTTGCATGAAGCGACTTTTACTCAGAGCAGGCAGCGACAGAGGGAAAAAAAAAAAAAACAGGACATTATGCCTCCGATCATCAGGGTCTGGGTCTCTATCAGAGTTTAGGTCTCTGTCAGAGTTTATGAGAGGCGATGCCTGATGGGGGGTGATTGATTGGTGCTTTGGGGATTTCTTCCACCTTTAGCTTTCTCTTTTGCAGTAGATGACAACGGGGAAAAATAGTTAATATTACAAAAAATCCACAAGAACTGTGCTAGTTTTTATGCCGTGTTGATAAAACATTCGGCAACTATTCATGTTTGATATATTAAAACTAGTTGAGTTTTTCTTGCAGTTATTTGCTGAGTCAACGTCCCACAGCTGAACCAGTCATCATCATGTTTTGGCCAGGCTTCCATTCTGCGGTCAGATCCAGATTAGCCTGTTGCTGTCGCCTGTGTCAAATATAGCAAAATAAAATACAGGAAAGCATAAAAATGCACAGCTCCTTTTTATGTTCTGCCAGCCATAATGTGTCATGCGAGAACATCGTCGTGGGACGTATCCGGCTCCATCGATCCGTTACGAGCAAGTGGGGGTCTCATGAAGCAGGACTCATGTCTGGGAATGATCATGAAACCCTTTCAGGGTCACTGTTGTGGCTCTCCTTCAGTGCAGGAGAAGGTTATGACTTGGTTAACTGAAGATAATCTGATGTATAATTCTTCTTTTTAAATCATTGTCAAATTAATTAGAGCTGCAGGGTTTTTTTTGCTGCTCGAGAATTCTTTTAAAAGTGCATTGAGTTATTATGTAGCTATAGCATGAATACCGTTTTATATGTGAAGGGGTGATTCCAAGGCATACACACATTATTTCTCTTGATCACATCTGAGTTTATGGTGCCCAAAACTAAAACTGATCATTTGGAATCCTCCTGATTATTGCCTATGTCGCAGGTGACCTAGATGTTTTATGTTGCATGTCTGTTCTCTCTATGATGTACATGCAAGTTTACATGTGGCGTATCTGCCTCCACTCAGGCCCATCAGCAGTGCAGAAAGGCAGAGCGTTTGGTAGCCGCTGGGAAGCATGAAGAGGCCATTTCCTGCCATGGAAAAGCAGCAGGTATGCTCCTCTGCATTTGTTACGCTTCAGGGTTTTTAAGAACGGCAACATTTCTGTGTTGCCTTGTCTGTCATTTATTCGGCTGCAGTTGCGCACATCTGCGAAGACATCACTTAGCCGGCCCTCTAAACCATCGACACACTTACTGGACCGATTAAAACACAACGCTACCTGTTTTTTGTTGCTTTGATGTTTCATTATTTTACTAATAATTGGAAGCTCTTTTTCTGATTATTTAATCTTTATTTGTAATATTCACTCTCATCATTAACTTGGGTTTAGTTTAATCAAGTTTTTAAAGGGGCTTTAATAATATTTTTACAACTTTTCCTTTTCAGGTATGTTCTGGCTTTTAGCTCACAACATGTATTCAGTTTCCTGAACAAAACCAAAAAACATGTAAAAAAGAGGGTTGCTGCTGAAATTTGACGGAGACTGACGACGTGACGTTTTCAACAGCAAACTCAGCCCTCTGTGCAAAACACAATGAACAGCCAAGAGGAAAGAAGTGGCAGCAAGGTGTCCAGCTCCAATCTGAGTTCATGAATTAAAGCTATAAAGTGTAATATCTCCAGGAGGAGGAAGTCAGGAAAACTGGTATGAAAGCTTGGACACTTAACAAACCGGCACCATGTGGAGGAATTTATACTGCTCTGTAGTGAGCCTGGTCTTGGTTTAATCCACCACAGAGTCAAATGACCGCTGGCAACAAAAACTGAAATTCCATGACACTAAGACTATGGCAGGGGTTAAAGTTCTCTGTCGCTGTGACGGATTTCCGTAATTTGGAAAATGAGCGCAAATTGTTCCATCTACACTTTTTAGTCAAGGTTTTAAACTGAAACTCCTCTCAACCAATGAAACCTGGCAGAACCGGGACATTAGCCAATCAGAAAGAGAGTAGGGCGGGTCTTTGCAAAGCGGACATCTGCCAGTCTGAGCTTTATCGGTGCTCAATCATTCTAACTTTTGAAAGGGCATCTGAAACTGGCCACAGATGCATGAATGACAGTAGCGGTGATCAAATGTTTTCTTTGAATTTATGCATACCAGCAAGTCAGGAAGTGGAGCGGATTGACCATCTGACAACAACTTCCATCGGTAAGCAGTCTGTCGCTGCTCCTGCAGTTAATTAATTAATTAATTATTTCCACCTGTGGCCACGTTACCTGTCAACGTTTATTCACTGGCTTCCAGCAATTTAGCAGATAAATACAGCGACCAACCAGGGACCTCCTCATGATTCGCTGTTACGTTTTATTTAAACTCGAAGAAAAACCGCTGAAAAAGCCTCCTGTCTGTGGATCTATGGACTCATTTTACTCCCACCCTAAAACACCTGCCAGAAAGACAGTACTGCAGCCAAGATTACCTTCAACAATATTTAACTTTACGAAATACATAAATAACATTTTGCTAATTAAAAATATTCATATTTAAAAGCAAGTTTTGTTTTTTCTGGGAAACCTTGAGCAATTTTATTAAACTTCTTAAACATTTAACATCCCACCCTTCATCGATTTTCTACACCTACAGGTGTGACGTCAAGCCGTATCTGATGGGGAAACGCAGCTCGACGTCACACAGGGTCGTGGGGGTTGTGGGCTCCAGTCTCCAGTCACTGGGCTAAAATTTAACAGTTTTATTAAACTTCAAAAAAGCTAAATAAAGCCTTTTTATAAACTCATGAGCTGTGATAATTAATGGTTGAGCAATAACGAGCAAAGCAGAGACTGATTATTGTAATGTGCCAAGTGTTAAACTAAAATGTATGAGATTATAGTGTAGGTTTTGTGTCCTGCATTATCCAGGTTGTGGTTAACAGTGTATGGTCATAGGATTAATTTATACTAAATGTGACAGTGGAGTTAATGTTCAGGTGTGAAGTAGATGATGTAATGATGCAAGCTGCTGTCTTTTGTACTAGTTGTAGTTTATGGAGGGAAGGGAGCTGAAACTGTGAAGTGGACCATTTTGGCAAAAGTGTGAAGGAAGAACTTGATGCTGCAAATATGAAAGTTAACTAGGTGATGTTATGGATGTGGAAAGTGAAGGAGATGATGGAGAGGGCTGTCCAGGATGACGCCAAGGTTCTGAAGTGAGGGAACTAACGTGGCATTATGTCCACGGTTCCGGGAATATATGAGCTGACTCGAGAAAAATTTCAGTCAAACTGATTATTTTTGCTTTAACCCATGGACTATGGTCACACTGCAGGGAAATGTGACCCAAATCCAATCTTTGTTGCTCATATGCGACCCATATCTCACTGTTTCACAATTCCGATCTTTTCATATTTGATTGGTGCCACTTCCATATGGGGTACTAATTTGCATACATATCGGATTTTTTTTCAAAGCGTCCACTGCCTGAACGGTCATGTCACATTTTATCCTGTCTCCAACTAGACATCCACACACAGCAGTAGCAGTTAGCACTTCATAATAGACCGTTGTTAAGAGCTGTGCTGCTTTCTTCTTACCTTACTTGGTCTTGTTATGATGTGGTCTAAATATTGTCATCTCCCATTGGTCAACAGCTTTCTAAAAAAAAAAAAAAAAAAGAGGAGAGATGCTGGCCGGTATCCACATTTTTTTTTAAATTTCTTTTTAATTTTTATTTTAAACTAAACTTTATTGAACACTTCTAGAAACAATTACATTCAGCATTACTTCCATAAACAGACGTCTCCTCCTGTTATCTGCGCATGTGGGTTGCTTTGCGGTCTTGAACCCTTCAGACAGCAGTATGATGGTGGCATTTAAGAATAACATAGCAAAAAAAAATCTGATTTCAGCAAACAAAATTGGAAAATCATTCGGGTAGAATTAGCTATTTCTATTGTGGTTCTCAGCAACATTGTTACTCTGATGTGCATAGGCCCAGGATCCTCCCAACAAACGTGTAACAAGATTAGCCCACCTTAACGAGCTATACAGTTATGGAAAACAGCTCCTGAAAGGTCCAATATGTGGATTTAGGTTGAAGCTAAATGTCCTCTCCACTCCACAGTTTCTGCGTCACTTTCTCACCAGTCACTCTTTTGAAATTCAGACGGTTGCAGTTCTGGTGCAATAAAAATAAGAAATATTTTCTTGAAATGAAAGTAATTTTCCTTGATTTGAGCAGGTAAATAAGACTATTTGCCAATGGAATAAGATTTTTGCACTTAGAACTGGAACAACTAATCTCCATCATCTCATTTCAAGGGCAGTATATCTAATAAACTCTTTTTAGGGATAAAAATTCTCATTCCATTGGCAAATAATATTATTTACCTGCTCAAATCAAGGGCAAATACACCCATTTCAAGACAAGTTTACTTATTTTTCATTCTCTTTTTGCAGTGTGTTTTGCTGAGTGGTGCGCGCATCACCAAGTAGCACATAAAGTGGTTTTAATCTGGCTCTGTGTCTTTATATCCAAGCAGTCCCCCACAAATAAACCACCTCTGGCTTTTTTGTCACTGCCAGCTGAAGGTCATTTTGTACCTCTTTTATTTTGTTCCTTTGCAATTCTGCTCCTTGTGAATCAAACGTGCCATCTAATGTGGGAGGTCTAATACCGACAATAAGTTAAGATACTAATTGAATCAGACAGCAGCTACAATCTGTCTCCTTTTTGTTTGGCTCAGACACAGAGGAAAAAAAGTTATTTATTGTGGTAAGACTTGAGCATACTGTAGGGATTAAGGGGAAAGCATTAGGCTGGTTTAAATCTTATCTGTCAGACAGATTCCAATTTGTTCATGTTAATAATAAATCTTCTTCAAACTCTAGGGTCACCTGTGGAGTACCACAGGGTTCAGTCCTTGGACCAATTCTCTTTACTATATATATGCTTCCGATTGGCAAAATTATCAGACAGCATGGGATTAATTTCCACTGTTATGCTGATGACACTCAGCTATATTTGTCCATAAATCCTGATGAATCCAATCAATTACTTTGACTGCAGTCATGTCTTGATGACATCAAAAGCTGGATGACTTTAAATTTCCTGCATTTAAATTCTGACAAGACAGACGTTGTAATCTTTGGACCAGAGTCCTCAAAAATTAAACTTCTTAATCAATCACTTAATCTAGATGGCATTAACTTGGCCTCTGGTAATAAAGTAAAAAATCTTGGTGTTATTTTCGACCAAGACATGTAATTTAAATCCCATATTAATCAGGTTTCCAGAGCTTCCTTTTTTCACCTCAGGAATATCGCCAAAATTAGAAACATTCTGTCCAGAGGTGATGCTGAAAAAACTAGTCTATGCATTTGTTACTTCAAGGCTGGACTATTGTAATTCTTTGCTATCAGAAAGTCCACAAAATGCAGTTCAAAGTCTTCAGCTGATCCAAAATGCTGCAGCAAGAGTTCTGATGAAAATCAACAAGAGGGATCATATTTCTCCAATTTTAGCTTCCCTTCACTGGTTTCCTGTTAAATAAAGAATAGAATTTAAAATTCTTCTTCTAACGTATAAAGCCCTTAATAATCAAGCTCCATCATATATCAGAGCTCTGATTACCCCGTATGTTCCTAACAGAGCACTTCGCTCTTAGACTGCAGGTCTGCTGGTGGTTCCTAGAGTCTCTAAAAGTAGAATGGTCTGACGTTCTGTTAGCTGTGACATCATCCAGAGAAGACGGCTCACCCGCTACTACCATCTAATGTAGAACAGATTACTGTATCAATGTGTGCTTCTGTGCTTTTTTTGTCTCTCTTGTTGTGTCTCTGCTCTGTCTTCTGTAACCCCAGTCGGTCGAGGCAGATGACCGTTCATACTGAGCCCGGTTCTGCTGGAGGTTTTTCCTTCCCGCTAATGGGTGGTTTTTCTTTCCACTGTCGCTTCATGCTTGCTCAGTATGAGGGATTGCTGCAAAGCCATGAACAATGCAGACGACTCTCCCTGTAGCTCTACGCTTCTCCAGGAGTGAATGCTGCTTGCCGGGACTTTGAAGCAATCAACTGGTTACCTTATATACGAAATATTTGACCAATCTGTGTAATATGATTGATTTGACTTTGTAAAGTGCCTCGAGATGACATGCTTCATGAATTGGTGCTATATAAATAAAATTTAATTGAATTGAACTTAATTCAGAAAGAAGGTTTGGAGAGAGTGGTTATTTAATGTGATCTGTGGCTGTTGATAGACATTTTGTACTTACACAGGACACATAAAAGTAAAAACTGCTGTAAAAGTAGCCGTTTTCTTACCTGAACCTAATGATCCACCACAACACTTTCAGTTCCCCTCTGTGGTCTGACTGTTGACTCCCTAATTAAGTTATGTGCAGAAGCCATTGCATGAACTGGTCTTTCTTCTGTCTGTTCTGTTAAATGGGGAACTTTCTGGGGAGAACAAAAGTCCACCTCTTTGGACAGTCTTTGGTCTCTGCTACAGAAAACGCAGAGCATCATCAGAGCAACCTGACATTAAGCTTGACTGTTGGATGGCTCACTGATTTTTGTTGTTTGTTTTTTTGTTATTTGGAAATGTTGAGTTGTTTTATTTTTCTCACTTTAACAGATAAAATTGAAAGTGAAATGGGGATGTTTCTATTTCTCATTTAGTTGCCTAATGATTGTGTATTAACAACCAAAAGCTGTTCCCACACAGATGTCCTGCTAAGAAAGCACAGAGCTCAAGTTTACTGTCTACTCAGGTTTGAGGTTTAGAAACATTCTGGATGGACTGAGAGCTTTGTAGCTGTTCAAAAATTAGAATTCAGCCTTAAAAACAACTTGCTTAATAATTGAACACAAAGCATATGATTTTTCTGCAGTTCAGTGAGCATGCTGCTGCTCACTGAACTGCAGCAAACTGATGCACTGTGAAAGAGAAGGGTGAGCATGAGAGTCCCTTCAGCACATGGGATTAAGATGGAGCAGCGGTCGCCAACCTTGGATCTCAAGATCCACTGTCCTGCAGATTTGAGTTATTGTCATGTTGCTGCACCTGATATAAAAGAATGGATCTAAAACACAGTGAACAGTGACAAGGACCGATTCTGTGCACCGAAAATGTATTTCAAAATTTTCTCTCCTGGAGGCGTTGTGAGGTGCTGCCGATTTCTTGGGGCCTCCCGCCTTTTGTGGTCTTTCCTATAAACACTTTGCTCATTCAGAAAACTTGTCAGCAATAAGTCCGCTAAGACAAGCTGCCTCTGAGATCCTCTGGTCAATCATAAATTCCAAATAGAGACAGTGACTTCCCGTACCGCTAAAAGTTTTCAGAAATAAAGACAAAGCATGAGAAGTGAAAGAACTCAGTGCAACAATCATCTTGTAGGCTGAGGAAATACTTCAAATTTAAATTCTGTCCTCACCTTCTCACTGTTTGATGTTGGAAACTATTTCCTAGTCTTGTTTATACTTTTAAATCCTGCCAGCGGCTGCTCACACAAACCATAGATGATCCCCTCATCACATCACTTAACCCTTCACCCTATACTGGTCAGCTGTAGCGCCGTGACTACTTCACTTGGTGAATCAGGGGTGTAACAGAGGCAGGCTGCCCCCTACCCCCCCCCCCCCCCCACCACCACCTTTTCAGTCCTTTCTCAAAGCACACAGAGAAGACGCCTTAATCCAGTCTTGAAATATTTTGTGAAAACTGAGTTAATTGTAGTTTACACAGAGACTGATACCCCACTGGCCGTCCTCTGGGTTATTTGATCTTAATTTCACACTCTTCAAATGCCAAATGTAACACCAACCCTGCTTTGGTTATTCATGTGACGTTCACCTGCCAATTATCTGGAGGTTATTGTTTAAAACTATTCCCACAAAACCTTTAACAGAGATTTGAGTTGAAGTTTATCTATTCAGGACCATACAAGAACAGGAACCAGATGTAGCCATTGGCTCATTTCCATCCTAAAAATAACATTGAACTCCGTTTAAAATGTATAAATTCATATTAACTTAAAGGTGATTTAGTTTTCCAACTATTCCGTTTCCATGGCTAACTCAGACTTGGTCAGTTAATGTTGAGAGCGCTGTATATAGCAGAGCAGAGTGCTGCTATATACAGCGGTGTTCAGTGACTGGAGCAGGTATGGCTCCACTAGACTGTTGATGTGGAGAGAGGAAGTCCTGCGTGTAAAACGTCCTCTTTTACTGTCCATCTCTGGCGGATTGAAATGCAGGACGGGCTCCAGATCAAAACACAACGGAGTGAGAAAATAAATGAATAAAATGATAAATTCACAACACAGTTGTACAATTCTTTGCAAGTTTTAGACAATTTATGTCATTTCCTATAATAGTTATGGTACTTATGTGAAATTCCCTCCACCATGTTACTGAATCACTGTCACTGTCTCTTTTAGATCTTCTCACAGAAGCAATGAAGTCAACAGAATGTGAGCAGGTGAGAACGTGAGCATGTCATGCCTGCCATGGGTTTCAGTGCTAAACCCTTCCCCAGGTCTGATGCTTTACTGTTGGATAAAGCCGCTTTGTATCAGTACTCTTTCATTTCTGATCTCAATTTAGCATCAGTGAAGGGTTATGGCTAGATTCATGCTAGTGTGGACTTGTCCTCAGTTTCCATCCTCAGCCAGTCCGTAGCAACCGTTTTCTACAGCATGTTCTGCAGAGATGCTGTAAGCAGACTGCTAAATCCCAACATTTGATGTTTATTCACAGAGGTGAGGTGATGAGGTTTCTGTCATTTTCTTTATTTCTTGTAAAAAAAAAAAAAAAACTAAACAAGTGTCACCTCTTTTCTATTAGCTCTCAGTCTTTTCAAAGTAAAGTCTCTCTCATCACTATTGGCCCAACTTCATCTGGTGGAATAGGTCTAAGCTCTGGATACGAAAGTGATGCTTTCAGGTTTGACAAGTGTCTAAAGCCCTTTTTGTATCATTGTTTTAATTTTTCACCTCATGATCGACTTTAAGATGAAATCATTTAATCTATACTATATCATTAAATCTTATACTCTGGCCAGGTTCTTGTTTGTGCCTAAAGTTAATTTTGTTCGCCAAAGATATCTAGTTGCTGATGATCGATGGAAAAGATGGATTGAACGTCCTCCTCCTCTCTCTCCTCTTTGTGCCTGCTCTTTGTCCATAGTGCCTCCTTTTCAACTCATCTGGCATCTGGGGCTGTGGTTGAGGTTTCATTTGTGCTTTTGAGATGTTAATCAGCTGCTCCCGATTGTATAAGAGAAAACACCTTGTTGCTATAGTTATGCATCATAACTGTCCAGAAGTAAAACAATATAAATAAGAATCCTTCCAGCTGCAGAGTTTACAAAACCAGAGGAAATATTTGTCCAATAGAAGCAATAGCTCCACCAGGAAAAAGAGGAATATAAGTTTTTGAAAAAGTTACATCAGAATGGATGATAGCAGAGCTACGCCACCAAGCTGCTACCATGTGTAGTGCAATTCTAGAGTAGTAATACATGTTTTACTCAACAAAATCCCAAAAACAACTTTTCTTAAAAAAATATTGTTAAATTGGTCTTGTTATAAATAGATGTGACTGTATTTCCTTTGGCTTGGAATTGAGAGTTAGAATTCAGGGTGAGGGTCGTAGCTAATGTTTGGTTTGGTTTCTGTAGGCTCGTCTGTCCATGGAACTTCAGCGGGACAACCATATCAAACAGCAGCAGCTGATCCAGGAGCGCTGGAAGAGAGAAGTTCGACGTGAGGCAACGAAGGCAAGATCTGGCCTCATGCTGCACCCCATAACCAAGACTCAGTCTTCTAGCCAGCCCTTAACTCACGGATCTGCCAGACTCCCTGCAAAACTAAGCGGAGGAGTCGGTGAGCGAGAGTATGACACCTTACTTTACCAGTTTCAAACTCGGCAGACTGGACCCTGTCAGCCCTTGACTTCACCATGCCCTGGGTCTAAAACCACAAAGGATGATAAAACTCGCCTAGAAGAGCAGCAGACCACCATCAAGGACCTGCGGCGCCTGGTAGACCACCTGATGAATGAAAATCAGCGGCTTTTAGCTGACAACGAGCGTCTACACCTGGAGAACGCCCGGCTGCAATCTGAGGCCGCAGACTTTGTGGAGCGTTCAGAGCTCTGGGTCCTCCCACATGCAGGTGGTGCCATGGGAACGGGGAGTGGGCAGGAAGGGAAGAACACTGGGAAGAGCAAGGGTATTGCTATCCCTCAACTGCCACCATTGGAAATGCCAGCTCAGGAGGATCTGTGCCTGGATGACCTGCCTCCCCTGGAGCTGCTAGATGACATCAAGAACGAACTGCAGGAACTGCTGGATAGGGATAAACTGTGACGACCCAATGAAGTGAATGCTCAGCCTCACCCACTCACTACCATCAAGCAATTACCCTGCAGGCCTGATGTGGGATGCTGATCATATTTCTGCTAAATGTATAGGACAGACGTGTCAGTTGTGCAGGAGACAGTCCTAACCTAGCAGCTCCACCACACCAATCACACACAGCAGCATGTTCAACTGGATTGGAAATCAGATTTTGTTGATTATGGGATTAAAAATTAAGCACAATTATAAAACAAGACTTAATTCCTTTGAAATAATATTGGTTAAAACATCAGCAAGAATATACACTAACTCACCACACTATTAACTTACCCAGGCAATGATATATGCTCCTGTTTGTCAGTGATGATCGGATCAAATTAACATATGGTAATGCTTTACCGTATGTTAATTCCAGCAGGTGGAGAGAACGCAGAAAGAAAGCAAACAACTTCAGGTTACCTTTATGTTCCCCTCCATCATTCTGCATGATCTAGGTCCTGCATTTGATCTGCTCACTCACACCCCCAACCACCTCACTCCACAAATTCTGGAGACCATCTCACACAGATAAAGATACAGAGTAAATGAGCTGCAGTAGAGCACATTGATGCTGGTCGCTTAAAATCAACATTGCTGCATTTTTCTATCAATGTAGCAGACAAATTAAAGGTTTTAATTATCATTTGTGTGTGGGCCCCCTGATTTGTACCTCCTGAGCTTTTTAATATAATGTGGGTCATAGATTAGATACCCCCTAATGGCATACGCTAAGCTTTAACACTACTAATATGTTCTCATGGTGCCTTCGGAACCTTTCCAAGCATTAACAAAGAATTAATTGACTGCAGGTTCTGACCAGCTGATTGCCACATTGAACCTCTGGGTCTTATAGTTGGGGTTGTCTTGAGAAACCTATGTATTAATTCCAGCACTGAAGTTGTGTTTAGTTATTAGAAACTATTTTAGACTATTACGGTGCTTCAAGACACTGGTAAGGGTTGCAATGATAAATCTTTATTTTTTCTTATTATGTTCCTTAAAGTTTTGTAGCTTTGCAATTGTTTGGCCACCAAATCCTTAACCTCTACACAGTATGTGGCACATAATCGTTTTCACCTTTAGAAGATTGGTGAATACTTCGCAAGAGACTGGTGCACTTCACAAAATAGATGTCATTATGTAGAAATATTAAAGCTACATCTGAAGACATCAGCCAGGACGTTAAAGCGTGGACCCAAATGGACAAAGTCCCTTAGCGTAGCACCATAGAGTGGCTTAAGGACAACAAAGTCATATTTTGGAGTGACAAAGTTTGGAGTGATCGCCACAAAGTCCTGTTCTTAGTCCCAGAGATTGTTTGTGGGCAGAGATAAAAAGATGTGGGTGAGAGAGAGAGTCAGGTGGCCTACAAACCTGATTCAGTTGCACCCGTTCTGTCAGAAATGGGCCAAATTTCTAGCAAACTATCCAGAGAAGCAGGAAGGAAACCCAAAACATTTTTTTTTTGTGTCTGTGTGTGGCGAGTGGGGCACAAGGGAGGGATGGTGTGAATGAGGTTTTTTTTTTTTTTTTTCCCCAGGTTCGGGTCCGGTCCGCTCCCTCTCCCAAGAACATCTCAAGTCTCCGATAGGTGCGGAGCCCATCCCCCCACGTCCTGCCCTCCTCCGCTGCTTTGGCGGGCGCCTTGGCCCTCTGGCGCGTTGACGGTCCTCGGGTTTGGGGCGGGTTCCCGGGTGGGCGCGGGCCCATTCCCGGCAGTGGCTTCGCAG
Organism: Fundulus heteroclitus; assembly: GCF_011125445.2. Taxonomy (NCBI): domain Eukaryota; kingdom Metazoa; phylum Chordata; class Actinopteri; order Cyprinodontiformes; family Fundulidae; genus Fundulus; species Fundulus heteroclitus. The sequence goes on from NC_046370.1 coordinate 25,317,329, forward strand.
GGCCTGGCCCCCTGGGGGGCGGCCGGGGCCCCTGCCGCCGGGGCGGGGCACCCCTGGGGCCTCTGGCCCCCAGGGGTGCCAGAGGCCCCAGGGGGTGTGTTCTTTCTCCTCTCCTCTTCTCCCTGTACACCAACAGCTGCACCTCCAGCCATCAGTCTGTCAAGCTCTTGAAGTTCGCGGACGACACCACTCTCATGGGACTCATCTCTGATGGTGACGAGTCCGCCTACAGGGGGGAGGCTGACCATCTGGCGACCTGGTGCAGGGAGAACAACCTGGAGCTCAATGCTGTAAAAACAGTGGAGATGGTTGTGGACTTCAGGAAGAACTCAGCCCCACCTACCCCCATCACCCTCTGTGACTCCACAATTGAGTCTTTCTGTGGAGTCTTTCTGCGCCAGCTGAAGAAATTCAACCTGCCAAGGACAATGATGGTGCAGTTCTACTACTCCATCATTGAGTCCATCCACACCTCCTCCATCACCATCTGGTATGCTGGTGCCACCGCTAAGGACAAGGGCAGACTGCAGCGTGTCATCCGGTCTGCAGAGAAGGTGATTGGCCGCAATCTTCCATCTCTCCATGACCTGCACGCCTCCAGGACTCTGAGGCGTGCAGGGAAGATTGTTGCTGATCCCTCGCTCCCCAGTCATAGACTATTTCAGACACTTCCCTCAGGCAGGAGGCTGCGGTCTATCAGGACCAAACCTCACGCCACAAGAACAGTTTCTTCCCGTCTGCTACCGGCCTTATAAACAAGGCCAAGAGCCGCCCGTGAAACTGGACACTGCCTCTATCCCCCGTTCAGGACTTACAAGCTTCTGCGTTACATTAACGCACAGTTTACTGAGTGTATATAGCTTCTGTATATTTATCCATTTTATTTTATTTTTTGTCTGCACCATCAACACCAAGTCAAATTCCTTGTAAGTGCAAACCTACTTGGCAATAAACTTGATTCTGATTCTGATGCTGATAACAGTAGTGGCACTCAGTACTCAAAATTTTCTGTACCGGAAATATGAAATGTTAACAGCCTGGACACCATGTCAGAGTTTTAACATTTATGACATTTAAACTATTACATTCCGTGACTTTGCACGTGGCCATTTGTCAAGTTTAGCATCAAATGAAATGCTTATTCCCCTCATAATAGAGCCATTTTCATGACTTTGCCCTCTACAATTAGTCAAATCCAACCCCAGATTCTCCAGTACCCCTGTTATGTGTGAGGCCGTTTCCAGTTGTGTCCTTCACAGCAGTGAAACCCACAAAAGACTCTGCAATAGTGACTTTTTTCTTCTATTCAATTCAATTCAATTTATTTATATAGTGCTAATTCATGAAACATGTCATCTCGAGGCACTTTACAAAGTCAAAATCAATCATATTATACAGATTGGTCAAACATTTCCTATATAAGGGAACCGGTTGATTGCTTCAAAGTCCCGACAAGCGGCATTCACTCCTAAACAAGGGTAGAGCCACAGGGAGAGTCGTCTGCATTGTCCATGGCTTTGCAGCAATCCCTCATACTGAGCAAGCATGAAGTGACAGTGGAAAGAAAAACCACCCATTAGCGGAAAGGAAAAATCTCCAGCAGAACCGGGCTCAGTATGAACGGCCATCTGCCTCGACCGACTGGGGGTTACAGAAGACAGAGCAGAGACACAACAAGACAGACAAAAAAGCACAGAAGCACACATTGATCCAGTAATCCAGTGATAATAGCGGGTGAGCTGTCTTTTCTGGATGATGTCTCAGATAACAGAACGCCAGACCAGATGTACCTACTATGAAGAAAAAAAAGAGAGAGAAAAATAGATCCTGATGTCCTCCAGTAGCATAAGCCAAAAGAAGCACGTCCCCATAGGTAGGTCAGGGCAACATAAGCCACTCTAGTTGTAAGCTTTATCAAAAAGGAAAGTTTTAAGATTAGTCTTAAAAGTAGACAGGGTGTCTGCCTCACGGACCAAAACTGGTAGTTTGTTACACAGGAGAGGAGCCTGATAGCTAAAGGATCTGCCTCCCATTCTACTTTTAGAGACTCTAGGAACCACCAGCAGACCTGCAGTCTGAGAGCGAAGTGCTCTGTTAGGAACATACGGGGTAATCAGAGCTCTGATATATGATGGAGCTTGATTATTAAGGGCTTTATACGTTAGAAGAAGAATTTTAAATTCTATTCTTGATTTAACAGGAAGCCATTGAAGGGAAGCTAAAATTGGAGAAATATGATCCCTCTTGTTGATTTTCATTAGAACTCTTGCTGCAGCATTTTGGATCAGCTGAAGACTTTGAACTGCATTTTGTGGACTACCTGATAGCAAAGAATTACAGTAGTCCAGTCTTGAAGTAACAAATGCATGGACTAGTTTTTCAGCATCACTCCTGGATAGAATGTTTCTAATTTTGGCAATATTCCGGAGGTGAAATAAGGAAACTCTGGAAACCTGATTAATATGGGATTTAAATGACATGCCTTGGTCAAAAATAACACCAAGATTTTTTACTTTATTACCAGAGGCCAAGTTAATGCCACCCAGATTAAGTGATTGATTAAGAAGTTTATTTTTTGAAGACTCTGGTCCAAAGATTACAACTTCTGTCTTGTCAGAATTTAAATGCAGAAAATTTAAAGTCATCCAGCTTTTGATGTCATCAAGACATGCCTTTAGTTGAAGTAATTGATTGGATTCATCAGGATTTATGGACAAATAAAACTGAGTGTCATCAGCATCAGTGGAAATTAATCCTATGCTGTCTGATAATTTTGCCAATCGGAAGCATATATATAGTAAAGAGAATTGGTCCAAGGACTGAATCCTGTCCTCCACAAGTGACCTTAGAGTTTGAAGAAGATTTATTATTAACATGAACAAATTGGAATCTGTCCGACAGATAAGATTTAAACCAGCCTAATGCTTTCCTCTTAATCCCTACAGTATGCTCAAGTCTTTGTAGGAGAATATTGTCATCAACTGTATCAAATGCAGCACTGAGATCTAACAGGACAAGTACAGACACAAGTCCATTATCTGAGGCCATGGGAATATCATTAGTGACCTTCACCAGAGCCGTTTCAGTGCTATGATGAACTCTGAAGCCTGACTGAAACTCCTCAAGTAGGTCATTACTTTGTAAATGTTCACATAGTTGATTAGAAACTACTTTCTCAAGAATTTTATATAGGAAAAGAAGATTAGTTTTAGGTCTGTAATTTACTAACTCATCTTGATCAAGAGAAGGTTTCTTAAGTAAAGGTTTAATAACAGCTACTTTAAAAGCCTGTGGTACATATCCATTTACTAAGGATATATTAATCATGTCCAAAATAGGGCCACTGATCAATGGGAATATCTCCTTAAACAACTTAGTTGGGATTGGGTCCAACATGCAGGTAGAAGGTTTAGATGAAGCTAAAATTTTAGATATCTCAGAAAGCTCTACTGCTTTTAAACAGTTCAGACAGACACTGTGCAGGTTCTAAAGATTCCTCCAACGCTGCCTCACTTACTGAGGACGAGGTAATCGTGTTTGGGAGGATGCCAATTATTTTATTTTTAATGGCATCAATTTCATTTATGAAGAATCCCATAAAGTCATTACTGCTAAGAGCTAAGGGAATGGATGGATCAACTTCTCATCTGTATCTTCAATATATTGAAAGATGACTGAGGCCTGCTCTTGCTTTGAAATATCAGGTGTGCAGTCCAGTTCCACTGCAAAGTACATAGAGGCTTTGATCTGGACAGATATTTTACCCAAAATACATTCTGATATTGAATCTAAAAATTAATTCTGAGTGCACCATGTCAGTCTGTTCCACATTCTCCTTTGTGGTGATTGACTTACCATGTCTGCCTGCACTAATTTTCCCAAAAAAAGAACAAAATGAAATATGGTCATCAGAAATTCAAACCATCATGGTATATAGGTTTTTGTTTCCTCCCTGATGTAATTATTCCTACCTGACAAGTGTCATCACTTGTCCCTTCTATTACTGATCTTATGTCTGTCTCCTTCACCCCTTGTCTGTGGCGTTCGCCACTAAGTCATATGGTCAAAAAATCATTATATATTAGTTGTTAAAATTACAGATTTTAATACAGTTTCAAAACGTAATGTTTAAATATTATTGCTTGGGATGAAGTAGCTGTTCCCTCACTTCCACCTAATATTAGACCAACCTGTTGCTTTCCCCCTGTCTGTCCTGATTCTTCTTCTGTCATCTTCTCTTCTTTCTCTTCATCCCCTTCCAAAAAGGTTGGTAACATTGGTCACCAACCTTTTTGTGTCTAAGTAATGGCTTGTACTTGTATAGTGCTTTAACTAGTCTTGATGACCAAAGCGCGTCACACTACAGTTCAGTCATTCACTCATTCACACCCCAATGGTGGTGAACTGTGTTTATAGCTATAGCTGCCCTGGGGCAGGTTGACAGAGGCGAGGCTGCCATGCACCGGCACCACTGGGCCCTCTGACCACCGCCAGCAGGCAATGCGGGTAAAGTGTCTTGCCCAAGGACACAACGACAGAGACAGTCAGTACAGGGAATCAAACCGGCAACCCGCCAGTTGCAAGACAAACGCCCTAACCTCTGTGCCACGTCGCCCCGTGGGGCTAAGTGGGCTATAGTGACACTGGATTAATTTGCCTGATACACACATAAACTTGTAAAACTCATCAGAGATGATAGGATAACTCTTATGACAAATTTTAATTGATGGATGATTAATGACTCTAATCATTTCCGGTCTCCCTTGATTTCCGGTCCCCCCTTGACTTCCGGCCCCCCTCCCCATACCACCACCCCTTCACTCAGTCCCTCCCCTACCCATATTATATTATTATTATATTTATTCATAATATAATAATATTAATAATTTTGACCAAAGTTACTGTCACTCTAGCAGCTAAATAGTAGATAATCAATCGATGCTTCCACTTCAGCATGACAGTAGAACACCTCCAGATGTCGCTCAATATGTTTCAGCCAATTCTGATATGGAATTTTAAAATAAGAGCCACTTAAAAACTGTATATATTAAGTAATTTTGAACAAAGTTGCTGTCCCTGCAGCAACTAAACCGTAGATAATCAATCGATGCTGCCACTTCAGAAGGATAGTAAAACACCACCAGATGTCGCTCCATAAGTTTCAGCCGATTCTGATGTGGAATTTAAAAATCAGAGTCAATCAAAATCTCTACATTTAGTCACTCTGAACCAAGTTGTCAATGTTGCTACTATTGTGTAAGTTTTCAGAGAAAATTTTAAATTAAAAGCAATCATTGAGATTTGCCCTGGGTAGGTCAGCAGCACATCACCCCCACTATAAATAGTTTTGGTACACATTTTTGCCTCAGCAACCAGCCGGGCGCCTGCAGCTTGGACTGCTGGTACCTATCAGCTGCTTCCAGAGTCTCACAGGCCAGAAAGCCAGACAAGACTCCTTCAGCTTGACAGCTTTCCTCATCACCGGTGTCCACCAGAATAGCCCGCAGAGTGGGGCCCCGGTGACCTGCGACTGGGCAGCGTTACATTGCATTAATTTGTTTCATTCATAATAAGGGGTCTTTGGGCTGCTCTTTGTCTGGTTCCTCACGTAGGACCTGTCTGCCTTGGGTGACCCTACTAGGGTCATGAAGCCCCTGACAGCATAGCTTCTAGGGTCATTGAGGCACTCAAACCCCTCCACCATGATAAGGTGGCAGTCCAGGGGAGGGGTAGTACAATACAGTTACTCTTAATAACAAAATTAATAGTTGTCATGGTTTAGTTTTGGTATGGCTTTGTTCCCTGTTATTTTCCAGTTCCTCCTCATCTCACTCAGCTCACCTTCCATTCCCTCAGCCAGCAATCAGTTACACCTGTTAGGCACTAATTAGTCAGAACTCACTCCACCTGCCAGCCTCCCTACATAAGCCTCCCTTAGTCTTCTCTTCCCCGCCGGTTCGTCATCATTCTCCACGTCTGTCAGCTTACTTTGCTCCCTGTTTAGTTGCTGGAGTTTCTGCCACCTCTGTGTCTGAAGTGAAGGCTCTGCTAGCTGCTGGATTTCAGGCTACCTCTCTGCTTCAAGTAAGGCCTCTGCTAACTGTAGGACTGCCTGCTACCCCTGAGCCCCAGGTTTTGCTCTCTGCTCTATTGCGGGACTGTCTGCTCCAGCAGCCCTACATCTGAAGAACTCTCTCTGGTCCTCCAGCTCCTGCTCCCATCTACACCACAGTTCCTGTCCAGTACAGCCTCTCTGGTTTGCTCATCCACTACTCATCTTTCTTTCAATAAACTCTCAGAAATAAGCTCCGTGAGTGTGTGTGTGCTCTGTCTGGGTTCATCAAGACAAATCACGACAGTAGTGGTTGCCACAAAAGATAACTTACCCGAAAAAAAATAAGATATTTTATGTTCATAAGGAAAAATAACAGTAAACGTTTGTATACTACAGATTGCTACAGTTGATTACAGATTGTTACTTCTGTCACGCTTGACACCAATAGGGACAAAGGTGACAGAAGATGGATGGATGGATGGATTGATCCGCTGACCCCGCTCCGAAAGTTTATGTGGCCTAACACTTTGTGGCGGAGTTGCTGTCATTCCCAAACGCTTTCATTTTGTTGTGATACAGTTGACTCAAGAATATTAAGGAGTGAGGACATTTCATCTCTGTATTTGTTGCCCAGGTAGCATCCTATCACAGTTCCACGCTGGAATTCACTGAGTTCCTGAGAGTGACCTAGTCTTTCAAAAATGATTGTGAAAACAGTCTGTGTGCAGAGATGCTATGGAACTGTGGCTATGGAAGTGATTGGAACACCTGATTCCAATAATCTGTATGGGTGAGCAAATATTTTTGGCGATATAGTGTATGGCCAATGCACTTAATGTTTTAATAGTCTTTTATTTTGAAATTCCACACCAAATCTTAATGAGCTTTGTTGAACCACAGGTGTTGTACTGTCCTGCTGAAGTGGCAGCATTGATTGATTATCTACGGTTTAGTTGCTGCAGTCACAGCAACATTGGTCAAAATTAGGTAATATGTATGGATTTCAAATGGCTGTTATTTTGAAATTCCACATCAGAATTGGCTGAAACTTATTGAGCGACATCTGGGGGTGTTCTAATATCATGCTGAAGTGGAAGCATCGATTGATTATCTACGGTTTAGTTGCTAGAGTGACAGCAACTTTGGTCAACTTTGGCTGGTAGCCTGATCCCCCAGCTGAAACAGTTTTAAGAGACGGTCCTGGCACTTGCTGGTCTTTCTTGGGCGCCCTGGAGCCTTTTTGCCAACAATGGAACCTCTCTCCTTGAAGTTCTTGATGATGCGATAGATTGTTGACTGAGGTGCAATCTTTCTAGCTGCGATTCCCTTTCCTGTTAGGCCATTTTTGTGCAGTGCAATTATGACTGCATGTGTTTCTTTAGAGATAACCATGGTTCACAGAAGAGAAACAATGATGCCAAGCACCAGCCTCTTTTTAAAGTGTCCAGTGGTGTCTTTCTTACTTAATCATGACAGATTGATCTCCAGCCCTGTCAACACCACCCACACCTGTGTTAATGGAGCAATCACTGAAACGATGTTAGCTGGTCCTTTTAAGGAAGGGCTGCAATGACATTGAAATGTGTTTTGGGGGATAAAGTTCATTTTCTAGGTAAATAATGACTTTGCATTTAATTACTGTTACGCTGATCACTCTTTATAACATTCTGGAGTATATGCAAATTGCCGTTATAAAAACTGAAGCAGCAGACTTTGTAAATATTAACATTTGAATCATTCTCAATACTTTCGGCCATGACTGTAGATCTTGATGGTACACTAAAATAATGACCATAGCTGTGATTCATGATCTGATCACTTGGAAAAGTACGATTTTGTGGAGATGGAAGGTCCAGACTTCTTTGTCATCATGTCATAGTATTTCACAGACTGGAGTAAGACTCTTCAAATGTCCAGTTTGGTTAAATCCATCATAGCACTTTGTAAGTTCCTTAGATTTACAGCACTAGAAACACTTGGCATGACAGTAGCTCAGGTGGTTTCTGGACCCATTTTATCCCACAACCCGTCTCTACAGATGGAAACTTAAGGACATGGCGTTCAGATGTGCCAGAGACACTTTGGTCCCAACATACAGATGAGAACAGATATTTACATACACTCTAAAAGTGTTTTTTTGAAAACTTGACATTTGCTTCCACAGGCTTCCTAAAGTACTTTGCTGGGGTCTCCTGACAAAACCAGTATGAAGTGTAGTCTGGCTTTTCCAGTGCCGTTGAGGCTGTTCCATGTACAGGACTTTTCACTGTGGAGAAAGGTGCTACCTTCCTAAGGTCAGCCTCATTCTGGCGTCGATTTACACATTTTTAGCCATTTTCTTCTGATCAGATGACTGCAAATCTGGAAATTGGACCCAAGGAGAAACCTGATTGTGATATTACAATTTCCCAAGATGTTACAAGTGTGAGGCTTTTCTTTTTTTTCCCCGTCTTTTAGGCCTGTGACTTAGGAATTTAGTGCTTTGAGCAACTAGGTCTGTTAAAAATAATGACCTTTTCAGAGAACTTAAAACCTTTTATACATAATGTCCAGTAACACATCTGCAAAAGCTCTAGCAATCTTCTATTGCTGCAGTGGTTGAGGAGTCATTAAACTGCATTTTGAAGGGGTTTGGTAGTGATTTTGGGTGATGGGAGAAGTTCACGTCATTCTACAACCTATTAATACAATAAAATGCAAAAATATGGAGCCAGTTGCACACCTCTACAGTAACTTTTAAACAAACTCCAGGATGCAGGTATCTTTCATGGTTATGTGTTTTTGGTGCATAAGAAAACAAAAGCCACTTAATTTCTTTGACTTTATACGGACAGTCAGCTTTTATTTTAGTGTTTTTACCTTTCAGAAAACACTCATCCAAACATAAAAAGAAAACTGCGTCCACACACCTCTGATGGGCACATCAGGCTTTGGTTTCATTAGTCAGTTATGAGCATTGAATGGACACCAACACACGAACACACACAGACTTGTTGCTGCAGATTGTTCATAGGGATGTTAGAAACACACCGAGTCAGAGGAATGCTGAGCTAAACAACAAGTCCCTCATAAAACTGCTGCTAATATTAATAGCATCCTGCATTAACATGGTTTGGTTGGTCTCATACACAGCATCCTCCCACAAAAGACTAGATTAGAAAAAGTTGAGATGAAAAGCAACACCAGCACAGGTATAAAATATTGTGCAAATTAGGTTGTTACAATAAAAAGTATATTGATCACAAAAAGTTGTAAAAAAGCAAACCATCGACAACCAGAATAATTACAGCTTGAAATTTACAATTATGATCTTCTAGAAATAAATGAAAGGCAGAAAAAGAAAAGAATTCCACTTAGTGATAGAATGAGGAAGTGTGCCTTAACACAAGCTGAAAAACTCTTCCAAAAGCCAGGAGCTTTGTTGATCAGTGGATTTGGTTTTCTTTGTGTCCCTCTCTGATGAGGACGAGGTGCAGTGTCGAGCTGCTGGGGTTCCAGGGACTCCAACACGCCTGGCTTTAAGTCCATCGAGGTAAAATATGTTCCCAGTTTGTGTTCTGAGACATGCGTAAGACATCGGACTGGAACACAAGACTCAGCTGTGATCAGAATGCCTGACCATCTGCTGCCACATCGAAACGAAGGAATAAAGGTGAGAAGAAACAGCGCCTCATTTATACACCAACACTAAAAGCAAATTTTTCGGTTCAAGCAACCAATGATTCTAAAACAGCATTTTTAAAAATGATCCAAAGAAATAATCCAACGTACAAAGAGAACATTCTTAGATTTCTGACAGTGGTCCACATGTGTTCAAACCTAATAAGACACACAATGGTCTTGTACTATGAGGACGCCCATCAGCCACAAGAACTTGAAATTCTTATAGCCGATATTTTATGCTTATTTTGGTATAAACTATTTTGGAAAGCACAAGTACAAAATTCAATTAATATTAAAAGTATAAGAAACATTAAATCTCAAGGCATAGCTGATTAGAAAGTGGTACCACATTATTCGTATAAAATGACAGAGCTGATTATGAGAAATGTGTCTTAAACATAATACACTAAATCTTTACTATTCCAATAACATTAAATCCCTAAAAAATACGCCAGATATACCATAACTCCCCTCAAAAATGCTCTGAGAGGAAAAGCTCTGTGAGCTATTGCTTTTAGATGAACTAGGTAATAAATATGTCACCAGATCACAAGGTCATCACAGATTTCAGCAGAGTGAAAAGTCAGAGTTGAAAAACAAGATGACAACACCATCCACCAATCAGCAGACCGCTTTGCAGTAGTCTCAAGAAACTCCGTAGTTAACGGAGCTCAGTGCAGGTCTCTTCTTGCCTTTAATCTTCAGTGATCCATAACGAAGCTGCTGATAACGAAATAAAAGAAGACAACAGCGTGAGTGGGAGTTGCAGACCGTGGCTTGTACACAATGATCAACTCATCAACATACTCTCTCATTAATCACTGTATATTCCAGATCCAAGTTAGGCAGCAACACGGATGTTACATTGGGCTGGTTTTGAGGCCTTCATCTCTGGATCAACAGTTCAAAGCGATCACATTCTAATGACGCTCCTATAGTTTTGTTCACTGTATTTAGTTTTCTAGTATAAAATGTTCAGCTAAGCATTATCACCAGAGTTGTAACTGTGAAAGTCTCTACCTGAAATCACTCTGTCGCTCTACCCGGCAGAGACAGACTCACTGACATTAGAGGGGAAGACAAGCTAACAATGATTGACCTCTGGTGTTAGCAATGACTGGCTTCCAAGAAAAACATGCAGTCATTGTCACTATGCATCAAAACAGAGTAGGACCGGAGTATGGACTGGGTAGGTCAGGTTGTGGTGGTACCACCCCCCCATCCTGATGATGGGGTTCACCTCCCAGGTCTGGGTGCTGGGTACCCCTCCGGGGTGCTGGTGCCTGGACCTGGGCATATAGGATGCATGTGGTCAGTGAGAGTGTGTATTTTTTATTTTATTTTTTTGAGGTGAGAGGTTAAGAGCATGCATGTGGGGGCACTAGGGAGGGAACGTCTGAATGTGACTGTGTACGTGGTTTTCTGTTAGTCTTTTTTGTCAGGTCGGGTTTGGACTGCCCCCTTTCCTGGAACATCTCAGTATCCACTAAGTTTGGAGCCCATCCCCACTCATCTGGCTCCCCTACGTTGGCTGGCGCCTTTACCCACTGGTGTGTTGGTGGTCTTCGTGTCTGGGACTGGGTGCTCGGGTGTGTGCTGACTCACTCCTAGTGGCTGCTTTGCAGGGCCTGGGCAACGTGGCTCTGTCGGGGCCCCGCCGAGGGCCAGAGTGCCCGGTTTAGCTGGCTGCCGGCGGATTCCGCGGGCTCGTCACAACAGCTCCCGGGGTCTTTTGGCATTGTGGCTGTTGGGGGGTTTCCTGGGGCTCCTCCCTGCTCTCCCCTGGGATGGGGGAGGCAGCTATGCCTGTGTAGGGCCATTTTGGACACCTTTGGTCAGGGGGTCCTTTCGGGCGTCTGGGGTACTGGTTTCCCTGGTGTCTGCCTTGGGGCTCTGGGGGGCGGGTCTTTTGCTCCTCACAACCACTACTGAGCATTTCTCTTATGGATAAACCTTACAAACACAAGCACACTCTCACAAACACCTACAGGTGCTTGGATCCAGGTGGTTACAGATTCCCTTCTATACAGAAAACCCCTATTATTAACTTTAGTTGTCCCTTTCTACATTTTGTATTAAATAATACAGTGTATTCTTCAGTGATGGTATCAAGGCATTGGTTGTTTGTACCTGTATTATTTTATAGGTTGGTTTTGCTGTTCTTTTTACATCTCTCTTTGCAGGTGTAGAGGCAGACTCAGGGGATGTTATCTTGCTCTCTCCTTTTGCTCTTCATTTTTTAGCATGAAGTCTAATTGTTTTCTCTTCTTTTATTTTCTTCTACCTTCCCATTTTTGTGTCCATTCAACATGAAATAGTCCCAGAATAAAATCTAATAAAGCTTTTTGTATATATAAATCAAGCGGAGCACTATGACGAAAGCAGTAATGCTCAACTTGTGAAAGTAAAACCTGTTGGGCTTTTTTTGGCATTAAGACAGCAATTCTTAATGCTACACTGCCAGACAGGACATGTGGGAAAAAAATTAATCAGGAGATTAAAGTGGGCCACTTACTTCTTTGCGGCCTTTGGATCTTGTGATCTTGACACTCTGGGATCGTCTCAATCCTTTCTGACTGACAGCCTCATCCTCAGACAACGTTGGTTCTGCCTCTTCATCTGACCCGTCCTCCTGGTCATAATAGTACTCTAAAGTGGCAAGAACACAATAATATTTAATTAAACTATGATTGTGTCTGAAGCTTCATTTGGTGACTTCCGTTTACCAGGATAATATCAATGAACTGACCAGAAAACCAGTTCTGCAAAGTTCTCCTAAGTATTGTAAACCTGACTTATGTGAGCACTGGGGCTGGACAATAATTCAATAACAATATATATCGATTGATAGACCTATATCGATGATACAAAAATTAGTCAATAAAAAGTTCAATAGAATAACAGTTTTCATTCCTTTTGCATTCTAGCCATGTAATATAATATTACAGTCGTTACATCCTCCCAACCAATCACAAAAATAGACTCAGGAACTAAGTGGTGCACAAAACTAACCCCTTCAAAGAGTTCAGAGAGCATGTGTTCTTTTTTTTCTTTGTTTAAAAATTTGCAGTTTTGGTAAAAAGTTGGTTTAATAAAGGGTTGAGTTTGATTTCAGTGTTTGTGTTCTGTATCTGAAAATAGGTCGCTAAGAAACAGCATAAAATTGCCAGGGCTGCACTTAAAATCTATGTTTTTAATTTGTTGATAATTATCGACATCGATCAATATGATTTCTATTTTATCAATATGCTTTTTTTCTATATAGTCAAGCACTAGTGATCACTGCCTCTTCCTTGCTGTGCTTTGTAATATTACATGTTGTAAAAATGTATAATCCCCCAAAACATCTGATGAACACATCCCTGAGCAAATATCTATGAGCAGATGATAATTATATTGTGGAATCTGAGTATTCTGCGCAGAAGAAAAACACTGAAACAAAGCCTAAAATAAAAAGCAGCACCATTTAATATAAGCTGGTGACCTTGATTTTTCCACAACATTCCATGAATGAAAGATTCTTGATTCTTGAAGTTGTGGGCTGTAAACTGTGGCCGCAAAGCCTCTGTGTTTAGCAGAAGAAGGACTGAAGCTGCATGGTGGAGCTTGCTCTCAGTCCGAAACCACAAATATTAGGATCACTTCCACTCAGGGTCACCCTAGAGTGAGATTGTGTTTGATTGGATCTAAAAGTAGCAAATCATAAAAATCTCATAAAATTAATATGACTCAACTTGAACCAAAAAATAAAACAATTAAATGTAGCTTATTACATATAAAGTCTCTCCCTCCAAAGACTTTGTTAGTTAATTAATTGATTTCTGATAATCAGATTTATTTATTTTATCTCACAGAAACCTGGCTGCAAGAGGACTACGTTAGTATAAATGAGTCAACTCCCTCCAAATATTTACATTTCCACATTCTCAGAACTACGGGAAGAGGAGGAGGACTAGCAACCATCTTTCAGTCTGATTTATTAATTAGTCCCAGGCCAATTAATAACTACAATTATTTTGAACATTTAACCCTGATCCAAACTGCATAGCAATAAAACCTCTTCTCTTTGTTATTTTGTATTGTCCACCAGGCCCTTACTCTCAGATTTTGGATCATTTCTTAAACTTCTTATTAGGGTTCCAAGCGAACAGCCAACACTGTGTGCAGAGAACCCTATTGGTTTTCGTATGTTTCTTCATTATTCTCTCAATATTCTTTTCTGCTAAAATGCGTTGTGCGGCCCATGCGGACTTGTAACAAACCTATTGAATCAGGTATCCAAGTACAGAATGTGCACCGCTACTCAAACTCAGAAATTCAGACCCCTCAACAAAGGACAATGTGTTTCGGCCTATAATCACCAAACTACTGGTCCCACACTCAAAAACTTCACATCACTTTGTTTATCGGATGATTCTGCAAAATAAAGGGAATTGGCACACCTTTCGTTTCCTAGCTAGATTTCGCACTACATGGCTACAAAGGTTAAACCTTTGTTGCTAAACTCCTCCTACATTTTTTGTGCAATCTGCGCAAAACTTCATATATAACCATGTAATGGACAATAAAAAAAGTTAACGCGGCGGATTTTTTGATTTTGATTTTTTCGAAAAGTAATGCTAAAATAAGTGATTGTTAGCTAGCTAGCTCTAAATGTAATTGCTGATTATTCTAAAACTATAACATATTTTAACATGTCCTTAATAAACCATACTCCAATTAAGATTTTGCATACGTGTCCCGCGTTTAAGCATCGTCCATCACTAGGGGGCGCTGTGATGTCAAGAAATCTACTACGCAAGAATGGCTGTTCGGATTTTTACAAAACCTTCATCCCCTTCTAGTCATAGCCCTGAACTAAAGTAGTAATTTTATCTCTTTAATCCTCCCTCAAACGTCTGTACCGGATCTTAAAAGGTTTTCACGGTTTTATGAAATGATAAAGACCACAATTTTTCAATTTAACCAATAGATTTTTATATTCATAACACATACATCTATCTATTATATTTATATATATAAACACACCTATTTATTTAGGAAACTTACTTACAATGTGTGCTTCTGTGCTTTTTTGTCTCTCTTATTGTGTCTCTGCTCTGTCTTCTCTAACCCCCAGTCGGTCGAGGCAGATGACCGTTCACACTGATCCTGGTTCTGCTGAAGGTTTTTCCTTCCCATTAAAGGGGAGTTTTCCTCTCCATGGTCGCTTCATGCTTGCTCAGTATGAGGGATTGCTGCAAAGCCATCGACAATGCAGACGACTGTCTCCCTGTGGCTCTACGCTTCTCCAGGAGGAGTGAATGCCGCTTGTCAAGATTTGATGCAATCTACTGGGTTTCCTTAAATAGGAAACCTTTTGACCAATCTGTATAATCTGATCCAATCTGTACAATCTGATCCAATCTGTACAATCTGATTGAATTTGACTTTGGAAAGTGCCTTGAGATGACATGTATCATGCATTGGGGTATATAAATAAAGTTGAATTGAATTGATTGTTGTGTGCACATTAAATGAGTGTAAGGGAGCAGCTGACCCAGCACACACACTGCTTCAGGATCCAGACAAGGGAGAAAGCAACACCTTCATTAACATGGTGAATACATTGGTATGTCCAAAACTTATTGATTGGGAACAGAACATCAACAAAACACATGGGTTTTCACACTAAACAAAGCCCTTAAATTGGAAACTTCAAAAGATGAAGTTTAAGTCTGAAGCAGGGAGAAAGATTTCACATTAGCTGCAATTATTCAGCTATTTTTGAATATCGCAGGGTCAAAGGCTAAGTCTCATGTCTATGTATCACAAAGAGAAGCAAGATGCAGATTGGCTCTTGCAGGAAGCATCTCCGCCCTGTAGCAGCAGGAAATGTGAACATGTAGCTGACCTCTGGCCGCAGCCTTCCTGCTCTTATACTTCATCAAGAAACCTACACTGGCAGAGCCAGAGGACTGGAGTGCTGTCGCAATAACAGCCTACTTGAATAAACGAAAAAGCGTCATGGCGGTTGGCAAAAAAGTTTAAGCTTTACTGCCACCTTATGGTAGATTTATGAGCAACGTTTTACTACCTGATGCAGGTGGTATAGGACAGCTCCTTAATAAAACAGTCATAAACTAGTCCGGTTTGAGCACAAGATGTTCAAAACAATAGTGTAAAAAAAAAAATTCTTAAAAGAATTCTGTTAACCAGTGGTTTAAATAACTCGGATCTGCCTATAAAACATGCCCCAACCAAAGGTTTTGTCAACCACTCCCAGATATCTGCCTGTTTCTATGCGCAGGACCATCTGACTCAGCAACACAACATTCCTACTCTGATGGCCTGAAGACACTGCTGCGCCTTAGTCACGTCTCCTCACAGCCATGTTTTACCAAGGATTTCCTTGTGTGTTTGTGCACGTTCTGTTTATTGTTGTTCTAGCTACACATGCTTGATGCTGTAAAAAGAAACTGTCCATGACTTAACCCCGAAAATTCTAAGCTTCCTCAGAGTTTGTAACAAGTGGGCCAACAGTAAATGGAATCAAGAATTGTCATTATGTAACCATAATGAAGTTTTGGTGAGACACCGGCTCAGGATTCACACATAACACAAAGACACTAATCAAGACATAATATTCAAGTTGAATGCACAAACAACATGAGAAGCTACAAGCGTGCAAACAGTCCTCTGCTTCTGATAAGATTTAAATGTTCAAGTCTAAAAAGACTGGTACAGTAACAGTACACAGGACTCGTTTCCAGACTACAGTTGGCTAAAACACGGTCCATCTGTGCACTGTCAGAACTCAAAGCAATTAAAGATAGATAAATCAATTCCAGTCTTACATCCACAGCAAAGCCACTAATTACCAACATGTGTTTTCAGAGGAGAGAATATGTGGGAATGAGTTGGATACACTCCACTGTATGTTTCTATCCTGGCTCATAGATATTCACATTCACGGCTCGCTGAGATCCACCTTCACCACTTCTCCACTGGTACCTACAGTTTCCCCTCTTACATCCCTCAGCGTCACTTCTTTCTCTCCCCTGTGCCTCAGACACCATCAAATGTCTCAAACATGAAATTCTCATCTTGTCATCTTGACTTCATTCCTTCTCCCCTCCTTAAAACCTGTATTCTCACCCCATCCCCACTGAAACGTGCCACCATTACCGTACACCCCTCCTGAAAAAACCTGGCCTCAATCCTGATCACCTTGACAACTTCAGACCCATCTCAAATCTTACGTTACTCTCAAAAATCCTGGAACAATCAGTCATCTCCCAACTCAACCAACATCTTCACGCCTCTCAGCTGTTTGAAACTTTCCAATCCAGAACCATCACAGCACAGAAACTGCCCTGCTCAAAGTCACCAATGATTTCCTCCTCACCGCTGTCTCTGGTTCCATATCCATCCTTATTCTCCTTGACTTCTCCGCCGCTTTCGATACAATAAACCTTCTCCACCGTCTTCAGTCCATTGGCATCTCCAGTACAGCTCTCCTTTGGTTCACCTCTTACCCCTCCGACCGTTACAATTTTGTTTCCATTATAACAACTTAATGTCCCATACCTCCCTCGTCACTCATGGTGTTCCCCAAGGTTTGGTGTTGGGCCCCCTCCTCTTCATAATTTACATGTTACCCTTAGACAGATAATTCACCATCATGGACTCCATTTTCACTGTTATGCTGATGACACTCAACTTTACATATCCACAAAATCAATCACCCCAGTCATTCTCTCCACTATCACTCACTGGATTGTCCATCCACATTAAAACGTGGATGAACAATACATTTCTAAAACTCAGCAGCAACAAAACAGAACTTCTCATCACCGGTCCAAAATCCCTCCTATGTTCGTAATCTTGGCGTCATCCTGGACTCTTCTCTGTCATTTCAAATACATATCAGCCATATCACCGAAACGTCTTTCTTCCATCTCTGCTACATCACTCGCCTCCGTTCATCCCTCTCCCAGTCTGCAGCTGAAATCCTCATATATGCCTTCATCACCACCAGACTCAACTACTGTAATAGCCTCCTTTATGGTCTTACTTTAAGACAAAAAACTACAATACATACAGAACTCTGCTGCCCACCTACCCATCCGTACCTGGTCCAGAGATCACATCACCCCAGTCCTCCCACAACTTCACTAGCTCCCTGTCCAATACCGTATCCAGTACAAGCTTCTTCTCCTGACCTACAATTCTCTTCATAATATGGCCCCTCCATATCTGACTGACCTTCTGAAACCCAATCCGCCCGTCCTGCTCCCTCCGTTCTGCAGACCCCAACCTCCTCACACCCATGACCCGCACCAAACACCGGACCCTAGAGGACTGAGCCTTCGCTGCTGCTGCTGCTGACCGCAGCAGCAGCGAATTTTTATTAATAATAATAAAAACTATTATTATTATTATGTTTTTAAAATCAGCTACAGAGATGTGAGCCAAGGTAAGCAAATAACTCAAACTGAATATTTGTGGGAAGATCCATTTCTTTATTCCACCTGTTAAAACACAGTGGAGCTTCCATTTAGCCACTAGAGGGTGTTTGTAACACGTGAACCACTAGAGCAGGGAAGATGAAACAAAAGTGAATAGTAGGTGAGTGAAAACAAAGCTCTTGCTTTTACCCCCTGAGTCCCTCATCTGTCCACACGTCTCTGTTGGCTTCCTGAGCTGAGTCCACTCTGCACCCTCTCCTCTCAGTATGCTTCCTTCCCTCTATATCCGCATCTTTCCATCTCTTCTCCCTACTGTACCCATCCTTGGAATCTTTAGTGTCCTCGCACATATTCCTCTGCATCTCTGTCTTTCCGTATTCCACAGACTGTGTGTGCATAAAAGGCACTGGTAGAAGGAACAATGAATGTGTTTGACATTCCACTGGCATCCCCACACAACCTCATCTCATCCCCTCTGTCTGATGGGAAGTCATCTCACACACGCTCTTTCACACACAGCTGCCGAGTGCTTTCATTGACATGCGAACCAATCTGCAGCAAAGGAGGAAGCCAAGGAAAAAAAGGCACACAGAGAGAATCAGTCGATGTGGCTGTGAGACAGAACAGAATGGCCACACTGATATAAGCGCCAGGCTACTTGTATCCATTTATAATGCATGTCAGAGGGCGACTTTCCAAAAAGGACTAAAAACTGAAGCATTTTCTGTGCAAAAACAGTAAGAGGAAAGCTGCAGGAAATCAGGCGGATTGCTCAGACCCGGCGGCATAGGCGGGCATTGGGGGGCCGTGCCCACCCGCTGAGCCAGCCATGCCCTCCCTGAACTGGAAGCTGTTTTTTTTTTTTTTTTAACCTCGGAGTGGCCATCGTTTTATTAGTACTATCTTTGATTTGTCAATCATACAATTCAACCAATCAAATCAACGACTGAAGGCAAAATGCTAGCCAATCACAGCGTGAGAGGGGTGGGTCGCTGGGTCAGACGTTCATAGCCTTCAGAGACGCCGCGGATCTGAACAATTCAGATCACCCTAATATGCTGAGCTGGGTAAAATCCACCCAATGAGCCCAGAGCTGAGACACATGAGAGTAGTTGCAGTGCCTTTTCCATCTGTTATAGAGTCTGGAGTCACAGGTTTTGTGCAGTTGACTTGTGTATGAAATACAGAGGAAATATTAACAGATCTGCTTCATTTTAAGTAAATATGGAATTCTAATGATATTTTAGAGGCATGTTTTAAATAGATAGGCTTAAAAAATAGAATAAATTCAATAAATTGGAAGATTTAAACTTAGGCTTTTAAAATTAAGCCCAGCTCTGACAACACCCAAGGCTCTGATAAAGGAGAACGTTTATGACGGAGTTCAGCTTGAGACAAAGGAAAACTATTCTAGAGCATTTTCCCTTGTCTCTACAGAGCAATGATGATCTGGACACAGTCCCAAAACAACTAACATCCTGTGGATCTATAACTCACACTGAACCAGTAACTCACTTGTGGGTAGAGTAGCTGTCTTACAATCTGAAGGTTGGAGGCTCGATTCCAGTTTCCTTTTGTCTATGTGCCCCTCGGCAAGGCTCTAAATCCCAACTTGCTTGTATATCTGGAGCGTGTAACGAAAATAACTTGCCCCTGGGAGTATTAAAGTATTTCTGATTCTGAATCGGTGTATTGGTGTATGTATGTGTGTATGTGATTGGGTAATGTGGCTCTAGTGTAAAGCGCTTTGAGTGGTCGGTATGACTAGTGAAGCGCTATTTAGTCCATCCACTTTGGGTTATAATGTCAAAGGCAAAAGCTCATTTTTGGACTGAATTCTGAAAGTACCGAAAGTAAAACACTGAACTGAACAATGCACATTAAAGAGCACCCTGTCTCCGCCAGTGGCCTTTAGATTAGAAAGATCAATTAAAGGCATACTATGCAACATTTTTCAGTTAATTAATGTGTTCCATACCGTTTTGGATGATTAAATGAGTCATTTCAGGTCAAACAAAGGTTTTCTTGGCCGCCCTGGTGGTCTGTGGGGGAAATACCGTACTTGCAATTGCAAGAGCACTCGGGCCGCACCCACAGGCTCAGAAGTCTCTTGCAAAACCGCGAGGGTCGGTCTTGCTTTACGGCGAGAACTCCATGTGTTTTTGCCCTGCCATTCACTATATGCACGCTCGAAAGCAACAACAAAGAACCACGTGTTAACGTCAAATAAACATGCAAGCATATCGAGTTTTTTATTATTATTATTATTTTTATTTTTATTTTTTTTATGTTGGCGAGGCAGTAGCGTGAGTTTGGCGAGGCGGCCGCCTCGCCAAGATAGCGCTGCGGGAAACCCTGATGTTAGGTTAAAAAAAAAAAAAAAACCTGATGTTCATACTTTCACTGTGTTAGTCATTGTTTGTACTGCCGTTTTTTCGACTTTTCGTTGCCTTCGCCTGTCTGCTAAGCTCAAAACAACCGCGTCTGGCTTGACGGAGAAACCAGGAGAACAGTTGAGCATCTTTATGACAGTGCACTTTTACTTTCGCCCTCTGGGGGGAGCCTCGCTGCAAAATCAACCCCGGTTGCATAGTATACCTTTAACATGACAACATAAGCCATAAAATTTTATTTCAACTCTGCAGAATCATTGTCTTTGCCTTCTGCTTATCTGAGCCCAGCGCCAGTCACTACAATATCTTAATGAGGGAAATACAAACTTGTGTGTGTGTGTGTGTGTGTGTGTGTGTGTGTGTGTGTGTGTGCACTTGTTTTCATGACATACAAGGACATTTTTATGACAACACACCTTCACTATCAGGACGCTTAGAAATATGAGGACATTTTTTAGGTCCTAATTTTTCGGAGCATACTAGAGTGTTCTACAACACCCTAACATGACCCTAACCAAAAATCTCCAAAGTCCTAAAAAATCATGATTTTCAGAAATTTTGTGTGTGAGTGTGTGTATCGTTTTTGCTCACCTTCGTTTTCGCCTACTAGTGGCCATTTTTGGTACTTAACACACTTTTCACACACTTGTACCCATATGTCATGTTGTTCAGAAACACTAACACACTCTTCAACATTGGTAACGGGTTTAAGTATTACACCAATACATATTCTGGAATTGCAAAGTCAAATTAGAGATTCTCATATACTGATATATCTGGTATAAGCCATTTTTTTCTAAAACTAGAAGAGAATAATATTGGTAACAGTTGATTTATGAAGGGCTGCTAAAAATATATCAATAACTGTAGAATATTCTGTATAGTATACAGAATACTGTGTATATAAAAGGCCTTTAGAAAAGAATATAATAAAATAGAACAGCTGTTATTTGCAAAGCTGATGTAATAAATGGAGTGCACACAACAAACCAAAATTAAACAAGAGGGAAATTAAAAACTATTAACAATATGTATATATTGAGGAGTATATAGGAGAAAATACACGGGAGAGATGTTTGAAAAATAAGCTGATTACTCAGTCACTTCTTCCAGATGGCCTAAAATTGGTCTCTGTAATAATGTAATACACTTTGGTGTCATTTTTTGATCAGGACGTGTGATATAAACCACATTGAATGGATTACCAGAATTTCAATGTGAAAATGTGGCTACAAGGAGCACAAAGACACCAAAACTGGACTGTAAACATTGGAAACACTTCGCCAGATCTGATGTGTATAAATTTCAGGTTTAACATTGTCAAGATTGTTTAAACACCACAGCCAACTTGGGTGTTGTTGCTGTCCATGTCTATCCTTTTACGAGCACAGTATACCCATCTTCTGATGGATACTTATAGCAGTATAATACATCATTTTACAAACCTCAAATCATCACTGACTGGTATCTTAAACATGTAATGAGTTTGCTCTACTCAGAATTTCACTCCTCTCCAATTATCTCCACTCACCAGATGTCAATAGACCAGTTCACGCGTGACATCGCGAGCTACATCCGCGCTAAATACAAAGAGAAAACTGATTAGAGATGAATCCAAGAGGCCCATGATCACTGTGCATGAGCTGCAGAGATCTACAGCTGAAGGGGGAGACTCTGTCCATTAGATAACAATCAGTCCTATACTGCACAAATATAAATAATAATTATTTATGGAAGAGTGGCAATAGAAAACCCATTTTAAAGATATTTATAAGACACCTGGGAGAGACACTAAACGTGGAAGGTGTTCTGGTCAGATGAAACAAAATTGAATTTTTTTTGCAACAATACAAAACGTTATGTTAGGTGTAAAAACAACACAGCTCATCACCCTGAAAACACCATTCCCACTGTCAAACATGGTGGTGGTAGCCTTATAGTTTGGGCCTGCTTTTCTTCAGATGTTACAGGGAAGATGGTTAAAATTAATGGCAAAATGGATGGAGCCAAATACAGGGCCATTCTGGAAGAAACAATTTTGGAATCTGCAAAAAAAAACTGAGACTGGGACTGAGATTTATCTTCCAACAAGATAATAAATCAAAACATAAAGCAAAATCTACAATGGAATGGTTCACAAGTAAACACATCCAGGTGTTAGAATGGCCACGTCAAATTCCAGACTTGATTCCAATCAAGAATCTGTGGAAAGAACTGAAAACTGCTGTTCACAAACGCTCTTCATTCAACCTCGCTGAGCTCGAGCTATTTTGCAAGGAGGAATGGGCAAAAATTTCAGACTCTAAATGTGCAAAACTGGGGCACTATATATGGAGTGATAGTAGCATATAAGGTTAATTTAAGGTTGCTTCAGGTGCTGAGGAGCCAGGACAGTAAGATGACAAATGGGCTATATGCTGGTGAAGATTCTCAGTCATCCAGGTCATGGTCATTCCAAAAAAAAGTAAAAAACAAAGCAACTGGACTTGTTTTCTGTAGTTGAAGACATTTCGCTTCCTCTCTAGGAAGCTTTCTAAATTCAAAAAGTCTGGAGTAATGATGACACCAGAGACACCAGAGTTTCCCCTGGTGCCATCTTTAAATGTTTGATTTTGTCCAAAGTCAAACTTTTAACTAGTGTGGTTTTCGTCCTGGCTATGAAACACTGGATCAGCTCTACACCTTCAGCAGGATCCTGGAGGGGGCATGGGAGTTTGCCCAACCAGTCTACATGTGTTTTGTGGACCTGGAGAAGGCATTCGACCGTGTCCCCCGAGGGATCCTGTGGGGGGTACAGGAGTATGGAGTACCGGGCCCTTAAATAAGGGCTGTCAGGTCTCTGTATGACCGGTGTCAGAGTCTGGTCCGCATTGCCAGTAAGTCGGACTCGTTTCCGGTGAGAGTTGGACTCCGCCAAGGTTTGCCCTTTGTCACCGATTCTGTTCATAACTTTTATGGACAGAATTTCTAGGCGCAGCCAAGGTGTTGAGGGGATCCATTTTAGTGGCCTTAGGATTGTGTCTCTGCTATTTGCGGATGACTTGGTCCTATTGGCTTCATCAGGGCGTCATCTACAGCTCTCACTGGAGCGGTTCGCAGCCGAGTGCGAAGCGGCCGGCATGAAAATCAGTGCCCCAAATCCGAGACCATGGTCTTGAACCGGAAAAGGGTAGAGTGCCTCCTCCGGGTTGGGGAGGTTGTACTGCCCCTAGTTGAGGAGTTCAAGTATCTTGGGGTCTTGTTCACGAATGAGGGGAAGATGGAGCGGGAGATCAACAGGCAGATTGGTGCGGCGTCTGCTGTGAAGCGGGCGCTGTACCGGTCCGTTGTGGTCCGCCTTTTGGCTCAGCTCTCGCATGGCTCAACACAGGAGAGCTACCTCCTCGGGACAAGACTCTGCTGTCCACTTACACCTTAAGGACAAGGGACACTCTTTTGAGGACCAAAATGTTCACATTTTGGACAAAGAAGACAGATGGTTTGAAATGGGTGTGAAGGAAGCCATCTACGTTAAGAGAGAAAACCAACCTTAAACAGAGGAGGAGGCCTTAGGTTCCAACTCTCAAAAACTTACAACACAGCTATAGGATTAATTCTAGCCAATTATCACCTTAACTCTCACCCTCATTCGGGTGATCAAAACATTGTTCCTTTAAGCCAAGCCAATAACAACCCTAACGACTCCTCGTTACAGAGGAGTGGACCAGTTTCAGTCCAATCTGCTGGCTTAATGGCTTTAACAACAGACAATGAGGCACTATTGGGATGCTACTACTCTAGTAACCTTAGTCAACAGGGCAAGAGAAAAAACTGAGAAACATGGATGCTTTGATACTCACAGTCTAGACAGACAGCAAAACAGCTAGTAACTCAGCATTCCAACTTCCACAGACAACTTCCACAGATCTCTAGTTGCTTTCACAACTAGAGATCCAAGATATAGTTTCATTACTAGAACAAGGTGTAACCAAGACACAGAGTTAACGTAAACTCCCCAGGGACTGGGTACCAATAATGCAAGAACAACTGAATGTGAGAACGTGTAACCTAAAAGATAAGATCATGGCTAAATTAAGAGCTTGTCAACCCAGACATTGACTTGTGAAGCCAAATGAAGTGCCTCCACAGGATCTCTTAGATGATCTGAATACAGTACAATCCCTACTGCGACCATCACAGAGATCATTCTGCTGTTATACAGACCAACGCTAGTGATCCTTGAGATGCTTTGCAAAGGTAACGTTAAGAACGGCCAAAAAGGACAATGTTCACTACCAGATGCTCACCAACTAAGGTCACCAACTAAGCGGTGACCATCTGGCAGTGAGTACACAGGAGGTCAGGCTTTAAATACTGCTCAAGACAAAGATCAGTCTCGGTAGTGAGCAGCCGGTTCCTCCACAAGCCACACCTATCCGAGAGAGGGAGCACACCCAAACCACACCCACAGTCTCAAACATCAAAGTACCACCCCCCATTCACCTGCAAGCTCAACTATAAAAGCTCACCCCGCTGGTCCGTCTCATCTCCCCAGTACAAGTGTCACCCACTTCTCACCTTATAATACTCATGATTTGATGAATTATCCTTTCTCTATTAGAGAACTGAAAAGTGCTTTGGGTAAAACTAAAAATAGTGCTCCAGGTAAAGATGAAGTGTGATATACAGGGGTTGGACAATGAAACTGAAACACCTCTCATTATAGTCTGGGAGGTTTCATGGCTAAATTTGACCAGCCTGGTGGCCATTCTTCTTTATTTGCACATTGAACCAATAAGAGCAGAGTGTGAAGGTTCAATTAGCATGGTAAGAGCACAGTTTTGCTCAAAATATTACAATGCACACAACATTATGGGTGACATACCAAAGTTCAAAAGAGGACAAATTGTTGGTGCACGTCTTGCTGGTGCATCTGTGACCAAGACAGCAAGTCTTTGTGATGTATCAAGAGCCACGGTATCCAGGGTAATGTCAGCATACCACCAAGAAGGACCAACCACATCCAACAGGATTAACTGTGGACGCAAGAGGAAGCTGTCTGAAAGGGATGTTTGGGTGCTAACCCGGATTGTATCCAAAAACATAAAACCACAGCTGCCCAAATCACGGCGGGAATTAAATGTGCACCTCAACTCTCCTGTTTCCACCAAAACTGTCCGTCGGGAGTTCCACAGGGTCAATATACACGGCGGGGCTGCTATAGCCAAACCTTTGGTCACTCGTGCCAATGCCAAATGGTGGTTTCCATGGTGCAAGGAGCGCAAATCTTGGGCTGTGGACAATGTGAAACATGTATTGTTCTCTGATGAGTCCACCTTTACTGTTTTCCACACATCCGGGAGAGTTACGGTGTGGAGAAGCCCCAAAGAAGCGTACCACCCAGACTGTTGCATGCCCAGAGTGAAGCATGGGGGTGGAGCAGTGATGGTTTGGGCTGCCATATCATGGAATTCCCTTGGCCCCATACTTGTACTAGATGGGTGCGTCACTGCCAAGGACTACCGAACCATTCTGGAGGACCAAACATTGTATCCTGAAGGAGGTGCCGTGTATCAGGATGACAATGCACCAATACACACAGCAAGACTGGTGAAAGATTGGTTTAATGAACATGAAAGTGAAGTTGAACATCTCCCATGGCCTGCACAGTCAGCAGATCTAAATATTATTCAGCCACTTTGGGGTGTTTTGGAGGAGCGAGTCAGGAAACATTTTCCTCCACCAGCATCACGCCGTGACCTGGCCACTATCCTGCAAGAAGAATGGCTCAAAATCGCTCTGACCACTGTGCAGGACTTGTATATGTCATTCCCAAGAAGAATTGACGCTGTATTGGCCACAAAAGGAGGCCCTACACCATACTAATAAATTATTGTGGTCTAAAACCAGGTGTTTCAGTTTCATTGTCCAACCCCTGTTTTATGGTAAGACGTGTAAGTGGTGACATTTTAAATAAATTATTCATTTTGTATAATAAGATTTGGAAAGAGGGGAGATTGCCATGTAAATGGCAAGAAGCCATTGTTATTCCGATAAAGAAATATGGGAAAGATCATAGTAATCCTGGAAAACTACAGACTGATTTGCTTTAACGTCTAATAAGTGTAAATTTGTGGAGAGATTAATACAATATTTGGAATCAAGAAATATATTTGCTCCTTATCAGTGGATTTCGTAGAGGGAGAGGAGCAATAAATCCTGCATTATGTTTTGAAGATGATATTAGAAAAGCTCAAATTAATAAGGAAACTGTTGTTGCTTTGTTTTTTGATGTGGAAAAAGCATATCATATGCTATGGAGAGAAGGGCTAATGTTTAAATTACATCGGATAGGAAGTAATATGTTTAATTGGTTATGGGATTTTTTTAATGTTATAGAACTATTCAAGTCAAAATAGGACCTCATGTTTCACAATCTTGTAAAATAGAAAATGGAACTCCTCAAGGAAGTGTAATAAGTCCAACATTATTGTCAGTTATGATTGACATTTTTAAAGACTTATCAATTAGTTTTAGCAGCTCACTCTTTGCTGAGGATCGAGCATTATGGAAAAGGGGAAGAAATAATAAAATTCAGTTGATGTAACAAGGAATAGAGGAATAAACAGGAGGGAAGAGATAATCATAAATATAATAAGAACCGTTTACAGTTTTTATTATATAAATGGAACTCTTTTTAAGATGGGGAAACATCTTACTGGTTTTTGTAATTGGTGTGATAATTTAGTAACATTGGAACACGTTTTTATTAGTTGCAGAACATATGTATATTAAAGAACATATTAAAAACAAAATTAGGTGTTAATGGGGAATTAAAATTTGAGAATGTGGTTGAAAAGATAAATAGTATTGAGAGGAAGAAGTTTTTTTTTTAAATACTGGGATCATGATGAGGATTTGAAGGAGATATATTATGATCCAATAGATGGCAGTAATGCAACAACAATGGATGCAAGCTGCCGTTATAACCTAAAGAAGAAGAATATAAAGCAGAAGAAGAAGCAGCAGCAGCCATTTTCAGCATCACATGTAGGATTCCTCAGTATTTTATTGTTTTACACAGTCTCTGAAAGGGTCGTGTTTTTTATGGAGGGAATCCAAAGGTTCTGATAAGAATATCAGAGTGGTACTTAAAACGAACATTTGGGACTTTCTGCGCTCCGGAGTCTTCCATCTTGGCTCATCCGGGACTTTCTGCGCTCCGGAGACTTCCGTCTTGGCTCATACAGTACCATCGATGTTCAACCTCGTGGTATGCTTGACAACGTCAGGTGAGAATGAAAGTGAATTTTAAATACCCAAAACATATGCTGAGAAATTGAAGGAGTTAATGATAAATGATAACATATGACGTTTGGTCTGCCCTAAAACTAGTAAGAGTTTAAGTTCTTGTGAAGTATAACTATTAACATGTTAACAACGGTCACTGAGTTGCTAAACTCGCTAGTTAGCTCAAATTAAGCAAAACTACACAGCTGCATGGAGTTTTTTCTACATGATTTCTTCTAAGAAAAACAGCTATTAACTTTATTTCTTCTCTGACATAATTTTTTTTTTCAGCACAGTATATTTTCTGACATTTGAATGGTAATTTGTTTTCCTATTACCACAAATTAATTACATATGCAGTTCTTAACAGAGGAAGCAAAAACCTTAAGGAGTGATTAACAGTATTTATCATTTAAGATGTTGTGCTGCAAATATGTTTGGGTAAGATTATGCAAAGTAATTTAATAAATCAGTTACACAGAAGTGGGCCAGTTTGTTGGCCAACTGCTCAGATAAGATTATAAGAAAAATTGTAAGTTACAATAAGACGTGACTATTTTGAAAAATCTATTAGAGTCAAAGCATTCAGTCATAATCTTTTGTTTTCTCTGCTGACTTTGCAGATAAAGGAACAAAAATCACGCAAATAGCATGTCAAAAAGAAGAGCCAGACTTAGTCCAGAAGCTGAGGCTATCCAGTTCATTTTATCTGGAATTGACAAGCCTTGTCTAAAGGTTCAAAGGATCAGTGTCTATAAAGGTATGTATGTTAAAATGAAGTCCCCAGATTTACTGTTTACTTAGAGAAAAGATATGATTTCCTCACTGTCATAAAGTCCCATCTTGGTTCTGGTCTCTGCTGTATAGGTTTTGGAAATTAGTGATTTGGATGTATTGCATGAAAATGATCAATTAGTTTTGTTTTATCAGGGCGTGGTGTATTTGCTTGGGAACCAATCGAAAAGGGAAGCTTTTTTGCCGAATACCGTGGGGAATTGATCTCAAAACATTAAAGTATGTCTGATTCTGATAAGTTGCGGTCTATCAAAATCATATGTTCTTGCCAGATTTATAGTTTTAGGGAAGAACACAGAGAAATCAAATTTAGATTTAGCATTGATGTCTCCCACAAAGATGGTTCTTTTGGTCGGGTTGTCAATGATGACCATAAATCCCCAAACTGTAAAATGAAGAAGCTAAATGTCAAGGGAAAACCTCATCTTTGCTTGTTTGCTATTAAAAACATCCAAGCAGAGTGTGAAATAACCTACAACTACGGAGACTCTCTATGGCCAAGGCGAGTGCTGGTAAATGAACCTTCTATTAAACAGTGTATGATCAGAGTTTGCGAAATTTCAGATAAAATAAATTCAAGTACTATTAAGAGTTATGTACATTGCAAATAGAACACGGTATTATTGACTTTGTAAAAGGTCTTCTATGATAAGTTTTGGACCTTATTCAACTAGGACTGTCATTAGTTTATTACATTAAAATGTCCCCATATTGTATTAAATAGGAACAAAATGAGTGTGTTTAATCTATCGTCCTCATGGTCTAAATAAACGGTAGTGTTGGAGTCAAAATGTCCCCATATTGTATTAACTTTGAACAAAATTAGTGTGTTTAATCTAACGTCCTCACATGGTCTGAATAAACGGTTGTGTGTGTGTGTGACAGCGCCTTCATATTGTTTATGGTGAAATACTCTACAGTGTTAAATCTTTCTATAGGGTCTAGTATAATAAGCCTGACCCCTCGTTACACTAGGATTGTCATTGGCTTATTGCATAATTAATTTAACATTTTATTTGTATGTTTTGTTGTAGACACCAAATGCCGAGATCCAGACCCAACTTGCAGAAGAGCTGGGAATGAGGGAAAACTGCACCTCATTCTTCCAAAAGGTGATTTTATACATTTTCAATTCCAATTAAACACAAATAAATGTCACAGTTGGGTCCACTGCATAGGTAAAATACCTTTTCAACAATCAGATTGTTTAAAAGATGAACAATATGATCATTTCTATTATTTGTTCACCCATAATTTGGCAGAAATACTTTGGTTTCATCAATTCCCAGCAGGAAGGTCTGCTTTATACTTCAAATTAATCCTTAAACTATCATTAAGCTTTATATAGTTTTTCATTTTACATATTTTTGTCCTTTTAACATACTGCTGAAGGCTTTACATGAATTAATTATTTAGGAAGTTGAGCCATTCACAATAGGGAAGACTTCAGAAATTGCTTTGACAACAGCAGAAGATGTCAGAAATTGGGAGGACAGATTGAACATGTTCATAGTCGTCATGTCCTCATATAGTCTGAATAAACGTTAGTGTGTGAGTCAAAATGTCCCCATATTATATTAAATAGGAACAAAATGAGTGTGTTTAATCTATCGTCCTCATGGTCTAAATAAACGGTAGTGTTGGAGTCAAAATGTCCCCATATTGTATTAACTTTGAACAAAATTAGTGTGTTTAATCTAACGTCCTCACATGGTCTGAATAAACGGTTGTGTGTGTGTGTGACAGCGCCTTCATATTGTTTATGGTGAAATACTCTACAGTGTTAAATCTTTCTATGGGGTCTAGTATAATAAGCCTGACCCCTCGTTACACTAGGATTGTCATTGGCTTATTGCATAATGAATTTAACATTTTATTTGTATGTTTTGTTGTAGACACCAAATGCCGAGATCCAGTCCCAACCTGCAGAAGAGCTGGGAATGAGGGAAAACTGCACCTCATTCTTCCAAAAGGTGATTTTATACATTTTCAATTCCAATAAACACAAATAAATGTCACAGTTGGGTCCACTGCATAGGTAAAATACCTTTTCAACAATCAGATTGTTTAAAAGATGAACAATATGATCATTTCTATTATTTGTTCACCCATAATTTGGCAGAAATACTTTGGTTTCATCAATTCTCAGGAGTAAAGTCTGCTTTATACTTTAAATTAATCCTTAAACTATCATTAAGCTTTATATAGTTTTTCATTTTACATATTTTTGTCCTTTTAACATACTGCTGAAGGCTTTACATGAATTAATTCTTTAGGAAGTTGAGCCATTCACAATAGGGAAGACTTTAGAACTTGCTTTGACAACAGCAGAAGATGTCAGAAATTGGGAAGACAGATTGAACATGTTCATAGTCGTCATGTCCTCATATAGTCTGAATAAACGTTAGTGTGTGAGTCAAAATGTCCCCATATTGTATTAAATAGGAACAAAATGAGTGTGTTTAATCTAACGTCCTCACATGGTCTGAATAAACGGTTGTGTGTGTGTGTGACAGCGCCTTCATATTGTTTATGGTGAAATACTCTACAGTGTTAAATCTTTCTATAGGGTCTAGTATAATAAGCCTGACCCCTCGTTACACTAGGATTGTCATTGGCTTATTGCATAATGAATTTAATAGTTTATTTGTATGTTTTGTTGTAGACACCAAATGCCGAGATCCAGACCCAACCTGCAGAAGAGCTGGGAATGAGGGAAAACTGCACCTCATTCTTCCAAAAGGTGATTTTATACATTTTCAATTCCAATTAAACACCAATAAATGTCACAGTTGGGTCCACTGCATAGGTAAAATACCTTTTCAACAATCAGATTGTTTAAAAGATCAACAATATGATCATTTCTATTATTTGTTCACCCATAATTTGGCAGAAATACTTTGGTTTCATCAATTCTCAGCAGTAAGGTCTGCTTTATACTTCAAATTAATCCTTAAACTATCATTAAGCTTTATATAGTTTTTCATTTTACATATTTTTGTCCTTTTAACATACTGCTGAAGGCTTTACATGAATTAATTCTTTAGGAAGTTGAGCCATTCACAATAGGGAAGACTTTAGAACTTGCTTTGACAACAGCAGAAGATGTCAGAAATTGGGAAGACAGATTGAACATGTTCATAGTCGTCATGTCCTCATATAGTCTGAATAAACGTTAGTGTGTGAGTCAAAATGTCCCCATATTGTATTAAATAGGAACAAAATGAGTGTGTTTAATCTAACGTCCTCACATGGTCTGAATAAACGGTTGTGTGTGTGTGTGACAGCGCCTTCATATTGTTTATGGTGAAATACTCTACAGTGTTAAATCTTTCTATGGGGTCTAGTATAATAAGCCTGACCCCTCGTTACACTAGGATTGTCATTGGCTTATTGCATAATGAATTTAACATTTTATTTGTATGTTTTGTTGTAGACACCAAATGCCGAGATCCAGACCCAACCTGCAGAAGAGCTGGGAATGAGGGAAAACTGCACCTCATTCTTCCAAAAGGTGATTTTATACATTTTCAATTCCAATTAAACACAAATAAATGTCACAGTTGGGTCCACTGCATAGGTAAAATACCTTTTCAACAATCAGATTGTTTAAAAGATCAACAATATGATCATTTCTATTATTTGTTCACCCATAATTTGGCAGAAATACTTTGGTTTCATCAATTCCCAGCAGGAAGGTCTGCTTTATACTTCAAATTAATCCTTAAACTATCATCAAGCTTTATATAGTTTTTCATTTTACATATTTTTGTCCTTTTAACATACTGCTGAAGGCTTTACATGAATTAATTCTTTAGGAAGTTGAGCCATTCACAATAGGGAAGACTTCAGAACTTGCTTTGACAACAGCAGAAGATGTCAGAAATTGGGAAGACAGATTGAACATGTTCATAGTCGTCATGTCCTCATATAGTCTGAATAAACGTTAGTGTGTGAGTCAAAATGTCCCCATATTGTATTAAATAGGAACAAAATGAGTGTGTTTAATCTATCGTCCTCATGGTCTAAATAAACGGTAGTGTTGGAGTCAAAATGTCCCCATATTGTATTAACTTTGAACAAAATTAGTGTGTTTAATCTAACGTCCTCACATGGTCTGAATAAACGGTTGTGTGTGTGTGTGTGACAGCGCCTTCATATTGTTTATGGTGAAATACTCTACAGTGTTAAATCTTTCTATAGGGTCTAGTAAAATAAGCCTGACCCCTCGTTACACTAGGATTGTCATTGGCTTATTGCATAATGAATTTAACAGTTTATTTGTATGTTTTGTTGTAGACACCAAATGCCGAGATCCAGACCCAACCTGCAGAAGAGCTGGGAATGAGGGAAAACTGCACCTCATTCTTCCAAAAGGTGATTTTATACATTTTCAATTCCAATTAAACACAAATAAATGTCACAGTTGGGTCCACTGCATAGGTAAAATACCTTTTCAACAATCAGATTGTTTAAAAGATCAACAATATGATCATTTCTATTATTTGTTCACCCATAATTTGGCAGAAATACTTTGGTTTCATCAATTCCCAGCAGGAAGGTCTGCTTTATACTTCAAATTAATCCTTAAACTATCATTAAGCTTTATATAGTTTTTCATTTTACATATTTTTGTCCTTTTAACATACTGCTGAAGGCTTTACATGAATTAATTCTTTAGGAAGTTGAGCCATTCACAATAGGGAAGACTTCAGAACTTGCTTTGACAACAGCAGAAGATGTCAGAAATTGGGAAGACAGATTGAACATGTTCATAGTCGTCATGTCCTCATATAGTCTGAATAAACGTTAGTGTGTGAGTCAAAATGTCCCCATATTGTATTAAATAGGAACAAAATGAGTGTGTTTAATCTATCGTCCTCATGGTCTAAATAAACTGTAGTGTTGGAGTCAAAATGTCCCCATATTGTATTAACTTTGAACAAAATGAGTGTGTTTAATCTAACGTCCTCACATGGTCTGAATAAACGGTTGTGTGTGTGTGTGACAGCGCCTTCATATTGTTTATGGTGAAATACTCTACAGTGTTAAATCTTTCTATAGGGTCTAGTATAATAAGCCTGACCCCTCGTTACACTAGGATTGTCATTGGCTTATTGCATAATAAATTTAACAGTTTATTTGTATGTTTTGTTATAGACACCAAATGCCGAGATCCAGACCCAACCTGCAGAAGAGCTGGGAATGAGGGAAAACTGCACCTCATTCTTCCAAAAGGTGATTTTATACATTTTCAATTCCAATTAAACACAAATAAATGTCACAGTTGGGTCCACTGCATAGGTAAAATACCTTTTCAACAATCAGATTGTTTAAAAGATGAACAATATGATCATTTCTATTATTTGTTCACCCATAATTTGGCAGAAATACTTTGGTTTCATCAATTCTCAGCAGTAAGGTCTGCTTTATACTTCAAATTAATCCTTAAACTATCATTAAGCTTTATATAGTTTTTCATTTTACATATTTTTGTCCTTTTAACATACTGCTGAAGGCTTTACATGAATTAATTCTTTAGGAAGTTGAGCCATTCACAATAGGGAAGACTTCAGAACTTGCTTTGACAACAGCAGAAGATGTCAGAAATTGGGAAGACAGATTGAACATGTTCATAGTCGTCATGTCCTCATATAGTCTGAATAAACGTTAGTGTGTGAGTCAAAATGTCCCCATATTGTATTAAATAGGAACAAAATGAGTGTGTTTAATCTAACGTCCTCACATGGTCTGAATAAACGGTTGTGTGTGTGTGTGACAGCGCCTTCATATTGTTTATGGTGAAATACTCTACAGTGTTAAATCTTTCTATAGGGTCTAGTATAATAAGCCTGACCCCTCGTTACACTAGGATTGTCATTGGCTTATTGCATAATAAATTTAACAGTTTATTTGTATGTTTTGTTATAGACACCAAATGCCGAGATCCAGACCCAACCTGCAGAAGAGCTGGGAATGAGGGAAAACTGCACCTCATTCTTCCAAAAGGTGATTTTATACATTTTCAATTCCAATTAAACACAAATAAATGTCACAGTTGGGTCCACTGCATAGGTAAAATACCTTTTCAACAATCAGATTGTTTAAAAGATCAACAATATGATCATTTCTATTATTTGTTCACCCATAATTTGGCAGAAATACTTTGGTTTCATCAATTCTCAGCAGTAAGGTCTGCTTTATACTTCAAATTAATCCTTAAACTATCATTAAGCTTTATATAGTTTTTCATTTTACATATTTTTGTCCTTTTAACATACTGCTGAAGGCTTTACATGAATTAATTCTTTAGGAAGTTGAGCCATTCACAATAGGGAAGACTTCAGAACTTGCTTTGACAACAGCAGAAGATGTCAGAAATTGGGAAGACAGATTGAACATGTTCATAGTCGTCATGTCCTCATATAGTCTGAATAAACGTTAGTGTGTGAGTCAAAATGTCCCCATATTGTATTAAATAGGAACAAAATGAGTGTGTTTAATCTATCGTCCTCATGGTCTAAATAAACGGTAGTGTTGGAGTCAAAATGTCCCCATATTGTATTAACTTTGAACAAAATTAGTGTGTTTAATCTAACGTCCTAACATGGTCTGAATAAACGGTTGTGTGTGTGTGTGACAGCGCCTTCATATTGTTTATGGTGAAATACTCTACAGTGTTAAATCTTTCTATGGGGTCTAGTATAATAAGCCTGACCCCTCGTTACACTAGGATTGTCATTGGCTTATTGCATAATGAATTTAACAGTTTATTTGTATGTTTTGTTGTAGACACCAAATGCCGAGATCCAGACCCAACCTGCAGAAGAGCTGGGAATGAGGGAAAACTGCACCTCATTCTTCCAAAAGGTGATTTTATACATTTTCAATTCCAATAAACACAAATAAATGTCACAGTTGGGTCCACTGCATAGGTAAAATACCTTTTCAACAATCAGATTGTTTAAAAGATGAACAATATGATCATTTCTATTATTTGTTCACCCATAATTTGGCAGAAATACTTTGGTTTCATCAATTCTCAGCAGTAAGGTCTGCTTTATACTTTAAATTAATCCTTAAACTATCATTAAGCTTTATATAGTTTTTCATTTTACATATTTTTGTCCTTTTAACATACTGCTGAAGGCTTTACATGAATTAATTCTTTAGGAAGTTGAGCCATTCACAATAGGGAAGACTTCAGAACTTGCTTTGACAACAGCAGAAGATGTCAGAAATTGGGAAGACAGATTGAACATGTTCATAGTCGTCATGTCCTCATATAGTCTGAATAAACGTTAGTGTGTTAGTCAAAATGTCCCCATATTGTATTAAATAGGAACAAAATGAGTGTGTTTAATCTATCGTCCTCATGGTCTAAATAAACGGTAGTGTTGGAGTCAAAATGTCCCCATATTGTATTAACTTTGAACAAAATTAGTGTGTTTAATCTAACGTCCTAACATGGTCTGAATAAACGGTTGTGTGTGTGTGTGACAGCGCCTTCATATTGTTTATGGTGAAATACTCTACAGTGTTAAATCTTTCTATAGGGTCTAGTATAATAAGCCTGACCCCTCGTTACACTAGGATTGTCATTGGCTTATTGCATAATGAATTTAACAGTTTATTTGTATGTTTTGTTGTAGACACCAAATGCCGAGATCCAGACCCAACCTGCAGAAGAGCTGGGAATGAGGGAAAACTGCACCTCATTCTTCCAAAAGGTGATTTTATACATTTTCAATTCCAATTAAACACAAATAAATGTCACAGTTGGGTCCACTGCATAGGTAAAATACCTTTTCAACAATCAGATTGTTTAAAAGATCAACAATATGATCATTTCTATTATTTGTTCACCCATAATTTGGCAGAAATACTTTGGTTTTATCAATTCTCAGCAGTAAGGTCTGCTTTATACTTCAAATTAATCCTTAAACTATCATTAAGCTTTATATCATCTGTCATTTTACATATTTTTGTCTTTTTAACATCCTGCTAAAGGCTTTACATGAAATAATTATTTAGGAAGTTGAGCCATTCACAATAGGGAAGACTTCAGAACTTGCTTTGACAACAGCAGAAGATGTCAGAAATCGGGAAGACAGACTGAACATGTTCATAGTGAATGTGTGTTATGAAAATAGTTTTCCTCTTAAAGATATAAATTTTTCATGATGCATACTTCATCTTTTCAGATTCACAGCATGACACACATTCTGGTACACCTTTTTTGACAGCTGGGTTGGTGAGACGCAAGTGGACAGATGATGAGGTGAAGGCTGTTGAATGGCACATGTTGCAATTCATAACAAGCTGCAAAGTACCAGGTAAAAAGGACTGTGAAGCCTGCCTCCCGGCAGAGCAAATAGCTCTAAAAGATAGAGACTGGGCTGGAATCAAATACTACATTCATAACAGAATCATAATATTTAAAAGGAGGATGAATAAATAGAACTATAAAATCCTAAAGTTTACCCAAAAAAAGATTTTTTTTAAAAATTTACTCTGGTGCAATTTTCCAGTGATGGGAAATTTTATTTTCATTGTCTGCCTTTGTAAGATCTTTGTTCCGTCAAATTGATTTTCTGTTCATGCATTTTTCCCAACTCTTTTATTTAAAGCACCTGTTCTGTCATAATTTTAAAGATACATTCAGACATTGCATTTTGTTTAACAAAATTACTGGAAGGTATTGTTATCCTATTATCAGTGTTTCTTTGTTGTTGTTTTTAGGTCTGTAAATGTGTCTGTTTTTGTTTTTTTACATTTATAAACAAATCCTTTGGAATGGGAGTCATAGATTTAATTTGAGTTTGACTTTTTCTCATCCAATCCTATTTATTTATTTTTATTATAATCTTTCTTCCCTTCCTTCCTTCTTTCCTTCCTTCTTTCTTTCATTCCTTCTTTCAGTCTTTCCTTTTTTCCTCCTTCCTTTCCTTCCTTTTATTTTCTTTCTTACCTTCTTTCCTTTCTTTCCTACTTTCCTGCCTTTTTTTCTTTGCTTTCCTTCCATCTTTCTTACCCTCTCTCCTTTCTTTCATTTCTTATTTCCTCTTTCCTTCCTTCTTTCCTCATTCTTTCTTTACATCCTTCTTTCCTCCTTTCTTCATTCTTCTCTTTCTTTCTGTCCTTCTTTTCTCTCCTTTCTTTCCTTTCCTTCTTCTTTCCTTATTTGATATTTCTTTCTTTACTCCTTTTTCCTGCCTTCTCTCCTCTTTTTTCTTTCTTTCCTTCCTTCTTTTTTTCCTTCATTCCTTCCTTTACTTTGTTTTATTTATCAACTTTTTTTGAATACCACAAAGGTAAAGCAATATTCATTGTTTGAGTGTAAATTTGTTGCCAGCAATTAAAGAAAAAAACTATATTTTTTCAAGAAATCAGTGTGCTGTGCTTTTTTTCCCCTCTTTCAACATGAATGGCATCCACACAATTCATAAATGCTGTACAATAGGAATTAAAAGTAGACTTACCATATTCTTTGACCATGTCTCTCAAGTCCAGGACTCTCAACTCTCTCACATTGGGCGTGTGACACACGCAACACATGGCATTTCTCAGTATTAAAATAAGAAAGCCCATGTGGGCCACGGGTGACCCATTCACAGGTCTGTCCATCCAGAGCTCAGTCTAAACCCGCCTTCTGTGGAGCTGTTTCAACTTCTTTCACAGCTTGTGGCCATCATTAATTGATTATTCCTGTTGTGGTTCATGTTAACAGAGGAGCAGGAAGAGCGATCAGTTATAAATAATTTTGGTCTTAACCAGTGGTGAAAGTAAGCCGGTACTGCATATGCAGGAGGCAAGGGGGGAGAGTGGCTGCCATATAAATTTCATTTCCTTCATTCAGAACCAGTCATGGCTGCACGCTGGCTCAGAAAACAGTTCTGTTAACCAGATGCAGTCCAAATACCACCTAGTCTGTATGAATTTTAAACTTTATTAATTCTGCGTTTTTTTAACTCCCAGCTCACCGCCGCAAACCGGTATCATTAAACTATGCTAGTATGAGACTGGCCCAAATCCGCGCAACGGATTTGGCCAGTGTCTTTTAACACAACAGGGCAATTCAATTGCATTTTACTGGTAACAGCCAGGTAGGTGTGGTATCAATACCAGATTTGTCTGTATTCCCTTATCTGCTCTCGATTTGGGCCAAATGTTCCACTGATCCTCTGATACTGTTGCAGAATTGTACCGAATAAGGAGTCAGGCCACTTTCACACTGCAGGCCTAGCTAATGTGAGCTGAACTTTGGCCAAATCTGCATCTCCTGTACTTTCTGATACATTGAAAGATCTATATATCTATTTGTCTGGTCAGCGTGGAGACTAAGATGAGAAACCCGTTGCTGTGAAAGTGAATGGTTGTTATAAGTGCATGGAGCTGAAAAGAAGAAAAACATCTGCTGCTGGATCAATGGTAAAACGTGAGCCTCTGTGCTTCAAGTAACGGAACTGAGGGCAAAATGTCGAACCATAAAGGCTTGATGAAATTCAGCCTCATTCACCAATGAGTTTATCGATCTACAGTGATAAACCCATAGATTAATGATAATCGGGTGTTTTCATTGTTGGACGTGAATCTGATGATTCATATTGTGCATTTTGTAATCAGTCAAGAAAAAAAGATTTTGTTCCGCTGTTTTTGAAGAACTTGTGCTTGCAAAAAACAACCATATTTCCCCCATTTAAAAAAATATTTTTAATTCAACATTATTTGATCTAAAAACTAGTAATTCAAAACAGAATAAAAAGTTAAAGCTGGCAAAATGTGAAATGCAGATGCACAGAAACTAAAAACTTCAAATGACATCTCAAACTGTTTTAAGAGAACATTAAATAAGTGAAATGGCCTTCATGTTATGTAAAACTACTGGAATCTAGAGATTTTGCAACAGAGTGCAGTTACCCATCTTTCCATCTTCTAGCTCACTTATCTCTCATGGCCCGGGGTCACAAGGGATACTGGTGCCTAGCTCCAGGGTTCAATGGGCGAGAGGCAGGGTACACCCTGGACGGGTCAAAGTGCGTTTACCTCTTTTGAAATCTGTTTTTCAGATAAAAACTGATGTGCCAACCTGGGCAAATGAGAGGGAGAGTACAGATTAATCAGGTCTGACAGATCCTGGAAACCCATGCCATTAAAACATTAAGAAACAGAATTTTAAAATCTATCTGAATGGGAGCCAGTAGCCAATTAATTGTTGCTTAAACTGGAGAAATGTGGTCTAATTTTCTGATAAGTTCAAAGAAGAGCAGCAGCATTTTGGACCAGCTGCAGTCAAGTCACTAGAATTTTGTAAAGCCCAGAGTGATGTGCAGTAATCTAACCAAGTTATAATTAACGCATAGATTAAAATCTTCTTTCAGCTGCCTCAGTTTGAAAAAGATAGATTTAACCACAGATTTTAATTGTGCATCAAAGTTAAGATTATTCTCAAGTCTTACACTCAGGTCTGTAGCAGTATGTGTCAGATATTTACTTTAAGTCCCAGATCAACACTGATGTTAGAGACATCAAGGCTGCCAAACAATATAAACTTTTGAGAAGTTTATTTTTAGACCAACTATTCTCCTTTTTAGTGTCATAAAATCTGACTGTGTTCTGCCTAAAAAAGAAAGCTAAACAATGGTTTATCATAACTGACTCTTGAGGAATAGGGTAAAGAGTGAAAAGAAAGAGGCCAAGAATGGAGCCTTGAGGCACTCTGCATGAGTTGTACACTTTTAATAAAATAAAAACAGCAGTTCTCCATTCTTTAAAGTAGTGTAATAATACTGTCAACTTATAACTAATTAATCAGTATTATTTAAATAGCTACCTTTTTATTTATGTTATAACCTACTAAATGATCCACAATGTGTTAACACTTCTCTTTCACTTTTTAACAAAAGTAATGCATGACTACTTCCATGTCGGGTTGGACAAAAATGATATGGGGCTGACTGAACCCTCTCAAGGGTCCAGTCAGCCACACCCCCCCCCCCCGCCCCCCCAGAAACTTAACATAATCTCACTCCTAACTTTTGATAAGACTAGAGGTATGCTTAAGTCCCCAAACAGGTTAGTTTTACTGTCTTGTAACAACATAAATATCTGATTAATATCAGATATTATTTGGTGAGTTTGATGGGTACACAACTCTGCTTATTATGCAGTTATTGCAAACAGGCCATGTTGCAAATACTGATACTGTAGTTGTCGAGTCTTCAAAAGTCACATATACTAGAAAATATTGTGTGTATCTTAGGGTCTCACAATTCACTTAGACATGAAATAACTGTGTGAGGGGTTTTTGTGCTCAAAAGTCACATAAACCTGATAATGTTCCCATAAGTGACATAAAAATCAGGTTTGACCAAAATGTTGCTCTAGCTAAAATCTCAATAGATGAATGTTTTCGTGGAAGCTTGGGTCAAAAACTGTTTGATTTTCAGGCTTCTAGAACCTTCGGAAAGGCATGTACCCATTTGTCCCATGCTTGTCAAACGTCCTGGTATTTCACAAAAACACGTATGTGTGTGTGTGTGTGTGTGAGTGTGTGAGTGTAGGTGTGTGTGTGTGTGTGTGTGTGTGTGTGTGTGTGTGTGTGTGTGTGTGTGTGTGTGTATATATACCATCTCTGGAGCCAGGTTCCGTGTTCTGAGATCTTCTGACTGCTGGATTAGCTGAGTGGGAGCTGTACTGGTACAGCGGGTTTCCTCTGTCGTCCTGCTGGCCTATCTGCGAGAGGTCATGCATACTCAGGCTACGCAGCTTTTCTGTTATGGCCCCCTGACCCTGTGAAGCCAGCAACAGTCAATATTATTCTCCCAAAAACTAACCATCCACCAATGAACACTTCTTTCCATTTCTGTCAATATTTAAATGACAGAAGAGCCACTTAGCTCTATAAAATAAGCCAATAAGCCTCACATTACTGTAAAGTACAGATCCCTCAGATGTCAATTCATGTACTTTGCAAATTACTTCACAACATTAACTTTCATAGGTTTTTACCCACAACTATGACATTTTAAAGTGTAATTTTCATCCAGGGAAAGAAAAGTGGGAAAACTTTTATTTTGGTTAGGCCAAAAACCCACAAGTCAAAATGTTGTAGAATTTCTCTTTGATATTTTTTTTTAACTAATTCGTGCAAGAACTGATTTTTTTTTTTTTTTAAATCAAACTGCAAACAATACGTTAGGATAAAAAGATAAAGTTGACAACTCTTAGCCTGTTGTTCAAAAATTAAAAGTAAAGCTACATGGTATAGTTGCAAAAGCAAAACCATCAACGCCTACAGAACATCGAGTTCTTTGCCAGAAATATCAAGCCTCTAAAAAGCTGCTGTTCACTAAAACAGCAGTTATCTGGCCTCATGACCTCTTTCTGTCCTCACAACATTTATACTGCGACAAACAGTGACGCAATGCCATCATTACTCCGACACGCTCAGTACCTAGTTCCATACTACCCTCCCGTGCCACTCTGCATTTAGCGGCATCAGGATAGGCGTAAGTAAGAAGTCAGCAGAGATAGTTGTCTGCAGCCAGAAGCAGTTGCTGTGTGGCGCCTCATTACCATGGAAATGCATGTTTATGGACGGTTAAACCAGCCAGTTACAACCAGAAACAAGTCGCAGATGCAACAAGACTATGCATATGCAAAATATGGTGCAGGGGTTAGCCGTCCTTCCACAGAGCTTGCAGCTTGGGCTCTCGACCATTCCTCAGGTGTGGACGTTTGAGGGAGTAGGTAGGACGTCATAAACAGAGCATAAAAGGAACTTGATGCGGTAGCCTTCCATGCTCCAGATGTCCTGCCAAGTTAGAACCCTCTCTCTCGCACTCTCCCATCTAGTCCAGCTGCCTTGTTTGCTCATGGCTAAAGCCTTGACATGCCGGCTTTCCTCTTCCGCCTTTCTGACTTCTTTCTGCACCAAGCCTCGCCTCTCCTTTGGGTCCGCTTTGTTCCAGCTTGTTCTGGTTGAGCAACCCAAACCAAACCTTCCCTGGGCTACCGACCCAACAATGTCTGCGTGATGCAGTCTGTCCTCTGCCTCCTTTAATGCTCTGCTGGCTGACCACTTTCGGCCTGTCCAGATGGCGATGTCTGCCTGACGTACTCTCTCGTCTTTACTGTCTCGCAGCATCATGGCCTGGCGCGTTTTTGTCGCCGACTATATATTCTTTCTGCAAACTAAAATCAAAAATAGTAATAAATAAATAAAATACTTAGAAGGTCCCCTCGTCACACACTGAGCTAGAGATACGAACGACATGGGTAATATGTTAGATATAATAAAAAACAACAACAAATCAAGATTAATAAGGACAAACTAAATTACAGTGAATGTAAACAAAATAAAAAAATCTAAAATATGATCCTTGTGGTATCTGGTTGTTCTGTTGAACCTCTTTGTCAGGATCAGATTGTTTTTGTCACACCAGTCCACCAGGTGTTGGACCTCTTCGCTGTAGGCCAGTTTGTTGTTGTCCCTGATGAGACCCACCACTGGTGTGTCGTTTGCATACTTGATGATGTGGTTCATATTGAACCTTGCATGACATTCCTGGATCATAGGGTGAAGAGCAGTGGGCTCAGTACACAGCCCTGGGGGGAGCCCGTGCTGATACTGTACTTAATTTTCTTACGCACAACTTTTCCATTTTGGCCTCATCTTTTTTCAACAACAATATGGGTTAGGGTCAGATTTGTGGTTAGATTTGTGACGTTTGTCCAGTTTGCAAACTGGTTATTATGCCGCACTGAGCTGGAAAAACGGAGCAAAACCGCAGCACATTAAGGAATCTCTGCTTAGATTTTCCACCGTCTCCAGACCAGCCCTCAAACTGTCTCAGTGGAAAAACTGGAACATTTGTGATAAGCAATCTTTAATATACCTTTAGAACATTGGACATAAAAATAAATACATTCAAAATGAAAAATGTTCTGGTATCACTTGCCTTGACAGCAGCAGTAACAGCGGCAGTGGCTGCAATGCTTAATCCCTGCTTGCCAAAGTTCACCATGGTCACATAGCTTTTCTCTTTGGCCTGCACGATATATTCATCTATTTCCTAGATGAACACAATCAATAACACACTTACTAGGGACAGTTTAATCAGGTAAAAAGCAGCAGAAGTGTAACATTATCAACAGTATTA
The DNA here is from genome assembly GCF_011125445.2 of Fundulus heteroclitus. Taxonomy (NCBI): domain Eukaryota; kingdom Metazoa; phylum Chordata; class Actinopteri; order Cyprinodontiformes; family Fundulidae; genus Fundulus; species Fundulus heteroclitus. Next base: position 25,361,118 of record NC_046370.1, read on the forward strand.
AAGCATGTACACAGAAGCAGACAGAAAAGGATGGATGCTCTTACTCTCTCCCTGGAGGACAGCAGGGGGTGTAGACACTTCCTGTAAATGAGACTTGCTCCTCTGGTGTAGGGCGACAGCAGCCAGATCACAAAGGCTATCTTCAGCTCATAGTACAGAGGGAACCTGGAAAGACAGAGACAGGACACGGGACATAAAACATCAGTTTTATTTGAGCAAGCATCTGCCTCGATCCCCAGTCGTTTGAGGCAGATGACCGTTTACACTGAGCCTGGTTCTGGTTCTGCTGGAGCTTTTCTTTCCTGTTAAAGGGGAGTTTTCCTCTCCTCTGTCACTTCATACATGCTCACTATGAGGGATTGCTGTAAACCGATTGACAATGCAGACAATTGCCCACTGTGGCTCTACGATCTTTCAGGAGTGAATGTCAAGACTTGATGCAACCTACTGGGTTCCCTTATATAGTAAACTTTTTGACCAATCTGTATGATTTGATTGAATGTGACTTTGTAAAGTGCCTTGAGATGACATGTGTTGTGACCTGGCACTATATAAATAAAATTCAATTGAATTGATGTGTGCTAGTGCTTTTCCGCTGCTGATACCACTACATAGCAGCTACCACCTTCATTCAGCTCCATGTTATTAATTGCAACAACACAGACTAAACATTGACAACATCAGAGCAGGTTTGCAGGGAAGCCAACATGGTGACCTTTATTATTATATGAAAGAAAAAGGAGACTCAGTTTGATAGCATTTATAAAACAAAAAAACATCAGATTTTTCAGCCATTAAATTCATGTTGTAGTGTACTTTGTGTCACTAGGAGTGCCAGTGTTTTCCCTACTATTCAACAAGGGCGGCACCCCGCCACACCAACAAAATCGCCCTCCTACCCAAGCAGGTCAGGGCATGCAATAAATTATTATACCGTCTGTGCGTGTTCAATAGTGGCAGATCACACCATGAGCTATTTCTGTCTCTAGGCTCCCACTTAATAACGTGGACATGAGTCCGAGGACAGATACATTCAGAGCTCAATTTTACGAGCGTACGTGACATCACTAAACTGCTCAGCGGGAAGAAGTCGCCAAAGCAGCTGCGACTTGCAGCTAAGCTAGTCGGCACTCCTTTACTTTCAGGTCACCTGCGTTTGCACAGAGGTAAACTCACATTCCCGCCAGGACAGAGAGCGCTCAGAGTTGCGATATATTTTTACCTGCCTTGGTAAATATTTCTGGGTTTTGTAAACTGACTTAATTTCTGAGGATGGCTGCACTAAAAAGTCCCATGGAGTCATGAGCGCTGAGTGTCTCCTGGCCGTGAAGACGTCGGTGGAGTCTGTTCTGATTGGGAAACATGGGGCAGTCATTAAAGAGAAATGCTTATAAATGACCAAGAATTATCCCCAACAGAATTATGATTGCTTGTGTCAGGAGCGCAGGATCCAATGGGATAAATGCGTCCTTAACTGACAAAGGACACATTTGCTTATTTCATGTGGCGCTCTGATTACTTCAATATACTGAGAACGTTTACCTGATTCAAATATGAGGATCTCGATTATTATTATAAGCATTAACACTCAATGTAGCACGTTCTCATTCACAAGTAAAGGGCTCTATGGTCATTTTGAGATCTCCTCCAGAAATACCATTTGGTTTGATTGTCGCAAAATGCCAAGAGTCTGTCTGTTGGCTGTTTTATTCTTGGAAAACATTTTTCTTGCTAGATAGACCTCAGCAATGGATCAGAAACAGATCCCAAATGTAATGAAATTAAAATTGAATAAAGTTATGCGCAAAAAAATATAGAGAGGCAGAAGCAAAAAAGGAGAAACAGAACATGGTATAAAGCTGTATTCTGTGATTTTAATGGACAGCTAAGTGGTGCTCATTACACCGTCCCCAATCAAGCATACTACAAAAATGCCCGAACGGGGTGAAGTGGAATGCTCTACAACCTGGAGGGGGTGGGGCATGAAGTGCCTCCTTTAAGATTTAAAGAGACGGCACTAAAATTAGTTGTTCTCAAAGGAATCGGGGTAAAAAGAGGGACGTGATGATAAATTAATAAGGACTTCAGACTAAAGCCTTGCAGTTCTACTTTATGTAGACCACAACTGGATGGTTTCAACATGAAGAAAAGAACTGAAAAGCATGATATCTCCCCTTTAAAACGAGGGTTGTTTCTTTATTTGTTTAAAATATCTAAAGACAGTGCACATCAATACAGAATATTTCTGTAAATATTCCAGCTTAGCCAAATAGGCAATTTTTCCAGACATAGTCTCTAGGGCAGGTGACATGAGTGCTACAATAATTGAAAAAAAACAGTACTTACAATACATTAGAATGTCATAAATATGTAATAAAAACAAATAATAAAAATTCAGAGCAAATGATCGCACACCATCCCTAAACCATAATTTTAGATAAGTAGTATGCTCCCTGAGCTCCAATGGAAGAATATTTCAAGTATGAGGGGCTCTCAGCGAAAAGACTGCCTGACCAAAAGCAGTCCTTCTGTTTGGAGCTAGTGAAGATATTACTGAAGATATTTTTTAAACTAACTGGTCTGAAAGGTTTTGCACAATAGCTGATTGTCACTTACCATCACAAATTCAGCTCAAGTAATCAGCAAATAATATCAGTCATTTTACCTTGATTGGCTCTAACAAGTGTTGGACTGTTTAACTACTGGAGCATATTTCTTGGTCATAAATAATAATAGGTCTGTTTGTTATAATGTGTTGGAAACAAATTTTAATGGTGAAGATCAAAATTAGAAAGTTCGACCTCAAAGAAAACAGGATATTAGTTTCAGCTAGAACATGCTGCTTCCCTAGTGATGTTAGCTACAAGATCTATGCAACATGCTAACATCCAGAATTTGTTTATCATGTTCAGTTGTGTGTTCCTGTACCTGCAGCTGAGCGAGAACACTTTTCGCTCCTTTTACTAGTAAAGTGAGGACTTTGATGTAAAGTCCTTGCTTTTATTCTGGGCTAGGGGTTAGGTTTAGCACTATGGTGTCAATTAGGTTTAGGTTAGGGTGAATTATAAACCTGTAAAAGTTAGGGTTGGGATTAGAGTTAGGCCATATAAAGGGTTGAAGATTAATGGAAGTATATGGAAAACAATGCATGGTCCTCACTATGTACATTAAACAAGGATGTGTGTGTGTTGCATTAAGGTTACTCACCAAGCTACGGTCATGTCAGTGATTGTCTCCACCACAGTATACAAGGCAAATACAATCCAGTACATCATCCAGCGAACCTAAACACAGAGACAAAATCAGTGTTTTTTAATAATGATCATCTTTATTGTTATTTCAAGGTACATTCCAATGAAAGTTGTTCTCTGCATTTATCCCATCCCCTTGGGGAGCAGTGGGCTGCCACTGTGCGGCGCCCGGGGAGCAATCGGGAGTTAAGAGTCTTGCTCAGGGACCCAGAGTGGCAGTCTGTGGGAGTTGAACCCAGAACCTCCAGAACACAAGCGCTCTAACCACTAAGCCACCACCCACCACCATTTTTTTTAAACAGAGCTTTAAAACAATAAACCAAGGTGACAGTAAAATCACAAGACAGAAAAAAACATACAACCATTAAAAACAGACAGAAAAATAACAATCACAGATAAAATGTCACCATGCTACTCGGTAATAAAAGCCTGCCAGAAAAAATACAACTTAAGCTTTGATTTAACATCTGACAAAAGTTAATTTGATGACCTCAGGGATCCACCATATACAGAAAAAGGTGAAAGTTCAGGTAAATCAAGTGGAATCAGGCATTTAAGAGCTCTAAAACAAACAGCAAAAGTTTAAAATCAATTCTAAAATGGTCAGGAAGCCAGCGTAAAGATAAGTCAGGTGATGTGCTCACGTCTAGAGCTGTTGGTTAATAGATAGACAACAATATTCTGGAGAAGTTGAAGCCATCTAAGAGACACCGATATAGAGATCATCACAGCAGTCAAGTATAGAACTAATTAAAGCATGGATGACCTTATCCAAGTCCTGATGATTTAAAAAAGATTTAGTTTTGACCAGATGGTAAAGGCATGATTTGACCACAGAATCAACTTGTTTGTTAAATTTGAACTACCGATCAAATATTATCTCTTAAGTTTCTAACGACATTATTTATTTTAAAGGGGACATATCGAGCAAAATTCACTTTGTAAGCCCTTAAATGCATTTTGTTGTGTACTTGGGAGTCTCTAGGAGTACAGAAAAGTTAAACGTAGTTTGTTTAGGAGCTGTGTAAATATCTTTATATTCTGTTTTGTCATATTTTTCTTGCTGTTCGGCTTTCTCTATTCTCTATTACGTTCTCATAGTATTTGCTGCGGGGCAACTAAACAAGATCATGGACTTCGGGCTTACCAATTTATTGAATCCATCATGTGTTTCATAATTTTTTTTACTGTGATTTTGAAATCTGAAGGATTCCGAAGATACAAGTGGTTAAGTGAAAATGGTGGGTTGTTGGGTGTAATACACTAGGGGTGGGCGATATGAAGAATATCTAATATCACGATATCTTTGGACTATATCACGTTACACGGTATATATCACGATATGTTCAAATAACCTTGAAAAAACAAATGTTTTTAGCCACATAGTGCCTAAAGTTGCATTGGTATATCTCAAATTAACGTGTCAATTTCATTTTTTTGAAAAACTGATTGCAAAATAAAAATTAATTTCAAATGTTTTATTTTAGCCATTTTTTTATCCACAGCTGGACATAGAAGCTTTTCACAAATTACAATATTGTCACATTAGAGCTCTTTCGTGGTCAACACTGGATCTTAAAAAACAGAACATCCCAGTAACCAAAGGGAACACCAAGGAAAAATCTGTCACAAAATAAACCTGAACTAAAAGGTGCTATTTTGTGCTTAAGACATATAAATGTGCATAATAAAAATGTGACTATCCCAAAAACAAAAGCTTGTATTGTGACTATAAAATCAACTGACCAGTCCGAGCTACATATTTAGAGCTTCGCATTTTGTTCGACCTCCTTCTGAAATCCAAACCACTGCCATATTATTGACCCAGTGCTGTTCCTTTTCAGACTCATTTTCTTATTTACCTGAAACGCCCGCTGTCACCATAGTTCTCACTGTCTAGTCAACGTAAGTAAACGCACGGGTTTGTTGTTGTGTGCGCCACAACTCTTTCTGGTATGGAGGAGGAGCGAGTGATGCGTTCACCGCATGTGGGAAAAACTAAATTCACAGTGAACTAAATACAGTGGCTTAATCTTGCCATAAAAATTTACACTCGATGGTCACAATAAAGTAATTTTAACCATCGCATGGAGAAGAACTTGAGATACATCGAGTATATTCGATATATCGTCCACCCCTACCCCACACAATTCATTACCCCATCCCTCTGCATGCTTCAAAAATGCCCAAAAGGGTGGAGTGGAATGCTTTGCAACCTGGAGGGGGGAATGGGTGAAGTGACTGCTTCAGATTTAAAGAGACGGCACCAAAACGAGTTGTTCTCAGACAAACCTTAGAACAGGGGCAAAAGAGGGTGAAAAAATTGACCCGCTTTATATTGAGCACAACTGAATCATTTAAATGACTTAGACTTAGGCTTAGACTTAAGACAACTTTATTTGTCATTTTGTATGCACAGAGTGCGTACAGAACGAAATTTTGTTTGCATACAGCTTGAAAAATAACAGTAAATTGCAGTAAATTACAGGATAAGGTGCAGCAGTGATTTTTTTGCAGCAGAGATTTTTTAAATACTGAAAAGGATGGAATTGAAAAGCCTGATATGTCTCCTTTAAGATGTAAAGCTCTTATCACGACTCAACTGTACGAACATGCACGCGTTTTATAAATGTCCAGTAAATGTGAACTTTTCAAACCATAATTGAAAATGTGAAATTTTCATCCTTGAAAATGTGCAAAAATCTTGATACCCCATTTGCTGCTATAAACATTTTTTTTTAATGAAATATTTGTTGTAAGCAAATTAATTTCACACTTTCAGGCTGAGACAGCACCTCTCAGCAGGGAAGCTGCTATGAGAGCAGATTACACCTCTCAGTTCCCCTCACACACTTTTTCACTTCTGCCTGGGACATCTGAAGGAGAGGGTGGCTGGCCCCAGCCACCCATACCGGCCAGCCATGCATGGGGCCACATGGGTCCGAAAGACCCACAAGCCAGCACAGAGGAGAAATAAGTTTGCAGTCTAACTTCTGCGCATCCAGCTGCTGAAGTAAAGGACGCCAAAACCAGCCTTGTTTATTCTTCTCAGCTGTTGCAGGAAGCTGATTCCAGACAACGTGGAGCGGCCGAAAGGTTAGCACAGGACCCACTTTCCCAAGCTGAGAGCGAAAACGAGCTGAAATCACGACAGAACCGGGTCAGAGACTGCATGCAGGACCTCAGAGCTGCCTGCTCTGACCACGTTGCGGCTAGCTCATGGCCGCATGTCTGCTGCTGAAATGACCAACGTTTTCCCCTTTCCAATGCTCTCCCTTGGATGGCCAAAGTGAACCGAACTCACACGAGGCACCAACAGGTTTGGAAGAAAAACCAAAGTGAAAGCTAAATGCTGGTTGTTTGGAAAGCTTGTGTAATGCGTACATTGTGTTTTTAAACACATGGAGCTACCGAGTAGCTCCCCGCTAGCATGTTGATACAATGCATTGCCGGTCTAATTCGAGCGTGTTTTTATGGTTATAACAAACGTTATCTCCATAAGAGTTTTATACATTGATAGTATATTGATGTTTGTGTTACCCATTCCAATCATTATCGCTAAAATAAAGCCGAAACTTTTAAAGTTAGCGCTGAAAATCCGCTAGCCAAACAGCTATTAGCTTCTGACAACTTCAGATTCCCGGATAGGCATGAAAAAAGCTTGTTTCAAGCATAAAGCTTGTTCGTTTCGCTCTGCCATTGTTTGATAGTGCTATGAGCTTTATTACCGCATTAATATGGAATATTAATGTTGATTTAAATGCGTTTTGTTTAACTTTAGGATTAGCCGATTTTAGCGACCGATCGCTACGGCAACCCCTAGCCTCCCGGAGGTATAATCGCATCAATGAAATGGAGCGTCCCTAAAGTTAATGATGTTACTGAGCAAATCCCTCTTTAAAATATTATTGCCTCAAATAATGTTTTGTTTAACTCAGGATTTGCATCGTGAATAGGTTAAAACACATGCCAAATGTTGTTCTAAATTAGTTAAGCTAATTTAACTCCATTCCTTGTTCTTTAAGTCAGATCTGCAGTGAACCAGGATTCACTGAATTATTCTGATGATGATCAACCACTTTTGTTTTGTCTTTTTTGTTATTTTGCATGTACATAGTTCCTTAGCTTAGCTTCTTTTTATCTTAATTTTGCTTAGTAGTTTAGTTAAGTTTCACTAGCCTAGTAGAGAGGATTTGTTGATTGAAATATACTGTTAATTCAGATAAACAGCATTACATAGTGATGTTCTCTGGATGTTCATTTTATTTCTGTTATTAAATTCTTGAACTTGAAGAAGTTGTCACTCCTTATTCTATGTGTGTGCAAAGCTTGCTGTTAAAAGATTGCCAGTGCTCAAATCATTCCTTTCAATTATTGTCCTGATATCAGTTTAAGAGCGGATATCTACCGGACAATACCTAACAGACAAAGAGTTATTTATTGAACATTAAATAACTTTAAACAGTGTATAATTGCACAACATATTTTATTAAACTTAAAACAGCAACTGAAAATCCAAGTTTTCAAAAAGACATCACAGTTTTCAGCTTTTCTCCATGTTTGATCCTTCTCGAGCCAGCAGCAGTAGCAGAAGAAAAGAGCAAACAGAGGTACAAGATGAGCTCTCCTGTCTTTATGCTTTTTGCTGTCTTGCCTAATCTGTCACATCCCTATTCCTCCTAAAGGGTTTTCCAGGCTCTCCTGGGTGAATTTCAATATCAAAGGCAGCAGCAGGCTGTGGCAGCCAGACAGTCACATGGCCAGCTGAAGTATGAGCCAGACTCTGCTGCTGCTGCATGACTGAACACAGCGACAGCACCTGAAAATGTCAGTGCATAGTCTTGTGTGGGGAGATGAAGAAGTGTACAGAGTGTGGTTGTTTAAACAACAAGAGACAGGGCAGAGAAAGCATGTACACTAGAGAACACTTCAGCATACAGGTTCATTTCCACTAAAAGTCGTTCCAGGGTTGGTGCTACAGCCTGTTTTTAATACAGCTCTATGGGGGCCTGAAAGGCCCATAATTCCATCATATTTAATCTTCCTTCACAGGTTCCTGACAGACCATCTTGTTGCAGCATTCAGAACTTCTGTATCAGGCGGCAGTGCTGTGAGCCATCATAACTACACACAGAATTTGACTTTCCTTGACTTGCCTGTCTTAATTTCACTAGTATAGTCTATAAATACTCAAACTAACTCAGCTAAAGAAAGCACTTGTACATCAGCTTCATAATGGAGATGTAGTTTATGAGTGTTTCTTCGCAGTACCTGACAGTCTAATCCTGGGCTTTAAGATTCATCACAAACATTGTATTCTTACATCGCTGATCTGCTTTGTGGGCCAAGATCAAGCCATTGGCATATCCTTATTTACAAAGCCAACCTTGGCCTTCTTTCTTATCATGAATAGAATTTAAAATTCTCCTTCTCATGTATAAAGCCCTTAATAATCAAGCTCCATCATGTATAAGAGCTCTGATTACCCCGTATGTTCCTAACAGAGCACTTCGCTCTCAGACTGCAGGTCTGCTGGTGGTTCCTAGAGTCTCTAAAAGTAGAATGGGAGGCATATCTGTTAGTTATCAGGCTTCTCTCCTGTAGAGCCAACTCCGAGTTTTGGTACGTGAGGCAGACACCCTGTCTACTTTTAAGACTAGGCTTAAAACATTCCTTTTTGACAAAGCTTATAGTTAGAGCGGCCTAAGTTATCCTAAGCTATCTCTGTAATTATGCTGCTATAGGCTTAGGCTAATGGAGGACATCAGGGTCTATTTTTCTCACTCTGCTGAGATCTACTGTTCTCCCATATCCATTGTTTGTTGTCATTTCAACTTTTAACTTTTTGTTCTCTGTAATTTTTCTTTTCATAGTGGGTACACCTGGTCTGGCGTTCTGTTAGCTGTGACACCATCCAGGGTGAGACATTTCCACAAAACATTCAAGGGACCAATTTCTCTAACCTCAAAATTGAATAATTAGTTTTTAGCATTTTTATCAATAACTGCCAAAGTGGGCTTATTTTGGTGGGCAGAACTGCCTTATGTATAGTGAACCATAGCCAGCAACAACAGAAAGCTGCAAAACCAAAAACGTTATTATCTTCCAGTTATTTCTTTCTAGCCATGAAAGAAGCCTTCTTTGAATATGAAAACATGCCAGAAGATTTCGTGGGTGTTTAACCATACCAGTATGAACTTGAACCAACAGCTGGGTCTCTGGAATGAAGTGAAGACTTTTCAGTTTTGGATTCGTACTAGGAGGAACGTCATACCGCGCTGAAGTTGGTTTCCGGTGGAATATTTGTGCTCTGCAGATTCAGTGTCATTGTCCTCCTGTTTTACAACCACCATGTATAAGCGATGTATAAATGCCCACAGCAGCGGCATGCATAAAGCGAATCAGTTTTCGGATCTATTTGCATAAAAGCTGTTTTTCTGTGTTAGACATAAAATTTTCCCCTACTGTATTTCAATGATGGTGACAGGGAATCTGTGCATAGAGCAGAATTCCTCTGGAAATTACCTTTCATTAGAGCTCTCACTGACATGTCTATGTAGAAAGAAACAGGAGTTGCATGCATTTGGATAACTCTTGGAGAGCGACTAGACATATCCAAGGAACAAAAAGGTCCAGAATAGTAATATTTTATGCCTTTCAAATTTTAACCTGTCATAGAAAAGACTTGTCTCATTTGGATCCCTTTTTTTCAGCCAGTAGCTCCTTGCAGCAGTCTGCAGCTGCATGACAAACAAACAAAAAAAAGAAGAAAAAAAAAAGAGAACAAAAGAATGCATGATTCATGTGTGTTCCAACATTGATACCTAAAAAAAACGTTTTTGGCATTTTGGGGCTGACAGGCAAGAGTTTTTAAAGACTACAACAGATAATTGAAAAATAGAAAGAGTCTCTGAAAAAGAATGTAGTCTGAGAATAAAAAAAAAAAGTATTCTCAGACTACATTGGCATCGTTTCTACTCTCCACTTCTCTGGGCTATCACACATTTATGTAAAGGTTTAGAAGTTTGGGTTCAAATTAAAGTTTGGCCTCTAGTCTGTTGTTTTGGGTTGCTGCCCGGAACCCGGCGCGGCCTTCTAAAAGCTCATCTTTCTTCTTAAGGATGTGTTTATTTTCCCAGTGCAGCGGAATGTACAGTCTGAAGATACATCCCCAGTGATACTCAACTGGTTATTCAAAACTGAATTAAATGTCCCTTAACTGCATATCAAGAACTCTTTCATATTGGCATTTTTTTAGCTGGCAGACTTCCACTTGTAAAGGTTAAATTGATTCATGTATGTACAAGTGGAAAAATAGGGAACAACCATAAGTCTATCAATAAAGAAATCAAAACGATGAAAGGTGAGATGCATTGCACCAACTCAAACAATTTTGAGTTTAAAGGCCTGTATATTTTCTGCAAGAACAGAAAAATTAACAAGAAGGTTGTTTCTCACCAGGACATTTCATATAAGGGCAGAACTCCAGGGAAGTCCTCATAGGACCGTCGCTGTGCAGCACAACACATTTACTTTCACAAGTGGAGCATTACGGCTTTTGCTATAATCCTCCGCTCGATATACAAATGTATATAAAATACTTTATTAGACGTTATTTTGGGATTATTTCAAATGCAATGGACATAGAGATGGAAACATAAGGGAAAACAAGAAGAAAAGGAGAGAGGGAGCGAGGTGAGGTGAAAGCGAGAGAAAGATAAGAACAGAGAGATAGATGGATAAAATGAACACAAGATACAAGAACATTCTAAGATTCTGCTTTTATACCTGCAAGAATAGCAGTGCAGAAAACGTTTCAGGAAAAATACCTAATGCATATATAACAGCAACATCACTGAAAATGACATTAGAGAATGCAAGATGCTAAATGTATTTAGTGGCAGCCACAGCTAAATGTACAGTTTATCTGTAATCACCAAATCCAAACACCTGTAGGTGTATGTGTGAGCGCTCTTTTATTAGTAAGGTCTCTCCATTACAAATGCGCAATAGCAGGCGTGAGGAGGACCCAAGTGTTACTAGCTCAGTAGATTGGGATTTCACCTTCACTGACACAAATTGCATCACCCACCTCACCACAGAATCCAGCTTCAGCTTTTAAACCTTTATCTATACATACTTTCCCATCAAAGTCTGAGTTCAAACAGAGCCAGTCCTGCATCAGTTTTTGGAGCGTACCGTTTCTTGTAAAGTAACATCTGTGTGTAAATCTAGGCTTCTGAATGGAAATGTGCTGCAGCTTTTACACAGAATGCCATCCAAGGGGGCCCTAATAACATGAATGTTTTGACAGACAAAATAACGGTTCCACACATCACAAATCTGAGTTTTCTGCCATTTAGAATAGAAGAATCAAGTTCACATTTGACTAGTCAAAGTGCTTTAAATTTTAAAACAGAGTGGATCCAATGCAGTCAAGAAAGTCTGAAATAACCCTTTTGTTACAGCACTGAATCAGAATATGTAAAATATATACCGCCTTCAGCTCCGTCAGTCAGCCGGAAAGTTCATCTTTTTTTTTTTTTTTTTTTTTTTTTTTTTGGAGAATTTTTCGTGGCTCTAGTGGCTCGCTTTTTATTACAGTAGGCTGACAGGAAGGGGGTGAAAGAGGGGGAGAGACATGCGGCAAAGGACCGCGGGTCGGAGTCGAACCCGGGTCGACCGCGTCGAGGACTAAGGCCTCCGTATATGGGTCGCACTACCCACTGCGTCACCAGCGTGCCCGGAAAGTTCAGCTTTAATTCTGACAGTGCTTACAAACTGTTTTGTTTTTTTCTGTCACCATTTCTGTTAATTACAGAGTACCAAAATTATCCTACAAAAACTATTCAAACTGGTGGGGGGTTCTTCAATGCAGTTTTCATCCAGTCCCATGCATCTGGATGGCAAAATTCACCACGACCAGAAATGTTGAGCAACAACAAAGTTAGCTGAGGCTCGTAATACAGAGTGTCTCCTGAAATACACGTCACCAAGAACAAATATACGAACGGTGTTCCCGGAAGTCAGAAGGACTTTAAATGCTGGTCGCCTCAACAACAGTTCAGCTGTGAAAGAAGAAATGACGAGAGGGAAGACGTAAAAAACAGAAGTAGTGACATTTTTCAACTCCACCCTCCAAGATAATAAGACTTTGGTGTGTTGGTGGTCAACAGCGTGCAGTCTAAATGCAAAACTTCTGATTCATGGTGAGATCCTAAAGAGACGGTGTCTCCTCCAGTCACACCGCTGGGGTATGTGACATCTGACTTATCAGCTGTTATACTGAGACTGCGTGCCAGCTGGGATCCAAAAGGCCAGAGCTGATGTTTTCTTGCAATTAGGTGGGAAAATTCTGTGACACTCATTTTGAACTGGGTTAAGGCTAGAGAGAGACAGAACATAATGAAACAGAGATCTCCTTTCATAAGACATTAGCTGTGTCCAAAATATCCCTCATGCTCAGGTTTTGAACTCTCCCATGGTTCAGTTTTTTCTTGAGCCACAGCTGAAATGTAATTTGTCCCCATTAGGATAAAAGACTCTAGCTGATTCTGAAAATATTCTGATAGTGTTTCAGAAAATCTGTTGCAGCTTCCCTTAATTTGTAGCAACATATTGGCTGCTATTAAAAAAGTATTCACTTTGTTAACTTTTTTCTGAGAAATCAGAATCAGATTGTTATTGTCACAGTGTCATGAATGACAAAGTGTATTAGTGTAAGAGTATTACATCATTTTCAGACCCCTTTTTTGCATCTGTGTTTGGTAGTAGGCCAGTTTAACAAAGAGTATGAAGATTTTTTTCTTATTACCAAGGAAACTACATAGTCTGTGTAAGTAAAGATGGGAAAAGAAATATTGGAATCACTATCAGTTATTGGCCAAAGTAGTTGTGACATTTCGACATCTCAGATACAGGCCAAAAATGCAATATCGTGCATCCATAAGCTTTACTGATTCTTGTACAATGTAAAGGGCTTTCAGGACAAGGCAGCTGCCACAGCGCTGAGGGAAGTGGGAATGTCTCTCAGCAGCTGCCTGTGCCTGTGAGACAGCAGTGAGGGAATAAGGATCCCTCACACAGGTAGCTCTAGCTGCTGTCATGAGACACTAAAGGCCTGAGTAAAGGTAGCCAGATTGCTGCTTTAATGTGATGTTGCTAAATCGCCAGAAACACAGAGAAAAGCTTCAGACACTTTACAGCAAGATAGAGAGGAGCCAGAGGTTTCATTATATCTAATGTCATTTTACACTCTTACTATGATTAGAATAAGTGCGCAAATATACAGTAGCTATGCTATATCATATTCTTTACATTGTTTTAACATATCTTTGAATTCATACTGAAGGTGCGGCGGCTTTTATTTTGGTGTGGCAGTGCGCCATGATCAAATACATGAGGCGGAAACCCTGATAAATCGTCAAATCATGCAGAGTGTAGTCAGAAATGTTATGTAATTGTTGTGGACTTACATATTCCTTAACATTTTTGGTCTTGACAGCTTTATAGGAGTAATATGCAGGATACAATGTCCCAAACAGCAGCCTGGAAAAGAAGAAAAGAAAAAAATTATAATTAATGAGACAAATCAATAATGGTAACTATGAACAAATACTAGTGAAATAATCTTTCAACCTAGATATAGAAAAGGAGAAAAAACAGCGGAAGTACTATCACTGGCTAAATACCATATTACAATCTTTTTTTAGTGAAATTCCCATATATGTAGCAATGTGTGGCGTATAGGTAAAACGGGTGCCCCACATCCACAGGCTATTATGCCCTGTCTACATGGAGACAGACACCATACATTTTCATAAAGGATTAAAAAAAATGTGCAACCACATGAGAGGACACAGCCCAATTGAAAAGCCTGTAGTCGCTATACTGGGCCGACTGGTGGCCTTATGACACTGCCAAAGAAACATGCAAAAACACAAGGCATGCAACAAGCAGGGGGGGCAGAGGGGGCGGCTGCCCTGGGCCCATGGTTATTAAGGGGCCCACACTGCCCACCGCCAGACTGATGGCGGAAAAAACAAAAAAGTAAAATCGAAAAGTCGGTCTCTTGAGGCTGTCACACGGCAGGATAATTAGCCCCAATTTTGCCCCGATATTCCCCATCCGACAGGTTCCAACTATGTTAAAGATATTCCTGCTGTGTGTGGTGTGTTAGAGTGATCTGGTTCGCTCAGTAGAACGTCAGGACCGCTCCGACCTCAAATCAGGGATATTCAACATGTTGTCTAGGCCCCGTGTTCCCCGAGGACAAACGGCCAGGCAGCCAACCTAGAGCCCCTGTCTCCACTCATTTAACCAGCTTTTCTTTATGTTTTTTTATGTTAAAACCAGTCTACAAACTATCCCCACTATTCTTCCTCATTATCCATGGTTATTTACTCTGAATTCACGTTTGATCTGAGAGCTTTCGCAAGATTTTCCGTCTGACATCTGAAGTGTCCTGAGTGAAATCTGTTTGTGTGTGGTGTGTTGTGCTTGACGTCTGACTGGATACCACATGTTGTACGAGCAAACCTGCTTTATCTACAATTCTCCCGACCACCACCCATTAAACAAAAAAACAAAAAGCACTTTAAAAAACATTTTAGAATGCTGATGGTTGCTGAGAGCTGCATGGGTGTGAGCGTAGGCCCAACTGCACTCCGTTCACCTTGTTTGTGCTCTGCGTGAACGAATCTTTAGAGAGCGTGTTTACTTTATCGTAGCAAAAATTTTTGTTTGTTTTTTATTTTTTGCTTTTATCATAGCTTTAAGTGTGAACTTAATCTGAATGAATTCAGATTGCTCTGCAGAAAATAGCTATTCTATAACCTAAAAGGTTTTTATAGAAAACTGACGTGAATACAGCAGACAGAAATGAATAGTCACTGCACCTTTTCTTACACTCACATGAACACATTTGTCTCAACTTGCACATCATGTCTTTTTTTTTTACAGGGCTGAGTGAACAAGAAAAACTACAGATTACCATGAAGAAGGAATCTTTGCATTTATTCTGTCTCTCAACATTCCTTTTCCACAGTGCATAACATTCTCTGCAGATTGAACAAGGACATTTGTTTCTTTTCAGCAGGAATAACCTAAAACTGTTGCAGGAAAATTGTTTACTTTAAGACCACAATGCTGAGTTATTAATTTTTTTTATAATCTATAGGATTTAATGGATTGTCATTGTTAAAATGTATTTAATGTAAGATCTACCTAAAATGATCAAAAACCAGAAGAAACATACTGAAAACCTTAGATAAGGTTTTTCTTCTGGATTGGAATAAAATGTAATTTTTGCAATTATGCAGCAGGTTTATACAGGTGATGCATTTACTGAACCAAGCATACAGCTTTTTAAAGAACATTTTCACCATACTTTCTAACCAGTTGAGTAAGGCAGAAAAATATATTGCAAACATATCTGCATCACAATATCAGTGCTACACTAAGATGTCTCAAGATCATTTTAGGTAAAATGAAAAAAAAAAAAAAACACTTTGATATCATTAAATTCTCCATGCTTTCTACTAGCTCAGAGCACAGCAACTACTTCCGGTATCTACAGATGGCTCTCTTGCCCCAGAAGCATCTGACCAATAAACATCTGAACATTCTCGCATAGTTTGTAGTGACAGGTTCTAGTTCGCTTAGAAATTGTTCTGTGCAGAAGGAAACTGAACAACCAGCAAAACTTACAACTTAAACTCAGCAACTGATTCAGACCTAAGTAAACAAAATACCGGTGTCAAAACACACCCTACCATTTAGTTTGGTGCTACTGAATGTCGAAGTCTGAAAAACTAGAGAATCAAGAATCTTTATTTGTCATCATGTGTTACCATGAAATCTTGGATGAGACACCAGCTCAGAACGCACACAGATTACATACCACGCAGATACAAGACATAATATTTCCAAACCTTTTTTCTCCTGAAATCAGTTGAAGAATACTTCCTGAAAAGCTTAAACTATGCAAATAGTCCTTAGCATCTAATAAGACTCATTTTCAAGTGAAAAAGTCAGATAGCAGTCCTTTTAAAGACTATATAGATTACTGTGCTGTTGCATGAGTGTATCACACGAACGCTCCGTCATTTGACTCATGCACCCAGTAAAATCCTGTACAATAAATGTAAAACCTCAAGTTAGACTTAGACAGCTTTATTTGTAATTTTGTACACACCGAGTGCGTACAGAACGAAATTTCGTTGCATACTGCTTGTAAAATTGCAGTAAAAATTTATATTACAGTATCAGGTGCAGCAGTGATTTAAAAGTGAACAGTAGACAATGCAGTAGAAGTCACTGTGTACAGGTGAGTATTATTAAAGGTATACTATGCAACCGGGGTTGATTTTCCAGCGAGGCTCCCCCCAGAGGGCGAAAGTAAAAGTGCAGTGTCGTAAAGATGCTCAGCTGTTCTGGTTTCTCCGTCAAGCCAGGCGCGGTTGTTTTGAGCTTAGCAGACAGGCGAACGCAACGAAAAGTGGAAAAAACGGCAGTACAAATAATGACTAACACAGTGAAGGTATGAACATCAGGCTTCCGCAGCGCTATCTTGGCGAGGCGGCTGCTGCCGCCTCGCCAGTTTTATTATTATTAGTATTTTTTTATTTTTATTTATGTTGGCGAGACGCTACCGCCACCGCCTCGCCAAGCCGCAGCCACCGCCGCGGTAGCGTCTCGCCAACATAAAAAAAAATAATAATAATAAAACTCGATATGCTTGCATGTTTATTTGACGTTAACACGCGGTTCTTTGTTGTTGCTTTCGCGCGTGCATATAGTGAATGGCAGGGCAAAAACACATGGAGTTCTCGCCGTAAAGCGAGAGTTCTGAGCCTGTGTGTGCGGGCCGAGAGCTCTTGCAATTGCAAGTGCGGTATTTCCCCCACAGACCACCAGGGCGGCTGGGAAAACCTTTGTTCGACCTGAAATGACTCATTTAATCATCCAAAACGGTATGGGGAACACATTAATTAACTGAAAAATATTGCATAGTATGCCATTAAAACCATTTGTATGTGCAGAATTTGATTGTGCAAAGGGCATTTGTGCAACAATACATTTAAAAACTAAGAGTACAGCAGCATTTGTAATGCTAGATGGAGATGCAATGCAAAAATGTGCAAATATGCGAATGTTGTGCAGAGTTTATGGGTTATAGATCAGCAGCAGTTCAACAGTCTGATAGCAGCAGGGAAAAAGCTTTTGCAGAACCTGGTGGACCTGCAGCAGATGCTGCGGAACCTCTTCCCAAAGGGCAGCAGGGAGAACAGTCCATGGTGGGGGTGTGAAGGGTCCCTGATGATGTTTCGGGCTCGGGACACAGCGCTGAGATAAAATGTCTTTTATGGAGGAAGGAGGAGCCCCGATGATCCCTTCTGCTGTCCTCACCACTCTCCTCACGTTCTTCCAGTCGGAGGCACTCAAGCCTCCACACCACACAGAGAGACAGCTGGTCAGAATGCTCTTTATGGTGCTTCTGTAGAAAGTCGTGAGGATGGGCGGGGGCAGGCGGGCTCTCCTCATCCTCAGCAGGAAGTACAGTCGCTTCTGTGCCCTCTTCACCAGTGACATGGCGTTCACAGACCAGGTGAGGTTGTCTGTGATGTGCACCCCCAGGAATTTGGTGCTGCTGACCACCTCCACAGCTGAGCGGTTGATGAGCAGTGGAGCGTGGTGAGGCCGGTTCTTCCTGAAGTCGACGATGATCTCCTTCGTCTTCTCCACGTTCAGGATCAGGCTGTTGTCTTTGCACAGGCCCACCAGCTGCTCCACCTCCTCTCTGTAGTCCTGGTCGTTGTCGTCTCTGATCAGGCCCACCACCGTTGTGTCGTCAGCAAACTTCACGATGTGATTGGTGGTGAACCTGGGGACGCAGTCGTGTGTCATCAGGGTGAACAGCAGGGGGCTCAGGACGGAGCCCTGAGGGGAGCCCGTGCTGAGGGTGATGACATAAAAGGTGTTCTGTCCGACCCGGACCGACTGAGGTCTGTTGGTGAGGAAGTCTAGCAGCCAGTTGTGAAGAGGTGTGCCAAAGCCCAGATGTTCCAGCTTTCCCACCAGATGCTGTGGGATGATGGTGTTAAACGCTGAACTGAAGTCCAGGAACAGCATCCGCACGTGCGTGTTCTTCTCCTCCAGATGTGCCAGGCTCAGGTGAAGAGCGGAGGAGATGGCGTCCTCAGTGGAGCGGTTCCGTCAGTAGGCAAACTGGAACGGGTCGAATGTTGGGGGGAGACTTGAGACGATGTGTTCCTTTACCAGCCTTTCAAAGCACTTCATCATGATGGGAGTCAGTGCAACAGGCCAGTGAAGAGAGCAGTTATAGAACTATGCAATTTGCCTGGATGTCCAAACAGACATTCCCTGAGAAACTGGAGTGTGCAAATGGACATTAGGATGTCAGAGACAGTGGAAATAATCCTCATTGGATCAAGAACACGTGAACCCAGTGATATGGTTGTTACATCTAACAGACTATGAAATGGGCTGGTGGATTATTGATTCTCAGCAGGGGGTGATAGCCCTCACAGCTTTGGGAAATAAGCTGTTTTAAGTCTGTTAAGGCCCGTTTACACTACACCTAAAAACCGAGCCATGCCGAGACCGGTCCGAGCTTGGTCCAGTTAACTGAGATAAATGCAGCCGTTTACACACAAGAGTTACCTCGGTTATTTGTTCCTTGGTTGCTCCTCGCCCCCTAGTGGCGATCTGCGGTACTACCGCTCTTTGGGATTGAAGGCGGGACCGAGCAAATCAAAATGGCGGCACCCGTAATATTCAGGATGTTATTGTTAGACATAGAGTCGGCTTTTGGGACGTGGATAAGACAAATGAACATCTAATAAGGATTTACAGACGCAGGAAACAACAACAGACGCTGAGGTTCATAAGCAGAGTCATCTCTGGAAACTGTGTGGCACGGTAAGGAAGCTAGTATTATTATGAATGTCTGAAATTTGTCTGAATGGAGTGTGAATCGGGACGTGCAGCCAGACACGCCGGGAAATCGGCTGACAGTCAGCTGACTGTAAGGGGATGACGCGGTCTGCTCATGCGCTCCTCGTTATCAGGTAACCGGGCTAAAAAAAAACAGTCCGAGACCTGGTGGGGAACTGGTCTGCAGTTAGCGCGGTCCGGTTATCGTTAGCGCGGTCTGGTTCAGTCTGCTGACCGTTTACACACAAGAGTTATCTCGGTTACCGAGCTCGGACTAGTCTCGGCTCGGTTAAAAAAGTGTAGTGTAAACGGGCCTTTAGTTTTTGCTTTAATGTTCTTGAATTGTTTACCTGTTTGAAGTTGGGTAAACAGTGCATTGGACGAGTGGGTGGGATCTGTGGTAATATGTCTGGCCTTTTTCTGGGCTCCAGCAGCATAAACCATGTCTAGACCTTATAGACAGCATCCCACAATCCCCTGTGTTGACTTCACGACCCATGCTAAATCCTTCCTCTCCTGTGCCGTGCAGCTACCATACCACACTGTCATGCTGAGACACTAAATTTGATTATAGCTCTTTAAAAATTTATTAACAGCTTAGAAGAAAGTCCAATCTATTTCAGCTTCCTGAGAAAGAAGAGTGGTTGCTGGGCCTCTTTCACCAGATGGGAGGCATTCACAGGCTAGGAGAGGTCAGAGGAAATATTGATGAAGCTTTTCCTGGTGCACCACTGTATCGGATTGTGGACCTCCTCCCTGTAGTGGGCCTCATCGTTGTTGGAGATGACACACACCACAGTGGTGTTGTCTCCAAATTTAACCATCATGTTTGTGGGGTGGATAGCAGAGCAGTCAGGTGTGAAGAGGGTGAAGAGAGCAGGGCTGAGGACACAACCCTGTGGCATTCCAGTGTTGAGGATCAGTGGGGCAGATGTAGATTTTCCTATCCTCACCACCCAGGGCCTGTTGGTGAGGAAGACACTGATGCAGAGAGGTGCAGATAATCTCAGGTTGTGCAGCACTATCACTTGACCTACAGCAGGTTCTTGTTACTATCTATATGAAAGTTCATGCCTGTCCAATCAGAAAGAGACTGAACACAAGGAGGACCCATTTACTCTCCAAGAAAACCATACAAGCCAGGCTGAAGTTTACCAGAGAGAATGAAGACAAAGACCAGGACCTCTGGAGTAATGCTCTTTGAATAGATTAATCTAATACATAATCATCTGAATAGAGGGCGAGTCTGGCATAGACCAGATACAGTAGTCCAGGAAAAGAACTTCATATCAACTGCGAAGCAGGGGTGGCTTAGCCTCGTGAGACCATCCTGATCTCGCGAGGTTTCAAGGTTTCACTCGCAGATCAGTCTGGATACTCTCCGTTAAAGAAAATTTGGAGCCGTTCACCAAACGAACGTCCAATCAGCGTTGGCTTTGAGGCAGGTTGCGGTGTGACGCAACGGGAAGCGCGTCAGTTCAGTCTAAAGAACATGGCGGCTTCAGCCGATGAAACTAGCGTTAGCGTGGCTATCGAGCAAGTTTTATCGGAATTACAGAGTATTTCTCTGCTGAGCTAATGAGCCTTTACTTGCAGCAGCAAGAGTAGCTTGGCTTGTGGTTGTGTTTTCGTCGTCGCTCGTAACAGAGCGACGACGAATCTGATTGGTTTATTTGGCCCGTCTATCACCAACATAAGCCAATCAGCTAACCAGTATTTTCGCCCCTTCCCAAAATTACTTCAACGGAAGGTTTCCAGATGGATATGCGGAGCAAATCTATCTGGCGGAGTCAGGTAAGGGGTGGCTGACATGGACTTAAAATTTTAACACAACATTTTGTGGTACTATTATTGTATTATTGTTGGAGAAGACAAGCTTTGCGCGGAGCGGGGGGAAGAAGACATGCTTTGCGCGGACGACCGGCGAAGCGGAGCGCCTGTTTTTCACTGCCATTCACTATATGCACGCGCGAAAGCAACAACAAAAAAACGCCCGTTACCGTCAAATAAACATGCAAGCATATGAAGTTACGTATTTTTTTTGTTTGTTTGTTTTTTTTGGAATGGTGGCGAGGCGGTAGCGTGAGTCTCGCAAAGATAGCGCTGCGGGAAACATTGATAGCCCTATACAGACACATAAATAAAGCTCTGAAAATACATCTAAAATACAAGATAGACTTCACTAGGATACTAAATACATAAATAAATATGATTTATATCACTAGACTGCACACAGTAACTGCATTTAATTTTTTTTTTTTTATTTACTGATTATTGATGCCCTCAAGAAACCACCAGTGGAGAGAATAGCGAATATAACAATCCTATAATATTGTTTTTTGGGGTTTTCAGATATTAATTGGAATTTATTGAGAAAGTGGAATTTGTCAAGAGAAATCGGAATTCTTATCATGATAAAAGATTATTAACAATAACGATAAACTCCAAGATAAATGCCCTAATGTGAAGCATAGAGGTGGAGGTTTCATGGATTAGGGACGCTTTGCTGCAGCGGGACTTGTCCAGCTCACCAACATAGAGTCAGACATGAACTCTACCGTCTACCAGAAGGTGAGAAAAATGTGACACCATCTGTAAAATAAATGATGAACTAAAACATACCAGTGAAAAATAGGAAAGAATTTAAATAGTCAAAGCCCAGATCTTGATTTCAGTATGACATGTGGGAACTTGAAACAAGCTGAAACCCATGCAAGAAACCCAACAAGTGTCTCACAGCAGAAAGTGATGAATGGGGTAAGCTTTTCTAGTGCAGTGGGTAGCACTGTTGCCATGCTGCAAGAAGGTCTTGGGTTCAAGTCCTACCCTTGCCCTAGGTCTTTCTGCATGGAGTTTGCATGCGAGGCTTCCTCCCACAGTCCACAACCACAGTTAGGTTAATCTCTAAATTATCCTTAGGTGTAAGAATGGTTGTTTGTCCTGTTTGTTTCTGTGTTGCCCTGTGATAGACTGGCAACCAGTCCAGGGTGTACCCCGCCTCTCGCCCATTGACAGCTGGAGATAGGAGATAGGCACCAGCACCCCTCGTGACCCCACAAGGGTTAGGCGTGTTAGATAATGGATGGATGGATGTTCTTAATTTTCCTGAGCTAAAAAAAATTATTTATGTTGAAAGGCCAATATATTACTTTTCCCAAGAGATAAATATAACAAAAATAAGACACTGATAAATTATCATTTCTGATAAAGAAATATTTAATGGGGTGTTCTCGTTTTTTCCATAAGACTGTAAATGGCATACACACAAATGCTGTAAGAGAGCCATCTTGCTTTTAAGCCAAAATTCCCCCATTCACATTCATCCTTCCAACCAATGAAAATGTCAACCTAGACAGTGTATAAGAACACCTTATCTCACAATATAGGTTGAATCCTAACAAATCTGGAGTTGAAAGGCGTCCACAAGAACAGTAACTCTTCAAATACACACAGACACACTATATATAGTCATGTATACTCCCTCAAACCCGAGCCTCCACAGCAGCAGGCTAGCACAACCACAGCCTTTTATTTTCCTCTTGTTGCTATAGAAACTGAAAGACTGCCAAAGCTCCTGGACTCTTGTCTTCACTGTGTGTCACACTCTCCTATTTCAAGGTAATGTGAGATTTTGTCCAAGGGTAGCCAGGCTTTCTGCATCAGTCTAATAATGTAAAGAAAAGAGAAATGTGTCATGCATTTCATGACTTCTTAAGAAACTTTCTTCCAACAATCCTAAAGGTTCTTTCAAAGCACTCTCCTCTGCATATGAACTGACAACACATGCTCACTCCCTACTCATTATATATTGATGCTTGGCAGGTTCCTGCAGTTCCAAGTTGACGCACGGGGTACCCGCCCTCCCGTCATTATTTGACCTGCAGGGTGTCCTCGTAGATTATTATAGCTTTATATTAAACATTTAAACAAAACAACTGTGTTAACATGCATTTTAGCGAGAAGTATGCATATAATTTTCATAATCTTCAGTAAAGGAATGTAAACAATCTTTTATTCATTAGTTTAGCAGAATATTTTAATGTGTTCTGTCTCAGAAAAACGGGAGGAAGTGACATTTTCCTACCTATGTCACCATTACCGAGCTGCTCTGAGATTCCCGTCCATAACAAACTTTGCTATACAGCGAACTGAGTCTGGAACTGCTCCCATACAGCCCTCTTTCCTGATACCGACCAATCACAGACGTGGACGGCCTTTATATGTTGAGTGATGTGCAGCTAGTATGCGTTCTTCTGTTTTAAAAGACCAAGGTATGTCCTTAAAATAGCAGCAATTGGCAATCCCGGTTGTGGATTCCCTGGTGGTACCATTTTCTTCGACTTGCCATTGTTTAAATGTAGGCAAATCCTTCAAGTTGTCCTAGCACATTTCTTTTCATTGGCTAAAGCCAGACCCAAGTCTGCTAATCTTTGAAAAGGTGTTCTTGGCCCTTTCCCTTTTACATAAATATACACCAAGTTGGAAATAACACTGTGTATCCTTAAATTTTTGTGACAGGAATCATTCACTGTAGTTTCCATTTGACCGCGGCTCACCATGTTGAATTATATTGTGAAATGTTGACAACAGAAGTCTGATTGGTTTACTTTACGCCTCTTAACCCCGCCCCAGAAAAAGCCCTCTATGGGAGCAGTTCTAGACTAACTTCAGCCATATCGAAGAGAGGCAAAAATTAGTCTGGTTGGCCAGGCTAAATGAATGTAGGCCTCTCCTGTTGTAATCATAATAACAGCAGGTATGTGAGTCTTATTTGTTATGAACTCACTTTGACTGCAGTCTGGCTACAGGGTCTGATTCCAACTGCTAAGAATGCTCCACACAAATCAACTATTTTGCTTTTTGTGGAGAACAAGCTGATCAACAGTCATTTCATGTAGTCATTCACTTAAAGAGTTGAATGCAACCCCCACTCTTACTAGCCCTCCATATGTTACAATCACCTTAATGTTACTGCCTACTTGCACACTATCATTTCTGAATATCTAAATGCACATTGCTGTAATGAAGCCTCAATCATCATTGTTCAATAAGCACCGTACCACCTCATTCTCTTTATGTGTGATTTTCCTGAACTAAAAAAAAAAAAAAGTAAAAAGTTTATTGCATGTTTGTCAGGGGTTTTTTTTTGCCAAAAAGAAATTTTGCCACGGTAACACGCGTTGACAAATAAAATATTTTGATTCTGATTCACATCACACCCTGAACTCGTCACCACCTTCTAATACGGTAATTCACACCAGTGGTTTCCCTGGTTGGAGTCAAAAGTCCACTGTGGGCCCTGAGGGATGATCTCCAGAAATCCAATGAAATTTAAAACAGATTGATAAAATATTTGAACTAAGTGAGCTTACATTTTTAAGAACTGTTGGAAATGCATATTGTCTAGTCAAAAGGTCTGTCATCATTTGTATTTAAATGTAGATCTCTCTGAGCTTTCCTTTAGGGTGAGTTTGGTGTTTGTGCATTTTCCTGTTCTGAGATCATCCTCCTTACTTTTCTGTCTTTTGTCCTCGCTGAGGACTATATATATATATATATATATATATATATATATATATATATATATATATATATATATATAAATTTAAAAAAACATACCGGGACAACCAATTGTGTGGAGTAACAACTTGTGTGACTCTGGAAAACTGGTTAGACAGGCCAGAATGATGTGACGAGGTGAACCTTCATACAAGATTATGGCTGCACTATGTCATGAAAAAGTCAGCCAGGGTTCCAATGACACCACCCACAAAACTTGGGATTAGGGCTGGGCGATAAATGTGATAAATCAATTTAAATCGATTAATTGAAATTTACAATTTTTTAACATTTAATTTTTGGAATATCTGGATTTTATTTTGCCAATGCACTAATTGGGCTTCCATGACGAGAATAGGATGCTTTAAGATGCTTTCTTTTTTTTTTTTTATTTGCCATTATATATATACAAGGTACATACATTGAAATTTCATAGATCACATGGAGGGTTAGCCTGAGCTGCTGCTCGCCACTACTAATGGCCGACCTGACTGGCATGTCTTTTAGTGGTAGGGGAAACCAGACCACCCAGGACACTCGAATCCGCGACCTTCTTGCTGTGAGGCAAGTGTGTTCCACATTTATCGAGGCTTTCTCTTATTTTACACTGAAAGCTGTTACGTTTAGTCTCTGAAGTATCCATCCATCCACCTCATACGGTAGACGGCAGCTGCTGTCTGCCTTTCAGACAGAACACCCGGGGGGGGAGCAGTGGGCAGCTTTCGCAGAGGTGCCCACTGAAAGTAGCTTGTACTCCGGCAACGCCTAAAGCTCTATCCACTGACAAGAGCAGTGGATAGGGAGTCGGCGTGAAATCAAACTGGTAAAAATTATTTCACTGCAGTTTTGCCCTATTAATGTGTTCTCCTCGCTCCTGCCATTGCCGAGGCAAAGAAATCTCATAAAAGCTGTAAATTTTAACTCCGTGAGGCAAACTGGATAAAGTAGAGAGCTTATCTCCCCTCTCAGCTTCTTGCAGGGAGACAGAACAGAGGGACAGAAGCAGGAAGACAGCAGTGCAGAGGAGCTGTGCCTTATTTTATTATTAGTTTAAGCTGATCCAGGTATTTATCCTGATAAATATCCTGATTACTTTATCCTTAAAAATATCCAAGACGATCGTGCATATACAATATCCGAAAATTATTTGTATTTCTCTCCTTTTTTAGTTTTATTTTTGATAATTTATTTTTTTGTCTTTACCATTTCTCACAGCTTTCTTTAAAACGTTAATGTCGCAAACAGGGAGTAGGGAAAAGCGGAGCTGGGCGAGCTCTACTGACCAATCTGTCTGTATGATTTGATTGTATTTGACTTTGTAAAGCGTCTTGAGATGACATGCTGTGAATGGGCGCATAAAATTTAATTGAAATTGAATGAAATAGTATTCATGATGTGAGGTTCACACAAATCCCCGTGGTGTGGTGAATGGGAACGTGAAGTAGCATCAGCTGTTGCGCCATCCTGACTTGGTCCAAGAAATGTAAGCCCGGTCCTAGTTTGGTCAGGGCTGCGTGAGGTAAGGTTGTTATAGGAATGTGCTGTGGATTTACAGAGTGTGGTGAAGCCACAGGAGAGGATCTCAATGACAGAAAACAGCTGGAAAAACCTGACTTGGTGAGTTCCAGAAGCAATACAACATCATGATGGAGGTGATCCAAACTTCCTAAGATCCAGGTATCTCCAAATGGGTAATTGAAGGGGTAGCAGGGTCTTGGTGGAGTTCAAAGGCTTTACTGACAAAAAGCAAAACCAGTGATTTTTAACCGGTAAAAAGGATTATAAGAAATTAAGCCTTTCCCAGAAGCAAACTCTTCTACATACCTTTTGCTGCTGAGGAGCAAAAGACAAGTTTATAATGTGCTGCTCCTCAAACTGTGTCTAAATCTGCTCCTGCAGCCCTTGTAGCTGTATGAGCTGAATGGGACATTCCTGTAGGATAATTACAAAGCTACACCCATATTTGGTCAAGCGCTCCCAGAACACAACAGTAGCCCCTGTCACTACGGTAGAGCACCATATGAAGGCTGTAATACATTTCTCTGAACTTTCAGAAAGAAAGAAAGAAAAGAAATGCTTGAAAACCTTCACAATCTTAAAATATACAAACCACAAAGTCTGATGTGTGAAAACATGTTCTCTCAAGAACTTCAAACTTGGGCCTCTGCCTGAGAACTAACGCAATCTTTTTGTACCTCGCCCAACTCTCCACCCTGCACGCAGCTGAAAAAATAGCCCCAGTGTGCTCTGATGGGCCCAGACTTGGGGCTCCAGGTGGGTTTCATTGGTTTCCTGACATCGAACACCACCAACAGCCAATTTTAGGGCAGGGAAGGAAAAGAGATGGGGGAAGGTTCCAGCCTCTGCCAAGATGTTGAGCTCCCAGCATCTGGTTTGAACTTGACAAATAAGAATTTCATTATCTGCCTTTCCCCTAAAAGCACTGAGTGGATTGTTTTTGCATGGGAGTAGTTCGAGGAAATTCCTTTATGGGAAAATAATCAACAGACAGTCCTTTTCAATACATTATAGGTTCTGATAAGGCTAGTTTGGCAGGTTAAAACCTTTTAACATTAACAACCTCTAAGCAGGTATTAGGTATATTTTATGGATTGAAAGGTTGTATTATAAATGTTTTAATTGGTTTGATGTAATATTCTATTCTTAAATGTCATGTTTTATCAGCTGTAAGCAGAAAATCATCATAATGAACAGTGACAAAAGCTTGTAAGCATAAATTGAATTAATCTGTATGATGCGTTTCAGTTAGTGACTGAGTTAATGAAATAAATGAGTTTCCTAATTTTGCACATATGGAAAAGACCAGTACTGATGCCCAATTTAAGATTTGTATTTCCCCCAAAACAGATAAAAACAACAGCTCAGAGAGGGAAAGTTATGTATTCCATCTTTACATTATCAAACTTTTTATAGCACTTTTTCCTCTTACTTACACATTAAAGATTCTTGCTAAATTAATAGCTGGGTTTCAGTCACGTGATGGTTATGACGCGGCCAGGGGGCGCGATTTCAGATGGAGGGCAGGAAGTCTATGAAGCCAGCGTAAACATGGAGGACACCGTTACCGAGAGCCCGTATTGTATGGAGTTAGAGCCTATATCAAGACAAAGATACAAGGAGTTAATTAATAGATATGTTGGACGTGACCCGTACCTCATGAAGATGTGTGAATTTTCGGTGGACCTTAAAGATTTGCCGACAGTGGAGGCCGTTGATATAACAAACTACCTGGTGCTTCAGACATCGTTCTACACTAAACAGCAAATGAAGGCCTATAAAAGTATGGAGGCATATAACTTCTTTGTCTGCGGGTGGGTCCACAACCTCGGCGCCAAACGTCTCCACGACGATAATATTTTAGTCTTCGCCAGGGTGAGTGTTTATTCTTATATTGTTTTATGTGTTAAAAGATGCTAGCGTTAGCGGTAGCGGCTATAGTGAACGATCATCAACGGTCATGCAACACATCTTAACAACAACGTTAGCCTGACAGTTGTTTATGTTTCAAGGTAAACCACTCTCAGCGTTCAAGCGAAACACCTCTGAAGACGTGGATTATTGCGAAGAAGGATGGAGAAGTCATTGCAGCTCATTGCAATTGCATGGCAGGGTGAGTAAGGCTAGGATGTTTACCACGAGATCTCTCTCTCTCTCACACACACACATGTAGCACTACTACTAGCATACTGACAGTGTACTTCAGAACCAGGGAGAGCTGTAACGTTAAGGGATAAACATGTTTATTCATCATTTAAGGGGCTACTCCATATTAGTATAAGTGGGCTGTATTACACATCATCAAAAATGTGCTGATATAGATTGCACTTTGCTCCTTGTGTAGATCGCAATTTGGGTTTTAAAAAAATGTCATATTGTATTCTATTCACAGATTATCAGAATCATGTTCTCATGTAGGAGCAGTGCTTTTTTCCATTGAAGCTGGGGTAAAAATGCGAGATGCAGCTTCCTGCACAACAGAGCAGTGCAAGTGGCTGATGCCATCACATGTAAAAAAGGTAGGGTGATAATTTACCTGTTGGGCAAAGAGGAGCTAAGACAGCAAAGACCCACATAAACACAGTTTGGCATCTCAATCCTGTGATGATAGCCCTACCTGTTTTCTTCACAGCCATCAGATAAACGGCAGATTTATACTGAATATAGATATGTTATAAAATATAATGATCTTATTTGTATTAACTTATTTTCAGATTCCTGCTGCTCCAGTAGCTCAGATTGACTTCTCCTCAGCAAAATCCAAAAAAAAAAAGCTTGACAGCTCCATTGACGGCAGGACAACTATAAACAAGGTTGGGAAATCACTTCCAGTTCCATGCCCAAGAGTGAAGAGAGGGTCAGAGACATATGCTAGTTTTTTTGCAAAATTAAGCAAAAACTGCCCAAGGAGTGCAGCATTGATGGCTAGGGAGCCTTACCACAAAGATTTCATTCCCGTATCTAGCATGCTTCCTAAAACTCTTCTTGAATACAGAACACCAGACACACTGCAGTTACCCCCCAAAGAGCTTGGAGAGCTATGCCAGGATTTCAAGATAGAAGAGCTCACCCTGTCCCAGGTCCAGGCTGTAGAGAGGTCAACTCGGAGTCAGAGCGCAGGCAGGACTTGGTTTAGACAAAGAGCTGGGCGCATAACTGCCTCTAAGCTTAAACAAGTGCTAAGGACCAACCCCCAGCAACCATCAACGAGTTTGATCAAGGCCATATGCTACCCAGAAGCATATAGGTTCACCACAGCAGCTACAAGGTATTTAGGGTTTGAATTAGGGTAAGGCAGAGGTAAGATCTGGGGTATGAGGCTGTCTACATTAAGAATTGTAACTAAAAAAGTGTTCTATGAAGTGGGAGGAGAGTCCATACCACAACTATAAAGCTGTGGTCCTTACTCTGCCATCTACTGTAGACCTTTTTTACATTAGAACAAATGTTTACTGTTTTCATAGTTCATTTGTGGTATGGACAGCTCTGAAGAGTCAACATACGTTATAGGGTTATAAGGTTAGGGTTATGCAGGAGTAGAACTAAGTATAGGGTTTAGGGTAATGGCATTGAAATCACTGAACTGGCTCTACACATCCAATACTAAGTAATAATTTCTTTTTCATGTTTTGCATGTGTACTGTTTACAGTTATGGATGCAAACATGAGGCACAAGCCAGAGGAGCATATGAGAAGCTGATGGGTCGGGAGCATGCAGGCTTCTCCTGTATGGACAGTGGTCTCTGGCTGAACCCCAAGTGGCCATACATGGGATCCTCTCCTGATGGGATTGTCGCTTGTGACTGTCACGGAACTGGCATCTGCGAAATGAAGGTGATAATACAGTCTATGTTGTAGTAAAGTCCCTAAATCTTTGAGTCTAAAGTCCTGGGGTCCGTTCTTCGTACGTCGCTAACTCAGTTAGCTGGATTTGATTGTTGACGATTTGGCATGATCTTGGATCGTTTGGTTCTTCTAAAGACATCCTGCACTTGTTGTCATAGCAACATGTGTGCAAGCTAAAGCCTGCTCGCTAACAGGCTTATTTCATGTAAACAAGATTAGATCACGGCTGTATAAACGGAGGAGATAGGGAAGTCTGTGCAGCCATGTCGTCCGTTTTTACAACGGCAACCTGTTACAGAAGGTGCAAGAATAATTTGCAGAGTTTTATAAATTAATCGTGTATTCAATTGCGTAATAGACAGGATCCTTTAGCGCAGCGCGACAGTGTAATTGTAGAGAGATTTTTCTTGGTGGCTGTTATAAACAGACAAACACATCATTTAACAGTGGCCTTTAAAGAGGAAAAAGTGGTGTTAGAGCCATACATATAAAATATTTAAGTTATTTGTATGATGGTTAGCTTTTTATTTTTATCATATTCAGTAAGAATAAACTTTATTGTGAAGTTTGAAAGGCTTGCTTCCTGTCGAGCCGTATATTGTATTAGAAAAAACTATGGATGGATTATCTAGACACGGAGCAATACAGTTTTACCGTGTAAACTGTGGATGACTTGGAAAAGGAAAAACTTCATTTTTTATAGAGTTTGCACACGTCCTTTACTTCCCGTGTCTAAGGAATGACACTGAAATTTGGATCTCCTGACGTAACAAGTGCCTTGTTAAATTAAAGTATAATAATTAAAGGCTACCATTTTGTAGAATATTCTTGTATTTCACTTTTACTTGTTCCCATGTTCTAGTGGGTCCCGTGGAGGCTCTGATATAAAAGAACAAAGTAAATATGAGATTATTAAAATGCACAAATTCATACTGTAGAAAGTGATAGAAACATCTACCATGGACAGTATTTACGCATTAATTTGTCTGCTGCTTTTTGCCAGCCCTCTCTCCTGGTTTTAACATATTTTGAGATGTTTTAATTAATGGCTCAAATTCAGCATAACCTTCCCAGCTCGTGTTCTGCTTGAGAGAAAAACTGTGGGCGTTCTTTGTTCATGCTGAACAGCCAATAGCAGCGCTGCTGATCAATGTTTCTACTATCGATACATTTCCCCTTTTAAACAAACGCATGAACACGAAGTTGTCTCAGATAACTCAATCCAGCCACACTAATCGTAAACAACAGGTGTGTTCGAAGAACCCAATTAGCCGGATCATGATTAGCCGGATGAAGTCATCTTGGATGTCTCATTTGATCTTGGATGTTTTAAGCAACTTACGAAGAACGGACCCCTGAACTGAGCAAAAAAGCCGAAAATATATTTTCTAATCTATTGTTCACATGTCCTTCTCACTGTGATTTTAGTGTCCATACTCTTACCAAGATGAAGCCAATCTACGTTTGTGTGCTGGGAGAAAGGGCTTCTGCCTTATCAACGATGGGGATCATGTCATGCTGGACCGGAGTCATGATTACTACTTCCAAGTTCAGGCACAGCTTCACATTGTAGATGCAGAGTACTGTGACTTTGTTGTGTGGAACCGCAATGACATTTTTGTGGAAAGGATTTTGCCTGATTTTGAACTTTGGGATGATGTGATTCCTAAAGTTGAGTATTTTTTTAGAAAAAGTGTACTTCCAGAAATACTGGGACAGCAAATTACAAACGTACATGTGTAATGTGATGAAAGAATGTTTACTGTAAAAATTAAATGCCATTGATAAGATGAATAACACATGGTGGTTTATTTACAAGATTGGGTTTGTCAGCAATTGCCTTTAGACCCATCTTAAAAGACCTAAAACTATCATTACATTTCAAAACATATTTAAATTACATTACATATTTACAGATTGATGTGTGTCAGGGCTCAGGTACTGGACTGACTGATTATCCTTACCCCCCTCCTCCTTACTCCAATGGGACGACAGACTGAGAAAGATTAGACAAGACACAGCAAATAACCCCAATCTTGTCAATCAATGCTAGTGCCTCACCTGGTTTTGTTGCCATGTGCTCTATGGGCATAGCCCTGCTTTGCAGAATCTGATATTTTCTTCTGACTAAACCGATGATTCTCTCAACATGAATACGCAAATTAGCTATTTTTCTAGTTTCTGCCACCTCATACGCTGACAGCTGTTTTCTCCCCTTGGTAAATGCAGGTGTCTGTAGTGAAGCACAGTAAAATCCCACACTGTCGCCAATATTGAACCCACGGTCTGCTAGAACAATATCTCCAGGTAACAGGTTATTTAGGAGGCCACTCTCTATTGTGATCTGTTTATCACTGACTCTCCCTCCCCAGGCACAAGATATGTAAGTGACATAGCCTTGGGGTGCAACACCAATCAGAAATTTTACAGTATGGTGATGCTTATAGTTTGACCATGTTTGTGCTTGGGCTAGTAAATTAGAGGGCTTCTCGATAAAAACTTCAAAACAGTCAATTATCACAGCAACTTTACATCCAAATGCCTGTCTGAATCCCATTGGCATTGTAGCTTGAAGTACATGTCGCTCTGGCCACTCAATTTGAAATTCTAACCTTTCATGAAGTATGTCAATTATTTTATGCCAAACTCTAGAGGCGGTGGGCAGAGATATCTTAAACCTGAAAGCTAAATCTTTCAGTTGGAGATTTAGTCTCAGCCTCAGTAAAACTAAAATTAACTGTTCAAATTTTGACAGCACAGACATAGGACCAGAGGGAATGTAGGGTTCACACAGCTCAAAAATCTGCATTAAAACTAAGAAGTTGGGGAGGCCTGTGTAGAACTTTGTCTTGTCTTCATTTTTTTCAAAGGACTCCTGGTTGAACTGTGTGTCCAGTGCTTTGGTTCGAAGATCTCCCAGCTCTGTTGTGATCTGTCCCAGAACATCCTCCATCTTCTCAATGTCATCCATGGTTAGCTCAGTCTGGCATCCGGCATCTGCATAGGCTGCAATATAGCAGTGGGGAGCATAATTAGTTAATTCATAAAAATGTATTATGTGAATTGCTGTGAAGTTATCTTTTTGACCTTTTTACAAGCATGCAAGTTCTCTGGCCCAATTATACAGGTTGATTTTCTGACAATCCCATTTGTAACATTTAATAATAATGCTGTTTACACATCTTAGTACAATAATTTACCTAGATCATTTAATGTCCCATTGTCCCCACTGCTGCCTTCTGATTGTGGGTTGTCAGCTGGCTGCTTCGGTTCAGAGCAGTCGCCTGTCTGCGTTAGATCGGAGCTCATACCCAGGCTCTCAGCTGTCTTTTGGAGATCCAACATAGCCTCTGCACATTCCGACCGGCTTTGTTGATCTTCTTTGAGCTTCATCCTCTTCTCTCGTTGAAGAGAGGCTTCCGATTTGGGCTTAGTTTTTTGGTAACCGAGGTTTACCGTCGGAGCCCAGTCTACCGACTGAACGTCACCCAAAGCGCTAGGACAGCCTAAACAGTCCCATAGAAATCCATATTAGACTACCGGTAACTTATTAATAATTACTAAGTAAGTGAGCATTTAACGTCAACCTTATGCTATATAAACACAACCACAAAAACAAGTTAGCTAGCTAACATAACGTTATAGCTTACCTCCGACGAAGTGGTCGCTGCAGACACGGGCGTTGGCAGACTCTGCTCCTCCAGACCGCAGACGTAAGTTTAATATCCATTTTTTACGGCGTTGTTCTGTGAGCTTTTTACAGTTCTCACCTTTATGGACAACAATCTTTGGTACTCTGTAAAAGCTCTTTTCCTTTTCTCGGTTCGAACGATTGGAGCAGCCGTAAACCACACAAAACATAGGCATTGTTTCAGACGGCCGATCCTCAGCTAATTCACTTCCTGCCCTCCATCTGATTTTCGCGGTATCGCGCAGCAGCACTGTGACGTCACGTGAAACCAAGCTATTTTGTATAGTTTGTAAAATTTGTAGGTAGAGCTCCTACCAGTCAAATGTTACAACTCTTTTACTTTCATTAGAAGTATATGTGGACATACAAGTTCACAATTACTATCCCTTCAAACAATTTTATGAGAATGTCACGGCTCTCCGTGGTTCTGATGGGTTAATCCACAACATCGGAGTTAACTGGAACCCCTCTTGTGGATGTATTTTAGGGCAACTCATCAAACCCTCTGCTTCTTTGTGTGACATCATGGCTGTACAGAAATCAGCCAAGATATCAGGAAGAGAATGATGGACCTCCACAAGTCTGGTCAGAATTTTCAGAAGCCTGAAGGTTCCAAATTCATCTGCTCAAACCATTATAAGTAAATATGAACAGCATGTGGTTGTCCAGCCATCATGATGTTCAGAAAGGAGAGATTCTATGTTCCCGAGATGAACGGGTTCTGGTGTGAAAAGTTTGAATCAACACCTGAACAAAAGATAAAGACTTTGTGGAGATGCTGTTTAATCAGAATCAGACATACTTTCAGACATACCCCTACCAGCTACTTTTGAAGCTGGTAGGGGAATTTTATTTTCCACAGACACACGTGTCCAGTACCAATAAGGACTGAAAGGCCACTCAGAGAGGAAAAAGTCAGAACAATATAGAAACAGCTAGATAACAGTTTCCAAACGCACACAGGGACAAAGAGCTTCATATTTGGAGACTTGTCCTGTGGTCTGATGAAACTAAAACAGAATGAGCAGCTTTATATTTGGTGCAGCCTGGAGACACCATAATGACTGCCAAGTATGGGGATAGCATCATGTTGGGGAGTGTTTTGGTGAATGGTGCACTTCACAAGAGAAATGACATGAGGAACAAGCGTCACACAGAAATATTGAAACAACATCTCAAGCCATCAGCCAGAAAGTTAAAGCTTCGATCCAAATTATTCTGACATTTAGCAAACAGAAATTGTCTTGGCATTCTTACTTGACCTAAAACACAAACATTTTAGTTTAATTTAATGTTGGGCAAGAAAAAAAAAAAAGTTTGCTTATATTTATACCCTGTAAATATTTGCTTTAAGCTTTACATATTTACGATGTGGTAAAGTATGTTGTGCTCCCTCAACTGTCTGTAGTTCTGATTTAACAGTTCCACAGCCAATAAGAATATTAATGTAGTAGATAGTTCTTATGTTTATTATGTCATTTTCAGAGGTCTAAATCTAACTCTATCAATAGATATGGATGGGCAAAGGTAGCATCTGAATAGCCAGCTGTGCATGTGGGGCTTGGACGGGTACAGCTCACAAAATTTGAATATTTTTTGAAACTCATTTCAGAAAGTCAAACTCATGCAATACAAAGACTGATTACACATTTAATTTCCTGAAACACCGAATTTAATTTCATCAAAATTATAATAAAGCCTGGAAATATTTTCCTCTATGGGCCTGCTTTTTAAAGATTCCAAATAATGAGCTGTAGATTGCCTCTGCAAAAAACAAAATTGTGCATGCAAGACGTGATGGTGTTGGGGGTGATCTACAAAGATTGCATCTGGAATGGATAAGACATGTAAAATCAATTCAGTCTGCTCCATTTAAATGGATCAATTTATTACTACTGGCAGTTTGAGAGTGACTATGCCATAAAAATGAAGTTCTAAGTAATAATGACATATTACTTAAAATAACAAATAATAATAAGGCACGGGCTGGTATTAGATTCTAACAGTATGATAACCTTAGGAAAAAATATCATGCTATTTTGACTACAGCTCCAAATGTGTTATTTTGAAATGTCTGCATTTAAAAATAATAAAGATGAGTAGTTTATTTTTAATCATTATATTAAACATGGAACATAATACATATGTATTTAAAATAAATAACGCTAACTGAATTCTGTCTAAATACAAAAAATGAATAAATGCAGTCATTAATGGAATTTCATAGTCAACTTTAATAGTCAGTGGAAGCTGTTTTTTAAATCAGAGGCATCAAGCTGAAATTTCACTCTCCTGCAGGGTCTCACTCCCATTTTTGCGGATTCATACTTATGATTTCTGACACCTAACGCAACTAAGCTATATCGATAAAGAAACCTACAACAATAAATTTTACAACTAATAGGACAACTGTGTTCCCACTGCTTTAATCACTAAGACAACAGTTATCTTTTTATTGAAGTAATGTATCCACGGTTACCCCCCTGTATTATAAGCCTGGATGGCAGAAAGGCTTTACCACCACCAATTCCTCACAACAGCAGCTTGGCCCAAAATATTCCAAACCAAGGTAGGCCCAAAATAACTTAATAAGACACAACTGTGCTTTATACGGAGCCCGTAAAGTAGGGATAGTCAACTCCAGTCCTTGAGGGCCCATGTCCTGCAACCTTTAAATGCGTCTCTGCTTCAGCACACCGGAATCAAATAATCAGCTCAGTAGCAGGACTCTGGAGAAATTGATTCCATAGTAAGGATGTAATTCAGCCATTTGTTTCAAGAGTGTTGGACCAGGGATACATCTAAAGGTTCCAGGACACCGGCCCTCGAGGAACGGAGTTGACTGTCCCTGCTGCAAATTACTTTGCACCTGATCTGAAGATCAGCTTTGCACACGCGAATTAGTTTGCATGTATTTTAATACACGTCAACCTTTTGAAGATCAGGCCCTATATTTATAATGAAGCTTTAAAATATATGAGTTTAACTTTCAGAAATAAAGGAAAGAGATTATTAAACTTCTTTGTCTGGAGATGTACAACATGACCAAAAAGAACACAAATGTTTAAGAAAAAACATCCTGAATTAGAAAGTATTGGTATGAGCAGAATTCAGATATCTTCATCAGAAGCCATAAAACATTGCATCGTAGCATCTCTACCTAAAAGCTTTTTCTTCCTCTGCGCTGCTGGACATGAGAAACCTCTGAAAAGGTTTAAGATGCAAGTAACGTTTGTTTTAAAACAACTAGACTGGTTGTTCCCTCACCATTTCATTTTGTCAAAATCTTTATCATTGCTGGTTTTAAAGTCTAAGCCCATAGCAACTCTTCTCTTCATGACATACTGAAGAGTTTGGCCCTTCAGCATTACAATGTCTATCCCAGTCATTTAACAGGGCGTTATAATGTCAAGTGCAGATCATCAAATTAAGTAAAACAAGCATACCAGTACCATTATTTTATCACCAATGTGGAGTATGTTTTTATAGTTACAAACAAAGTGTCGAAGTTTGAAGTTAAACAAACAATAATATATAACAAGACCAAATCACTGCAGGGAATTGTCTGGAGAAGAGATTTTCTTTAGCTATTAGAAGAGAACGCGCTACCCTGCATAAGATTACATTCACTCCCTTTGTTAATGTGTTTTTTTATTTTATTTTACAACAACATCTTTCATGATAAAAATAAATTCTTTGCATGCATATTGCAACCGTGCTTCCGAATCGGGGCACTACTAGGCCTTTCTCAAGCTACACCAAGTTATACGTTCATATCTTTTTTTATTTTCTTTTGTTATTTGAACTTAGATTCAACAATTATAAATTATTTTCTTCTTTTTGTTATTGCACAACAAAGACTGGACAATAGCACAGCGGACCTGGACCCCAGGAAATAAGTTCAACAACATCGAAGAATCGTGTTGCACTCCCAAGGTCTTATTGCTCCAAAGAGGCCTACCACCTGAAAGACCAATCGTGCCTTAGCTGTAGCCTGTTGGAAGGTTTGCTCCCCTCACAAGGACCTGATACACCTGAACATCTAGAAAACATTCTCCACTGAGTAAAAGTATAACTACAGTACTTAAATGTACAAAACGCTGAGAAAGGCTGATATCTCCAGTTAGTAATAGTAGTTAACCGGATTACTAGTCGTAACAACAAGCAAATCATATCTGTGACTAGCAGCTATAGTTGGTAATTCTGTTCAGAAACACTTTTTATAATACTGGGTAAAATGGTCCTTCCATCCTGAAAGTAGTAAGTACATTATGTATTTTCAAAAAGGAGTTAAAAAAAATTCTGTAGGAGCTGCAGGCCTGCCAATCCATGCCCCTCGATCCGAAGGGCATGGATTTGACAGAGTTTTGTTCCTGCTTTCATCCCCCTCTGTCCCTCAAGTTTGAAGGGTACGCCTTATCTATTGGTGGTATCACATGACAATCATTCTGACAAGCTCACGTAATCCCAGTGTTGGTGCTCTTTCCTTCTGAGTTTCCGCTTGCTGGCTGCGCATGTGCACTACTAGTGTTCATGTATCCGGTTAGGTTAGCGGATAGCCATTCATTGTAGCTCTGCTGCTCTCACCATAGACTTTAAACGTGGCTGAGAGTCGCATGAAGTGAACAGCGTTCATGTTTATGAGAAGAGGAAGGCCTCAGTAGAAAATAATTACATTTTGGACATTCTGGTTTATTAAAAGACTGTTACAGGTCAGTTACTTTAAGCACAAAAAAAAAAAAATTTATAACAAAAACATTCATATTATTTACTTTTGTGACTTCTGGGTGACTATCTTTCTAATGTTTAAATGTAAATATTCTACAAAATGATGCTATAAGTTTTGTTTCTGCAATGAAATCTCATCTAGATACGTACTTGATGATGCAAACCTGAATGACAAAAAAAAGAGAGGTTACTCACGATGTGAGTAAGAAACGCCCAAGTCCCTTTTTGAATAACTGCGCATGCACAAGACTGTCTGACCTGCACTTCCACCCTTCAGGGGGATCGCATGAAAAAAATCTTCAAAATCCACTTTGGTCTTATTTCTTTCTACTGAGGCCTTTGTCTTCTTCTCATAAATGTGTACACGCTTTGCTTCCTGTGACTCTCAGCCATGTTCAAAGTATATGGTGAGAGCGGCAGAGAAACAATGAACGGCTAACACCAAAGCTAACCACTAAGCTAACCGGATACATAAACACTAAAAGTGCACAAACCTCCACAATATGTCACAATATACAAACCACAAAGTCTTTTGTGGAAAATTAAGAAGGAACAAGCACGCACAGTGGTGTTACGTGACCCATGATTGGCTTGTGGAACAACCAATAGATAAGGTGACAGCCCCTGCACTTGGGGGACAGAGGGGGTTAAGAGCAGGACCAAAACTCTGAGAATTGTGTTATTTTCTTGTTATTTTTGATTGCGTGTATAATTAGTGATCGACTGATAACCAACCCTGGTTAGGCTCCTTGTAACGTCATTTGATTGTTTTCTACCATTTTTCCCTTAGAGTGATTTTCAACGAGGAGCAGGAAATCAGATCACGATGAAAATAGAAGGTCAGTGGATAACTAGTTTGAAATCCAACACTGGTACGTGAATGCACCCATCAAGCTTGCCACATTAAACTAGGCATGGCGGACAAGCAGCACCACACTGGCAGAGCGGTTCTGATCTAACACGTAACACCTTCTCTCCTCAACTACCAAACAAAGCTGAAGGGAGTGAGTCACCGTCAGCCTGATGGCTGTGAATCACACTCACAGCGTTAGCATTAACCATAAACAACAGGTTACTGGGTCATCGGACCAGCAGGCAAAGGGCCTAAAATGTTCTACATCCCACCCTCGGTTCACTAACAATCTTACAGTTTAAACAAAGTGGTCACAATTGCACTGTGTTGTAAATTCAACAGATTTATTTGGGTCACAACGTGGCGTAACAACAACAGGTTAGCCAACCTAGCACTGGGTTTCCCTGTAGGTTAAACTAACTTCAAACTGAACTCCCGGAGTTTCCGGCCGTTTTGTACTTACACGACGCTTCTGGAAATGATCCAGGACACCATGACCCCTGCCTTTGTTGAGAGAAGATGTGTCAGAGATGGAAGACAGACCCGGTTCTATTGTCAGAACTTGTTCCGCCAAAACCTTGACGATCAGATCCAGCAGAACTTAGTCATGTCAAAGAACATGAGCCTAGTAACACGTTGAAACCCCAAATGATCTCAGTGTTCGCTCCCTGTAGTCATTCGTGGTGATTAAACACACATCCACGACGAGCTCGGTGCCTGTCTGTAACTCTTCTTCCTTCGCCTGCACTTCTCTGCCCAGTTCTTCCTCACGCCAGAGCAGTACAGATGGATCGCAAAGATTTTGACGTAGACAGGAAGAGAACAAGTTTCCGTGCATATAATTGGCCAGTGTGACCTGTTTACAATGAATACACATCGCCATTGGCTGATCACTCTTTGTCCACCGTGTGATTGAAGCGGAAGAATTTAAAGTTTTGTTTAACGTCCTCTGATTGGTCTGATTTTCTTTGTCCGGGTTTAAGCGTTTTCAGCTTTAATGCTACTATAAGGGAATTCCACAAGGAAATGTTATTAGTCCAGTATTGTTTAATATAATGATTAATGATATTTTTATGAAATTAGATAGAAGGATTGGATCAGCTTTATATGCTGATGACAGGGCCATTTGGACAAGAGGAGGAGATTCCATACTAGTAAGAAATAGAATCAAGGAGGCAATAGGAGAATGGTCATATAAATGGGGCTTTAAGCTCTCATCAAGTAAATTTTGTCATATGATATGTACAAAAAAGAAAAAGATAGATTAACAGAGTTTGGAACTATACGGTCACAAAATGGAGACGGTAGGTCATTTTAAATATTTCGGTATATGGCTAGATCAAAAAGGAACATGGAGAACACATATAGAAAAAGTAGAGACGAAATGTAAGAAAACAATAGACTATGGGTGTTATGTATATGGAGCAGCAGCTAAAACAAATTTTATGAAAATAGAACGAGTAATTAATAAAGCAATGAGAATTTGTACTGGTGCAATAAGATCAACACCAACTAAAGCAATCCAGGTAGAGTTAGGAGAAGTGCCTTTAGATTTTAAACAGATCAGCTCATGGTTACACACTGGTGTCGTTTACATGGATGTGGAAATGGAAATATAGCAAAAAGTGTTATAAAGGAGTGTTGGTAATATCATTCTTTTAAAGGTAAAGGTTTTGGATGGATAATAAAAGATAAATCAGAAGAATATAAAATAGGAAATATATGGTTTAATGTACCTAGACCTATTAGTAATATCCCTATTTGGTCATTTCCAAATGTCAAGATAGATTTTAATATAATGGAATTGAAAAAAGAGTGGGTAGAAAGTAGGAAAGGTCAAATGGCAAATCATTATATAAGAACCAAATATTATAGCTATTTAGATATATATACAGATGGATCTAAAGATGATAAAAAAAAGTAGGTATAGGAATATACATTCCAATGATGAAGGTAAGCATTGGGAGGAGATTACCTGATCAGATGTCAGTATACACAGCAGAAATGATGGCAATAATTATAGGACTACAATGGGTAGAGGAAGTAAAACCGGATAGAGTAGTTTGTTGTGTCAATTCTTTGGCAGCCTTTACAGTATCCAAAATATGAAATTAGAGAAGATTTATTATAAGAAATTCATCAAAGTTTATTCAGAATACAAAAACCTTACATAAATGTAAAGTTTTGTTGGGTTACAGAATAAATGGAAATGAAAGAGCAGACCAAATAGCTAAAAAATCAATTAGAACAAATAATATTATAAACATACCGTATGGGAAAGGAGAAGCTAAGAAAATAATTAAAAAAGAAATTAAGAAAAAATTACAGGATAGATGGAACATTGATAAAATTGGAAGAAATTATTATAGTGTACAGAAATATATTAATGCCAAGGGTGTGATTAGAAAGAATCAAAGAGAGGAGACTATTTTGACAAGACTAAGATTTGATCATACTGGGTTAAATAAAACATTATTTTTATTAAAGAAAAGTGAAACAGATGAATGTATAGAATGTAAAGTAAGATGAAAAGAAGCTAATAATATAACATATTTTATTATATTCTAGGAAATATGATGAACAAAGGATTAAAAGAAGACAAGAGAAATAGGAAGGGATTGGAATTTGAAAGGATTGATAGGAACAACAGGAGAGGGGATAAAGGAAATACAGAAAGCTGTTATTAAATATATTAAGAATATAGGATTATACTATAAGATTTAAAAGGTACACACGTATATATATATATACACACACATATATATATGTGTGTGTGTATATATATATATAGATAGATAGACAGACAGACAGACAGACAGACAGACAGATAGATAGAAAGTAATCATCACATTGATATGGCCCATGCTACATACTCCGGTACAGTAGGTGGCGGTATGCACCTAAAAGTTAAGGTTGCAATCTGCCATTAAACAACAAGAAGAAGAAAAAAGATGCTACTATAAGGACATAAAACTCGTACACTCATGACCAAATATTTTGTCCATGACACATAAGTCCTGTTCAGTAACTTAAACACTTTTCGATATGTTTCAGACATTTTAAAAAAGAACGATAGGAAAATGTTTAAGTTTCAAACGATTTATGACCAGATCTAAACTATCAATATTTAGAATACTGACACTTATTCATAACTTCTGCAGTCTCCTCTTGCATACTGACAGCAAAGTTCTAGGCTAAATGTTGACTGAAGGTCCCCCATGTTCTAGTGTTTGAGCATTGCCACAACATTTGGGTTCTGACTTTTTTACAAGCTCTTTAAAACCACAGATTAAGTATTTTGTTAAGATTTTGGGAGTTTCGTTGTTCTCTTTTACTTTGCCATGCAATGCTGTATTGTGCTGCAAAATACAATCAATATGCCTGGAGTTTTGGAAGACATTGCTCTTGGAGAATGATTTAATATCACTCTTTATTGTCCTTGGGCAGAATTGCAAATCAGCCCGCTATTGCGGCACATTAAACAACCTGACCCAGGTGAGCATACCTTTCCCATAGCTAT
This sequence comes from Fundulus heteroclitus, assembly GCF_011125445.2. Taxonomy (NCBI): domain Eukaryota; kingdom Metazoa; phylum Chordata; class Actinopteri; order Cyprinodontiformes; family Fundulidae; genus Fundulus; species Fundulus heteroclitus. Next base: position 25,404,041 of record NC_046370.1, read on the forward strand.
TCATTTCCCTGCATAGTGTGAGAGGACACACACATGGCACTATGCATGTGAGTTCTCAATTCTCTGAGTTAGTTCTCTAAGGCTATCGATACATTTCCCCTTTTAAACAAACGCATGAACGCGCAGTTGTCTCAGATAACTCAATCCAGTGATACTAATCATAAACAACAGGTGTGTTCGAAGAACCCAATTAGCCGGATCATGATTAGCCGGATGAAATCATCTTGGATGTGTCATTTGATCTTGGATGTTTTAAGCAACGTACGAAGAACGGACCCCTGCTCTCCAGCAGGTTTAAGCTGGCGCACATGTTGCTATGACAACAAGTGCAGGATGTCTTTCGAAGAACCAAACGATCCAAGATCATGCCAAATCGTCAACAATAAAATCCTGCTAACTGAGTTAGCGACGTACGAAGAACGGACCCCTTGTCTCAACCAAATTTACTCTGACTGTAATATTCTGAGTTCTGTTCTGGTTTGTGTTAGTTTTAGTTTTCCTTCTCTCTCCTGTCTTTTATTATCTGTCTGTTTTTGAGTTCTGTCTTGTCTGGATTCTTGTTTAGATTCTTGTTTACTGTTTTAGTTATGTCTTCAGAAGCTTCTTAGTTTAGGTTTGAATTTTTGATCTGTTCTTGTTTTGAGCCTCAGCACTGATGTCTGGTCTAATTACTTACTCTGCACACCTGCCTAACTCCACCCCTGCTGCAATCACCTTTCACCGGCTTCAACTGATTCCACCTCCATATAAACTGCTGAGACCAGACATCAGTGCCAGGTTGTCTTGTTGAATGTCGGTGAGTCTCCTCCTGCAAATTTCTGTTTGTTGGTTCGCTTTTGGATTTTTGACCCCCTGTTTTTCCAGAAACCTGAGCCATTCAGTCCTGCCTGTTCCTGCCCTGTCTGCCCTGCTCGTCCGTCTATTTTTATACCGTCTTTTGGTTCGATGGTCTCTTTTGGATTTTTCCCTGTTTGTTTTTGATTTTGTTATTAAAGAGCTTTTCCTTTGAACAAACCTCTGCTGGTCTGGTTGAATTCTGGGTCCCCTGCCTCTGATCATTACACTGACAGTATCAAAAAACAGCAGCAGCTTGGGAGCCACGTGATGAAATGATAAATAATAATTTATTGAAAAGAATACACGGGACTTACAGGCAGGCAAAACAATGATCATAAAAATAACAAGGAGCTGACCAGAACAGGAGTAGTATAACAGAGGACCTGGAAAGGAGGAAGACGAGGCAGTGGTTCATACAGGGAAGGAAGTGTTTATTTCTTATAACACCATAACAGAAGGAACAGAGAAGAAAGCAGGAGAGCAGGTGAAAGTAAGTTAGGGAGACAACAAGTGATTGAAATGAAGAAAGCAAGCTGAGGGAGAGGGAGTGCAATACAAGGAGGCAAACAGAACCAAACAAGACTACAAAACCACAATGAATGAACAGACTATGATCAAATAAACTTGCCCCTGTAATGGATAAAACAAATAAACACAGAAATCCACAACATTTTAAATTATGTTAATTATCTTCTTCTACTTGGGATTTAATTCAAAACCTGCATTTGGAGGATAATTCTGATGTCTGGTTTCTAGGCTGGGTATTTGTGGGGGAATACTCGTTTTTTTTTATTTCGCTATTTATTATAAGTGCACACATCATGCAAAAGTTAGTTTGAGTGGTTATCAAAAAGTATTCCCTGATGGGGGAAGTTTTTCCTTTTTTTTTTACTTGTTGTATTTCAGCCACTGCTGCTGAAAAATACTGTCCTCAGGTGACACAATCTTTATCACTACTGACGCTCTGACCAAACTACTCACAAAGCAACACGTTTTATCACGCTTTTAATTTGAAAACCGACACGTAAAATGAAGCAGTCACATGTCCAGTGTAATGTGAAGCATCATTTGTCATCAGTCACGGGGTTTTCACCAAGACGACACATGCATTGAAGCGGGGCATCATCTGATATGCCCCCTTTTTTCTCAGTACACGCCGTGAAGCCTGGCTTCAAATGTCCCATCATTACCTGCCAGGCTTAGTAAAGTCTGTTTTCTGTGAAACCAACATCGGAACTTAATGGCCGACTCCCTTGGAGACGGTCTGCTTGTAACCTTTCTCAGCTGTTGCAGGAAAGCTGAGTGGAGACGGCATGGAGCAGTCTCCTCTCCTGTGGTCAGGCCAAGCTGAGAGGAAAGCTGATCTGAAGTTGCGACCTGTACAGTTCCTCACAGGAAGCAGCTACGCCAGGGAGGCAAAGCAGAGGTTCCCGCTTCCTCAGCCCGAATGCACCCCCTCTCCAAAGCCGTGTTTCCCAAGCAAAACCTGTTTTCCCCTTTCGAGCTAGCCACCTGCTCGCTACTGAGATAACCAGCTTTACTTTGGAGTATTTCACTTGCAACCGGACACCCCGTCTCCACAACCAATGACAATGGGAGAGGTTTGGCAGAGAAATAAACAGGGAAAGTTTAGAATGGTTTACTTAATGTGTTTTCACTGTTTTTAAAGCTTGACTGAGTTATAGGGTAGCTTCCGCTAGCATTCTGGAAACCAAGCTTTGATGATGTGGGTCGAGTGTGTTTTTATGGTTATAACAAACTTTATTTCCAGAAGGGTTTTATACACCAATGGGATATTAATGTTTGTGTTGTCCGGTCCGCTCATTACGACCAAATAGAGCTTATAAGCAGTGCTCTCAACTCTCACGCATTGACCGTGTGACACACGCATTTCACTAACTTCACACGCTCACACGCAACACATGGCATTTCACACGCAAACATGGCATTTCTCACGCATAAAAATCACAAAGCCCATCTGGGCTGCGGACGACAAAACTCCGCCTTCTGCTGAGCTGTTTCGGTTTCTTTCACAGCTTGTGGCCATCAGTAATTCCTGCTACAGTTCATGTTAACAGAGCAGCAGGAAGAGTGATCAGAGTTATGAATAATTTTAGTCTTAACAGTGGTGAAAGAAAGCCGGTAAGGTCCTGTACTGCGTATGCAGGAGGGGAGAGGAGGGGGTGGAGCTGCTGCATGGCTGCACGCAGAATCATAAAACAGTTCTGCTAACCAGATGCAGTTTAAAAAGCCACTTGGTCTGTTTATAAGTTTCGTTTTTATTAATTCTGCATTTTTTAACTACATGCACCATATTTCTGTGCTTCAGCGCTTGCTCCCCCCCCCCTCCCCCGCACTCAGCGCACGGGGGTAAAGTCCGCCCACCTCACCGCCTAGAGAGCACTGAAGAGATCAATAGAGATTTGTCTGGTCAGCGCGCCGACTAACTGAGAAACCTGTCACTGTGAAAGGTGATGAGAATGTTATAAACTGTAATCTAGAAGTGCATTGAGCTGAAAAGAGGGAGACATCAGCAGCTGGATCGTGCATAAAGACGCAGCGGGAACCTCTGTGTGCTTCAGTGTTGCTGCTGAGGGGAAAATGTTGACCATAAAGGCTTGATGAAAGTCAGCCTGAATCACCAATCAGGTTATAGATCTACAATGATAAACAAACCCATAGATTAATGTGTAACAGTGTAATAATTCGGTCAATAACTTAAAACTACTTATTTTTATTCAGTATTATTTGAACATATGTGTGTTTTTGTGTTTTAATCCATTAACTGAAGAATAAAGTATTAATATGTCTCTTTATGTCTTTAACAAAAGTAATACATGTCTACTTCCATGTCTGGTGGGATAAAAATGAGATGGAGTTGAGACTCCACCTGCTCTTCCAGGGTCCGGTTAGCCCCGCCCCCAAACAAGCCCCGCCCACAAAATTAGCATAATCTCACTCTTAACTTTTGATCAAAGTTGAAAGGTTTGTTATAAGTATTTTTATATTCGCGCTGAATGTCCGCTAGCATAGCGCTATTATCTTCCGGAATAACATTAGTGCTACCACCGAGTCACGCAACCACGGTTAGTTTTAAACATGCTTGTTTTCATTTCACTCCGCCATCATTTGACAATGCTATGAGCGTTATTACCACATTAATATGGAACATTAATGTTGATTTAATGGGTTTTGCAACCCATCAAGCGACCAATCGCTACAGCCCCCTAGCTTCCCAGAGGAATAATTACATTAAAAAAACAAGTCCTAAAGGCAGTGATTTTCACTGAGCAAATCTTTCCTTAAAATGTTATTTTCTAATGTTTTGTTTAACTCATGAGTTGCATTGTGAATGGGTTAAAACACATACCAAGTGTTGTTCTTTAATTTTTTAAGATGAACTTTGGTTCTCTTACTTGGATCTGCAGTGAGTCAGGATTTACTGAATCATTCTGATGATTTTCAACCATTTTATTTGTTTGTCTTTTTTGAGTACATAGTTCTTTAGCTTCTTTTTATCTTAATTTTGCGTATTAGTTTTAGTTTAGCTTCACAAGCCTAGTAGAGAGGATTTGTTGGTTGAAATATAGTGTTAATTCAGATCAACAGTATTCTATAGTAGTGTTCTCTGGATGTTCATTTGTTTCTGTTAATAAGTTCTTGAACTTAAAGAGAAGTTGTCACTCCTTTATTCTATGTGTGCGCAGAGTTTGCTGTTAAAAGAATGCCAGTGCTCCAATCACCCTTTCAACTATTGTCCTAATATCAGTTGTTTGGGCTGATATTCACTGGACAATACCTAACAGAGAGTTATTTATTAAACATTAAATAACTTAAACAGTGCTTAATGGCACACTGATATGATGGTGCAGATAGTACTTACTCAGTGCGATAGAGTTTACTGTAACCATGGAAAGTGATTAGTCTTGTTTGTATGGGAGGGTGGGATTATTGGGAGTATAGCATTCCACACCTCATAGTCTGTTTATGGGGTGTGCAATGAAGCTGTTGTGGAATCTGGTTGTTCTGGATTTGAAGCCACTGAACTTCTTGCTAGAGGGCAGGAGGGGGTACTCTGATCTCTGATCAGGCAGCATCTGCAAGCAGCGTCTTGGATGGAGTGAAGCGGTCTCCTGAAGATTGCTGTCCGCTGTCCTCACTACTCTCTCTACAAAATGCAGCTGATTAGTACGCTCTCTACTGTCCCTCTGTAGAAAGTAGTGAGGATGGGAGGAGGGAGGTCTGCTCTTCTCATCTGAGGCACAAAGTGCTGACGCTGCTGTGATCTTTTCACAAGATCAGAGATGTGGACGGACCAGGTGAAAGTGTTAGTGATCTGCACCTCCAATTATTTAATGGTGCTGACTAGCTCCATTGTGTCGTCGTCATTGATGAGGAGGGTGTGTTACTTGGCAGATTTGTCCTGAAGTTGACGGTCTCATTTGTTCTTTTGACATTCAGTATCAGATTTGTTTTGTTGCACCAGTCCACCAGGTGTTTCACCTCCTCCTTCCTGGAGACCAGTTTGTTGTCACTGATGAAACACACCAGTGTTGCGTCATCCGTATACTTAACGATGTGGTTTATACTGAACTTGGCAAGGCAGTCCTGGTTCATCAGGGCAAAGAGTAGTGGGCTCAGAACGCAGCCATGCTCTCCCCAAATGCTTTTTTATGTCAAGACCAAACACTGCTCTTATCACGGATGTAAAAGTCCAGTTGCCAAAACACAGTCCTTCAAAATAAAATCTCTCTCAAACCTTGCGCATACAAAATTATTTCATGCAATGAATATCAACTAAATACAATAATAAATGAAAATCATGCCAAAAATTATTTTCTGCAGTTACAACGCCGGAGGTGTTTTTTAGGCCGTGGGGCATGCCTTGAAATTGTTTACTTTTACTAAACATATCAAAAAACTACGCAATTTTCACAGTAGTTATAGTTCATGGTATGTTTATTCCAAATACAAAATGTTCCATATACAGAATCTGCACATTAGTAAGATAGGAGCCCTCAAAAGTAGTTTTTGGACCAACCATTTTCTGCCATGTTTTCTGTTGACTCAGTTCCTACTTTGGCCACATTGGCGCTGTTTTCCAAGATGGCAGCCCCCGTTATAATGCTGCATACACTTGTTACCTAATGAAAAAGGACAATTAACATCACTATCAGAGGCAAGTTTTCGAAAAATAAATGATTGTACGAAAGAATGGTTATCCTTGGAAGGGATTTGTCACAATGTGGAAAAAGATTTAGCTAGTGACTGTGATAAATTGCTTGCTGATGCTGACCACACACACACTACCACTACCAGCAGTACGGAAAACCCATTGGCCTGTTTCCTGTGCATGAAAAACACTGTTATGGATATCACAGACGCTGTTACATGAAATATACTGGATAAAAGCTAGTCAAGTGTGTTTATTAAAGAGAGCCCAGCATGCCCAAGAAAATCCAGGTAAGCCTAGTGAATGTACCGCTGCTCTGCTCTGAGTGAGACTGATAAATTAATGATAACTGACAACTTAATATAACACGTCACAGCACAGTTGAGATGCTGCAATACCACATTTCGTTCTTTTCATTTTATTATGGCAAAATCAGACATGTTCTTTCAAGCTGTACAATTTATGGCCCAATTTATAGGTGATCAACAGAGAGATGAGATAGGCTTTTATGGATCTCACGTTGGAGAAATTCACTTATCCCATTGGCTTGTCACATGTCACTTGGGTGTCTTGTCAAAAGACGCCCAAGCAGTTCAAGAAGTATTTCTCTTCTGGAAAAAATAAGGAAAGTCTAGTGGAATATATGTTCACTGAATGGTCAAAATGTTCCCAAGAAAAGTTAGGGAGTACCAGCGTCTTCATCACTCATGGCCATGAGTGCCACTCTCTGCTTCCTAAAGATGGTGCCCTTGTGGTACAGGAAGTCACAGCTCTTAAAGCAGATCACGAAGAGGCTGACACAAGGATAATCCTCCATGCCTCTCATGCATCTGATAGCTATGACAATGTTGTGATTAGAAGTTCTGACACAGATGTATTCATCCTGGGCATTGCTTCAGCCCACAGATTGAAAGCTGATTTGTTCATGCATGCTGGCCCATGGTCAGACTCCAGGACCATACCTTTGTCGTCTTTTGCCAATAAACATATCTATTTGTTTGGTTTGTAGACAGGTATAGAGCAAAAACTGAGAATTAGCATTTTCACTCATGATTTGGCCCGTAAAGGGTTAATGTGCAACTTTAGCATCTGGAACATTGCATATTTGGAACCAGCACCCTCAAATTACCTAAGATCAACTATCATTTTGTAGTTTTGAGATATGTTCAACAAAAATAATTTTCTAAGCAACTTTTTCTGGCATGCCCCACGGCCTATTTTGCCAACGCGGACTGTCTGGGGTCTGTCTGTGAGGAAATCCGCCAGTGTTGTTCTTTTCCAGGTGTTCCAGACTCAGATGGAGTGTAGTGGAGATGACGTCCTCTTTGAAGTGGTTGGCGCGATAAGCAAACTAGAACAAATCAAAAGAAAGGGGGTTTGGAGATGATGTGGTCCTTCACCAGCCTCTTGAAGCACTGTGTGATCGGAGTGAGTGCAATGGGGTGGTAATCGTTCAGTGATGAAATTGTGTTGTTTTTGGACACTGGTATGATGGTTGCAGTCTTGAAACAGGATGGGACGACAGTATGGGCCAGCAAGGTGTTGACTATGTCCATGAGCAGCTGGTCAGCACAGTCTTTGAGTATCCATCTTGGTATGTTGTTTGGGCCTGCTGCTTTCTGTGCATTGAGTCTTATCAGAGTTTTATGGACATCAGCCGTCTGAGGTTTTTGAGTGTCTGTTCATCTGGATGAGGTGTGAATTTTCTCATAAGGGTGATGAGTGCTTCTAACTGACCGAAGTAATTGTTGAGTGCAGGGACGGATTAAGGGTAGTCTGGGCCCCTAAGCAAAGAATTCGCTGAGGGCCCCCCATCCGAAAAAATAAATAAAAATGTTTACAAACCATGCTATTGTGGATTGTGAATAAATTGAAGCGGTTTGTCCCTGTACGTCTTTCCGGACAATTATAGCTAGGTTTCCTCTGACAACGTTACAGAACAATGCTTTTAGGCACATCTTCCCCAAGTTTACAATAATCAATCTGTGAATTTGACTGGCTTATTTCAGAAGGCCCTCTTCACCTGCACGTATGATAAGATAGTACCAAATTAAGTTTTTCTTGTGGCAGGGAAAATAAGTACAGGGAAAATTAAGTTTAATTTTAAACTTAAGCTAATGAAGCTCTTTGTAGAAAACCTATAAGTGTCTGATCACTACTATACAACAAAGGAAAACTGTAAACCATCAGTACACTTACAAAGTTTGCAAAACACAGCATGTTACTGCCAATATGTTTGGCCATGGTTGTACATTTTAGAAGAGAGTATTGTATTCTTCTGTGCTTATCTTTTTGGTGTGTTGGCTCTTTTGTAAATACTAAATGTTTTTTGATAAATGAGTTTTTTATTAAATATTAAACTAAATCTTAAAAGGAAGAATAAGTCTGCAAAGACTTGAGCATACTGTAGTGATTAAGGGGAAAGCATTAGGCTGGTTTAAATCTTATCTATCGGGCAGATTGCAGTTTGTTAATGTTAATAATAAATCTTCTTCAAACTCTAGGGTCACCTGTGGAGTACCCCAGGGTTCATTCCTTGGACCAATTCTCTTTACTATATATATATGTTTCTGATTGGCAAAATTATCAGACAGCATGGGATTAATTTTCACTGTTGCTGATGACACTTAGCTATATTTATCCATAAATCCTGATGAATCCAATCAACTACTTCGACTACAGGCATGTCTTGATGACATCAAAAGCTGGATGACTTTAATTTCCTTTAAATTCCAACAATACAGAAGTTGTAATCTTTGGACCAGAGTCCTCAAAAAATAAACTTCTTAACCAATCACTTAATCTGGATGGCATTAACTTGGCCTCTGGTAATAAAGTAAAATGTCTTGGTGTTATTTTTGACCAAGACATGTCATTTAAATCCCATATTAAACAGGTTTCCAGAGTTTCCTTTTTTTCACATCCAGAATATTGCCAAAATTAGAAATATTCTGTCTAGGGGTGATACTGAAAAACTAGTCCATGCATTTGTTACTTCAAGGCTGGACTATTGTAATTCTTTACTATCAGGAAGTCCACAAAATGCAGTTCAAAGTCTTCAGCTGATCCAAAATGCTGCAGCAAGAGTTCTGATGAAAATCAACAAGAGGGATTATATTTCTCCAATTTTAGCTTCCCTTCATTGGCTTCCTGTTAAATCAAGAACGGAATTTAAAATTCTTCTTCTAACGTATAAAGCCCTTAATAATCAAGCTCCATCATATATCAGAGCTCTGATTACCCGATATGTTCCTAACAGAGCACGTCTCTAAAAGTAGAATGGGTGGCAGATCCTGTAGCTATCAGGAACGGTGGAACCAACTCCCAGTTTTGGTCCGTGAGGCAGACACCGCATCTACTTTTAAGACTAGGCTTCAAACTTTCCTTTTTGACAAAGCTTATAGTTAGAGGGGCTTATGTTACCCTGAGCTATCTCTATAGTTCTGCTGCTATAGGCTTAGGCTACTGGAGGACATCAGGGTCTATTTTTCTCACATTCTACTGTTCTCCAATTTTGCATTGCTTGTCGTCACTTCAGCTTTTAACTTTTTGTCCTCTCTCTTTTTCTTCATAGTAGGTACAGGTCTGACTGGTTATTGACTGGTGACCGGGCAGGGACAGGCAAACAGATTGACTAGTGAAGTGAGCTGGCAGATTGCTGGCAGGTGATCAGAGCTAAATAAATGCTGTCTGATGACTGAGAATAAACTAAAGTGCAAAACAGTACCAAAACACAACCAACCTGTGACAGAAACTAAAACTATGACAGAACTCAAATTAAGATAGAACCCAGGCTAAGACAGAACCCAAACTAAAACAGAAACTAAACTAAGACAGAACTCAAATGATCACACTGACAACAGCCTATGTCGTTTCGTGAATAATTCATTGTTACTGTGATGGGTATACGTTGTAGTATTCGGTTCTATTTCTGGTCTGCCTCTCTTACTGGCTTCCATGTTTGCACGCTGTTGATCTTTTGTGAACTTAAAATTCCAAATGCTGTGCTCTGTTTTGGGAGCCCTGGGAACTCTCATACAATTGGATCAGGAACCAGGAAGTAAAGACGGGCTACACACTGAACCATAGTAGTTCCGCACTGTACCCATAATTTTGAAAGAAGGAAAACTTGACCAACACATTGTTGATAGAGTGGACCAATTGTTTATAGGGAATGTTGCTGCCATCCTGGGTGACAAATGAAAATGTTTTAGGTTCATTTTACAGTAAATTTCTTACTTATTGCTCCTTCAAAGAAAATGGATTCAAAGGATCTATTATAAGTGGTGCAGCTAATTATGTTTTTTGTGTCGACTGGAAACACATGTAGTTAAAGTGTCACTGGGTTCCAAACTGAGTTATGGAGAATACAAAATTCAAGATTCCAGGAGTCCAAACGAAAACAAATTAGTACTTCCTGAAATGTAATCAGTCTCTTCAAAATGTAGTCTCAGATGTTTCGATGGAACGTATCTCTGTCTCACAAAGACTCAGCATGGCATGTTTGAATACAGCACCAAACAGTGATTAGTCAATTGGCAGCAATGTTTCATTTTAAATATTTGTTATTTAACAAAAGGACCAGCACTGAGACAAATATATTATTTTTGATAAATACTTGGCTTTATTTAACATGTTTGACAAAGCTCATTCACTGAACATCTGAAACAGTAACAGGTGGACCAACTTTATTTTTCTCATTAAACCACAGCAGTCCTCAATGTTTTCCAAACATAGCTCTTGGCAGACACAAGCACCATCTGTGAGCCTCTGCATGCCCGCCTTTGTGTGGACTGTACATGCATTAGTGTGAGCAGGCTGTGTATAGTGATATCGGACCTATCTGCATGTGGGCTTGGATCCATGAAGACATGCATGAGTATTTATGTGGTTATATGGAAAGAAATTAATGAACACGCATGCATGGAGCAACTTGAGGGGTGTAGGTTGGGTGGGTTGGTGGGACTGGGGAAGGTGGGTTTATATCTGCTTGCTATTCATGAAGGCAGCTGCTGCAGTGTGCAGCAGTGTGAGGGAGATTCCCAGCGGAGCCCCTCTCTGGTCTCAAAGCCATCAGATGATCAATTCAATTAAATTCTATTTATATAGCGCCAATTCACAACACATGTCATCTCAAGGCACTTTACAAAGTCAAATTCAATCAAATCATACAAATTGGTCAAAATGTTTCCTATTTAAGGAAACCCAGTAGATTGCATCAAGACTTCACAAGCAGCTTTCACTGCTCATGAAAGAGCGTAAAACCACAAGGACAGTTGTCTGCATTGTTGATGGCTTTGCAGCAATCTCTCATAGTAAGCATGCATGAAGTGACAGTGGAAAGGAAAACTCCCCTTTAACAGGAAGGAAAACCTCCAGTGTGAATGGTCATCTGCTTTGACCAACTGGGGGTTAGAGAAGACAGAGCTGAGACACAAAAAGCACAGAAGCACACATTGATCCAGGAATCCTTTCTATGTCATAGGGTAATGGCAAATGATCTGCCCTCCTGGATGGTGTCACAGCTAACAAAATGCCAGACCAGGTGTACCTACCATGAAGAGAAAAAAGACAGAGAGAACTTAAGGTTAAAAGTTGAAATAACATCAAATAATGGAAATTGGTGAACAGTAGGATAGCTCAGCAGAGTGAGAAAAATAGACCCTGATGTCCTCCAGCTGCCTAAGCCTATAGCAGCATAATTACAGAGATAGCTCAGGGTAACCTAAACCACTCTAAGCTTTGTCAAAAAGGAAAGTTTTAAGCTGTTATCGTTTTCACCGTGCCCCGTCTACGGTGAAACACCCTCAGTGGACCCAGCTCGTTTTACCCAGTCAGGCGACCCCCACTTACTTATTACCTTGAATGTAGGACGCATAAAACAGACAAGTATACTTTTAGTTATATTTTATCTACGAAAAGACAGAGAAACAGTTACAGTCACACCAGCGCTGCGATAGACTGGCAACCTGTCCAGGGTGTACCTGCCTCTTGCCCATTGACAGCTGGAGATAGGCACCAGCACCTCTCGTGACCCCACAAGGAATAGACGTGTTAGAAAACAGATGGGTGGATGATCTCTGATATATGAGGGAGTTTGATTATTGAGGGCTTTATACATGAGAAGGAGAATTTTAAAGGTATATTATGCAACCGGGGTTGATTTTCCAGCGAGGCTCCCCCCAGAGAGCGAAAGTAAAAGTGCACTGTCGTAAAGATGCTCAGCTGTTCTCCTGGTTTCTCTGTCAAGCCAGGCGCGGTTGTTTTGAGCTTAGCAGACAGGCGAATGCAACGAAAAGTCAAAGTACAAACAATGACTAACACAGTGAAAGTATGAACATGCACAGAGAGAGAGAGAAACCATTCCAAGGTTACTTACAATCGCATCAGCAGAAACATGAGGTCCGCGTCAGCCTTGCAGCCTTCTTTTTCTTTTAGCTCTCGCCATTCGGAAAAAGCTTGCCCGGTGTTCACCCGTGTACGACTCCTCTCTCTGTCCAGAGCCCTTTTCCTCTTTCTTGCCTGCTCCGACATGGGCTTTGCAAATAGTGAGTGCACATCTGGGCTTCTGGCGGAGGCCCCTCTGCATCACCAAAAACCCTTCAATTTCACTGGCTCAATGTCAGTAACGTGTTTCACACACACACACACACACACACACACACACACACACACACACACGCGCAAACACATTCACCCTTTATGGCCAAGCTTTAGTTAACTCTGTACGTACTCTTTCTTCGGTCTTGCTGGTTGTGTATGCGTCCAGCTCACGGGTTTATTCCGGTCTTCCTGTTTCCACAACAGGTCACGGTTTCTTGAACTTGAAAAACGAAGAAATCTTGAAAAAGATTTGACAGTTCGACCAGTAAACCGTGCGACTGGGACATCGTCTTGCGAGAGTTTAACAGCTATAAAGTCAGTCATATCGCTGTTTCTGTTGCGCGTGTAATGGCTGGTGGCTACGGGCGCTACCTGTTTGTCCTACCAAAGCGGCAAGGGGCGTTGCTCTTGAGATGGTAACATCACATGCGCGGTACGCCATTGCAAGTACGGTATTTCCCCTACAGACCACCAGGGCGGCCGAGAAAACCTTTGTTCGACCTGAAATGACTCATTTATTCATCCAAAACGGTATGGAACACATTAATTAACTGAAAAATATTGCATAGTATGCCTTTAAATTCTATTCTTGATTTAACAATAAGCAAATGAATAGAAGCTAAAATTGAAGAAATATGATCCCTCTTGTTTATTTTCATTAGAACTCTTGCTGCAGCATTTTGGATCAGCTGAAGTTTTCGAACTGCATTTTGTAGACTTCCAGATAGTAAAGAATTACAATAGTCCAGCCTTGAAGTAACAAATGCATGAATTATATTTTCAGCATTACCCCTGGACAGAATATTTCTAATTTTGGCAATATTCTGGAGGTGAAAAAAGGAAACCCTGGAAACCTGTTTAATATTGGATTTAAATGACAAAACAAAACCGGTCCAGTTCAGTCTGCTGACCATTTACACACAAAAGTGTAGTGTAAACGGGCCTTTACAGTCTGCTACCACACTTAAATGCCTCCACTATAGGCCTGTTTACACTACATTTTTTTAACTGAGCCGAGACCAGTCCGAGCTCGGTAACCGAGATAACTCTTGTGTGTAAATGGTCAGCAGACTGAACTGGACCTCGCTAGACATAACTGGACTGCACTAAGTGCAGACCAGTTCCTGAGTAGGTCTCGGACTGTTTTTTTTATCCCGGTTATCTGATAAAGAAGAGGGCATGAGCAGACCGCGTCATCCCCTTACAGTCAGCTGACTGTCCGCGGTTTTTCCGGCGTGTCTGGCTGCACGTCCCGATTCACACTCCATTCAGACAAATTTCAGACATTCATAATAATACTAGCTTCCTTACCATGTCACACGATTTCCAGAGATGATTCTGCTTAGCAGTGTGATGAACCTCAGCGTTTGTTGTTGTTTCCTGCGTCTGTAAATCCTTATTAGACGTTTGTTTGTCTTATCCACGTCCCAAATGCCGACTCTGTCTAACCATAACATCCTGAATGTTACGGGTGCTGCCGTTTTGTTTTGCTCGGTCCCGCCTTCAATCCCAGAGAGGAGTAGTACCGCAGATGCAGTACAGAGGCGAGGAGCAGAGGCGGTACAGAGGCGAGGAGCAACCAAGGAACCGGGATAGTGTGGTGTGTAAACGGTCGTCTCGGCTTGGTTAACTGATCCAAGCTCAGACTGGTCTCGGCTCGGTTAAAAATGTGTAGTGTAAACGGGCCTTATGAGAAGGGCTGAACCGCAATATTTATACACACCCTCCCTCAACAGTTCCCAGAGTCACTCACAGTCCTCTATGATGAACGGAAATGCTGTGTCCAGATGGTCAGATTATTCAGTCATGATGTAGTTGTAAGCACCTAAATACAGGAAGGCAGCAAGTTAGGGAAGCTTGTGTAAAAGCAGATGGAATTTTAATAATTAATAATAAAACAATAAAAACTATACAAAAAGCAAAGAACAGGCCTGAGGTGAACTGGGCAGCATTTAACTAGAATGATCAATGCACTAGAGACAGGGGTTTACAAACATATAAACATTTACTGGAATTTCATCCCATTCCTAACTTTTGTGGGCTGACTATGTCAATATGATATCTACCCAGTGTTCCAGATAACATTGGTTGATCTCTTTTTGCAGATGACGAAACATTGAAACTATATTAATTAAGATTCAAAAAGCAGTAAATGATGTGGTTGAGTGGGGTATGACTGGGGGGTTAGGTTTTCAGTAGAAAAAACTAAAACGGTCTTCTTTTCTAGGAAGAAAGTTAATGAGAATCTAAAACTATATATCGGAAAGAAGTGGAGAAAGTTAGATCATTCAAGTATTTAGGTTTAATATTTGATTCACACTTGACATGGAGAGATCATATTGATAGAATTGAAGGAAAATGCAAAAAAGTAATACATGTGATGAGGTGTTTGGCAGGAAGGGAATAGGGAATTAGTTCATTAGCTCTAAAGAGAATATAGCAAGCCTTCATAAAGTCAGTAATTGATTATGGATGTGTAGCTTATGGTTCAGCAGCTGAATATCTACTAAAAAAACTAGATGTGATCCAAGCACAGGCTTTGAGGGTGTGTAGTGGTGCTTTTAAAATTGCCACACTGAATGCTTTAGAGGTGGAAATAGGAGAAATGCCATTAGAATTGAGGAGAAAACAGATCATGGCAAACTATTGGGTTCATCATCGAAGTCATGATGAGTTGCATCCTACCAAGCAAGTGCTTGAATACCACTGGGAATATGGGAAATGCCAAAAAAAAATCACAAAATGAAAAACCAACTGGCTAAAGACTACCATAAAGATGATGTGGAAATATGTCCTGCAGCAGTATACTCAGATGTGCCTCATGGTAAGTGTTATGATATATTTTTCTGGGATGAACCCGGACACAGCACGCACACACAGAGTCAGTTCTTATGAGTGAGTTTTATTGAATAGTGTGGAAGATGGATGATGAGACCAGAGTCTTTCAACGGACGGAGGTGAAGGGTGTAGAAGCTGGCCGGCAGGAGGAGTGTGGAGAGACTGACCGGGAGGAACTCTGGAGCCGAACACTGGAGAGCAGAACATCTGAGCCAAGTGCTGGAGAGCAGAGCATCTGAGCCGAGCGCTGGAGAGCAGAGCATCAGAGCCGAGCGCTGGAGAGCAGCGCATCAGAGCCAAGCGCTGGAGAGCAGAACGTCAGAACCGTGCAGTGGAGAGCAGAACGTCTGAGCCGTGTAGTGGAGAGCTGAACGTCAGAGCCGTGTAGTGGAGGGCAGAACGTCTGAGCCGAGCACAGGAGAGCTGAACGTCTGAGCCGCGCAGTGGAGAGCTGAACATCAGAGCCGAGTTCTGGAGAAAACAAACTGACGGAAAGTCTATGGGCTGACTGTAACAAAAACCAGGTTGAACGGAGTCTTCAGGCTGACGGTAACAAAACGGAGCTGACAAGAATACTGGCAGAGACTGAGCGGGAGTGAACGCTATGGACCGGCGACGGGAACAGAGGTGAGTCTTATAAAGCGGTGGAAACAGGTGGAAGCAGTTGCGGGTTAATTGCAGCCTGCCAGGTGAAACCGATCAGGCTGCGCAGGAACAAGAGAGAGGGAGAGAGGCTCAGCATGCAGCCAATAAGCTGCATCCTGACAGTAAGCCCTTTGATGGATTGGTACCTCTTAAACCAGGAGAAAAAGGTAACAGATCTTGTTGTTCATCAATAAATGGCAATACAATTTTCAGATTATATTCATATCTTCACAAATGGAGCCAAGAATCCAGATACTGGAGTGGCAGGTTTTGGGGTTTTAATTCCAGCAAGGAAGATTGGGATTAATAGACGCTCTTCAGATGGTTTGGGGGAAATAGTTGCAATTATGGTGGCATTAAAATGGGTAGAGTTTGTAAAATCCAAGAAGGTATTATTGTGTTCAGATTCAGCATCAGTTCTTTCAAGTATTTGGTCATTTCTGTCAAACAGTACTAAAGATATTCTTTATGATATACTGTGTACTGCATTTAGATTTCTTCGGGGGGCAAGGTTCAATTTCTATGGGTGCCAGATCATGTGGGGATTGGTGGTAATGAGAAAGCAGACAGACTGCAAAAGAAGCTCTAAACAAAAATACAGTGGAAATGAAGGTTAAAGTCTGAGGTAAAGGGCATGATTTGGAAGCATGGAAATCAGGAGTGGAAAAAACACCGGGATAATGGAAACAAGGGGAGACGTTTCTATATCATTCACAATAGGATAACGGCGACAAAAGAGCACAGAACATATAGGAGAGAAGAAACAGTTATTTAAAAAATGTTGTGCTATATTACAGCCATGAAAATAATTGAGGTCAGATTGACTTCTGACCACACAGCCACAAAGGAGAGAGAGTCAGCGTGGACGGCCCTTCTCTCAGCAGGGGTCCCCTGCTGCTATAAAACTTTCCTCCCACAGACAAAGCCCCTCTCTTCAGACTTCACTTCAGTCTCCAAGCTTCTCAGACCACCTCTCCCTGGAGCAGACCAGGAAAGAGCTACTTTGGACCATGAGCCCTGGCCGGGCCTGACTGACACACGAACTAACACCTGGGAGAAACTTCTCGTCGCCCGGAGGACGACGAGAAGTTTAGTCTGCTGTCTTAACCTCATCATCAGTAGCAGGAGGAAGAAGTCCTGTCTGCCAAAAACAGCTTTGTTTATTTTTGTCAGCCTTTACAGGGAAGCAAAACCCAGACGGAGCTGAAAAACCGGCAGAAGGACCCGCTGGCGAGTGCTGAGGAGAACCTGCTTAAATCGGACTGCAATCTGGTCAGAGAATGTGGCAGAGACCAGGCCTCTGATCCCGCCTCCACATGCTGCAGAGCTAAACGCTAGTCCGCCAGGAACAAACCAACAACATTCCTGCTTTTACTGCCTTCCTTGGATGACCAAAGTGGACCGACTCACATGAGGCCCCGGCAGGTTTGGCAGAGAGACCCAAAAGGGAAAGTTAAAAGGTTTATTGGGAAATGTCTTGTAAATCGTTGTGCACATGGTGCCTTTAAAACAAAGGGCTAACGGTATAGCTCATTGCTAGAATTCGGTACCATGGCATTGTCAAGTGTGTTTTTATGGTTATAACAAAGGTTATCTCCACAAGGGTTTTATACATTGATGGGACATTAATGTTTATGTGATGCCCACTGATGTGTGCCCACAATAGAAAAAAAAGGAGCATGCATTTCTTTAAATGTTCCTAGGTTATAATCAGTAGTTATTTTATTTGTTGTTAACAGGAGACGATGGTTGTAGTAATTGTGTTTCACCTGTAGATGGCACATGGATAATCTGAGCTGCCTGTTGCTCTGCCGTTTCTCATAAGCTGAGAGAAGGTGGAGTAACACAGACTGCGTCTCCAGTGTGCTCATTTACATGCTGTTTTTCAGGTGAGAATAAGCTCCAAGTTTATGTTAATAAAGTAGTTTTATCTATTATTTGGTACAGTTTGAGAAATGGTTAGAGAAATGCGTCATTGTGTGAAGGATATTGGGAGAGTTTTGTAGTGTTTTGTAGCCAGCAGCAGCTAAAAGAAGTAGCCAACATGCAATGATGCTAGTTGGTTAGCACACAGTAGCGCCGGATAATAGCGGGTTATGTAGGTGCAACCACTGAATTACTAACTGTAACTGCTGGTAAAGGAAGTTGGCATATGTATATTCTATGGTATGTGAGTTATATGCTGTTATCAGGCTCCATGGTTTATTTGTGTTCTAAACACGGTGGTGAATGGTTAAACTGTGATTTAATGCATACATTTAATTAAAGTGGTTTGAATTGGAAGATAGTTATGCCAGTTTACAATAACTGTAAAATACTTGCCCATGAAATAAGTCACTGTGTGTGATTAAATGTGCACAAAAGTGCAGTGAATTGAAGGTAAAGGTTACCTGAGGGGATTGTGACAAAATATGTTATGGGATTATTTCTGTCTTAAAGAAAGCTAATGTTGGTTTTATGTATGATGGAATATGTCTAATATGTACAGTAAATTACTGAACTATAAATGGGGCTGTATTGACAGTTAAAGGAGCTGGTTTGTTAAATAAAATAAGCTGAGAGAAGGTGGAGTAACACAGACTGCGTCTCCAGTGTGCTCATTTACATGCTGTTTTTCAGCTACATCTGCTGCTGACGGGTTCAGAACCCTGGTACCCGTTGCATTTACGTTATCCAGCCCACTCATTAAGACTAAGAATAAAGCTAAAGTCTTTAAAGTTGATGCCGAAACCCGCTAGCCAAAATACTATTAGCTTCTGTTAACATCCGGTTTCGGACATTCAAAAGGAGCTTGTTTTAAAGCATAACGCTTGTCTTTTCTGCTCCGTCAGTAGATAGAGCTATGAGCCTTATTCCCGCATTAATTTGGAATATTAATGCCGGTTTAAAGGTGTCATGGTTTAGGTTTTGTCTGGTTTCTTTTCTTGTCATTTTTGCAGTTTACTCAGCTCAACCTCCTTCAGCAATTAGTCCCACCTGTCGGGACACTAATTAGTCTTCGTTTTCGTCACCTGTCAGGCTCCCTTTATAAACTCAACTTGTTTGTTTCCTCGTCGCTGGCTTGTAATGTTCGTTCCCTCTCTATCATGCCTGTCTGCCCCAGTTCCCCCGCTTTGGTTCCCGGCTCGTCTAGTTTGGTTTTTGTTTTGCTGCGCTGCTGATCCCTGTTCCTCCGTCTTTGTCCTGGTCTCCGGTTTTGTTCCTGGTTCTGCAGCAGCCCAGCTCTCCTCTGTTTCATGGACTGCCATACCTCAGTGTCATGGACTCTGTACCTGCCAGCCAGCTCTTGCATCCTTCACCTCCGACTGGTAACAAACTCTGGTTCCTCATGTCACCACCATCCACCTGCAATAAACTCTCTTAAATCCTACTCTGTGTGTGAGTGTTGTGTCCGGGTTAATCCTCGACAAAATCATGACAAAAGGCAATTTTAATAGTTTTAGACTTTAACCGATTTAGCGACCGATCGCTACAGCGACCCCAGGCCCCTGGAGGGAGAATCGCATTATTACAATCGGCCATAAGGTAATCATTTTACTGAGCAAATCATTCCTCAAAATATTATTCCCTAAAATAATCTTTTGTGTAACTTAGGGCTGGGCGATAAACTTATTTTATGGATTAACTCAAGTGTGTAGTTTACGACTTGTTTGAATGAAAATCGGTTTTCGCTTTAAAGTCTAACTCTTGGACTGAAAGTATTTTAACGCAGATGCATTCAAATAGTCACCAGAGTAAAGAAATGTATATTATATGTGAATTATGTGCGCCGTTTGGAAGTAATTTCGATAAAACTTGCTGTATAAGCGAAAGAGCCGAACATTCCTCAATCGGCTGCTGCGGAATGTGTCGTCACAAACAGAACTAGTATCGTGCATTCAGCTGCTGGTAGACTTTCGCTACCGATTTATTAAATTTAATTAATAACTCTTACTCTACGTACAAAAAAATTCATAAAAAAATGTCTGATACATCTACAAACTCCACCTCAAGCATCGGCGACTCCGATAACGAATATATATACGAAGAAACGGAGTTTGAACAAGGTGAACCTGAGGAGACTATATCTAACGCTGCCCAAGACATAGAGCCCATGCTCCATTGTAAGTACCCCTCAAAATCCTCGCTCGTGAAGTGTGAATTGCATAAAACACTTTTGTCACTGCTGGCAATCCAGTCCTTTTGCGTTTCTTTTACGAATTTATCCCATTTCTTTCGGACCTTTTGATCCTTCAGCCAAGTATGTAGCGCTACTTTCTGGCCTGCACTAGACCGGGGTGAAGTTGGCTCGACATTGGACATTCAAGCTCCGCGGAGTCAGTGGAGCACTCTTGAGAAACAAAAATCAAATCAGATTTGTTGACGGTCCCACCGCGTATGGGAGAAGGGAGCAGCTGAGAGCCGCTGGCCGAAATCGGAGTCCTTCAACCGGACCAACCGTGAGCTAGATCCCGCTGACTCCGGGGAGCTTGAATTTCCAATGTCAAACCAACTTCACCGCAGTCTGCACTACAGCCACCAACTACGCACCTAGAACGCATTTTATTGTGGACTTAGTTCCCCAATTTTTTTTTTTTTAAAGCGCTTGTTCAAAGTAGACGTGGATCAGCAGATTTGGTGTGTGAAAGAAGATACTGGAAAACATCCATATATCCTGGTTCGCCGTACCGATTGTACAATGTAAACAATGTTTGTTTCTATGCAAGTTCGCTTCGCGCATTCTCGGTGTTCTTGAACTGACATCACACGTCGGAAATGGCCGATCGTAAACGAAGGCAGCCCTCCCTCCCCCCGCTGTGCAGGTGCGCCAAGAAGATGCACAGCCTCCACCCAAGAAAAAGATGACTTTAGCGGCCTTCTTCAAACAGAATGTAGTGTCATCTCCCAACCAGTCAGAGGCAGAAAAGATAGAGGCTGAGCTGAAATCTTACTTATTGACCCCTGAAGTAGACCCAGACACTGTTACATGGAGAAAGCCCGAGGTGGTAGATAGGATGCTAAGAATGTACCCTATGCTATGCTGTCATGTACAGATAACTGATGCTGTTGAATGTTATGTTACATAAGGTTACATGTCATGTTTTGTGTCATGTACATGTCATGTTTTCACAGTTTACAATGGCAGGGCTTGCCATATTGCCTTTTTGGCTAATTGTTATTGATTGCACTTTAACTCCAAGGGAGAAATCAAAATAAACAAGTATTTTTGGAACTGTTTCTTTTGCATCTGAATTTGGGGACTGTTAAGAAAATCGATTTAAATCGTAAATCGGATTTTTTGGAAAAAAATAGCAGATTTTTTTTTTATGCTATATCACCCCGCCCTAGTGTAACTCAGGATTTGCATTGTGAAGGGGAAATATTATTTCAACAAATAATGTTTTGTTTAACTTGGGTTTTGCATTGTGAATGGATTGAAACACATGCCAAATGTTTTTTTTACTCTATTCCATGCTTTTTGTAATCAGATCTGCAGTGAACAAGGATTCACTGAATTATTCTGATCATGATCAACCACTTTTGTTTTGTTTTTTGTTTGTTTTGCATGTAAACAGTTCCTTAGCTTAGCTTCTTTTTATCTTCATTTTGCTTAGTAGTTTAGTTAAGTTTCACTAGCCTAGTAGAGAGGATTTGTTAATCGAAATATTGTGTTAATTCAGATAAATAGCATTACATAGTGTTGTTCTCTGGATGTTCATTTTATTTCTGTTATTAAATTCTTGAACCTGAAAAGAAGTTGTCACTCCTTTATTCTATGTGTGTGCAGGGTTTGCTGTTAAAAGATCGCTAGTGCTCAAATTCATCCCTTTCAACCATTGTCTTGATATCAGCTTAAGAGCTGATCATCACCAGACAATACTTAACAGACAGAGGGTTATTTAAAAAAACATTAAATAACTTTAAACAGTGTATAATTGCACAACAAGAATTAGGTTAGGACATTGTACACTTAATAGTACTCTGCACATGATAGGGAAACATGAGAATGGAAAATGTAAAGGTTGCAAGGAAGAGGAGACTGTTGAACATGTGACCTTAAAATGTGGAGTCTACAGAGCACAAAGGGAGAGTTTGAAGGAATTAGGTATAAAGGAGTTCTCTTTAAAGAATATTTGGGGTCTTGTAGTAGAGTACAAGTAAAGGTGCTAGTGGCCTTTTTAAAGAACATGGGGCTTCATTGTAGGATATAGTATAATTTACACACACACACGTGTATATATATATATATATATATATATATATATATATATATATATATATATATATATATATATATATATATTAGTGCTGTCAAACGATTAAAAATTGTAATCGCGATTAATCGCATAATGTCGATAGTTAACTCGAGATTAATCGCAATTAATCGCATATTTTATCCTTTTATTTCTGAAAGTGTAATAGCCTGTTTGGGCATTTTAATGTGCAACTTTGCAATAAATGACACTAATAAAATACATGCTTGTACAAAACATATTTTTATGTTATTTTTGAAGCACTTTTCAGAATTGGAATGAAAACATCCTGGTGCCAAATGTTAAACTCTGGACTATAATGGCTAAATGACTAATCATGATGCCCTGATGTTTACACAATGTGTAAATAAATTTGTAAATAAATACCTGTTTTCATGCCGATATATATTTTTTTGCCTCTTAAACAAAGCATGGTATTATGCATAAACATATAAATTAATAAAAATTGTACATTTCAATAAAGTCATAAGTTTTTTTCATTTCTTCACTCTCTCTCTCACACACATCTAATTCTGAGCTTTCACACCAACAACAATACAGGTCATTCCAGTCTTACACTTTGCTTGCAACTGGGCAGGAGCTTAATACCCTGAATGAGACTGTTTAGCAACTGTTTAGTAACTCCAGGTCCTTCGTTTGGTAACGTGATTCAGCCTTAGTTTGTCAAATACAGAGAAAACAAATTAAAAAGCATTAAAGTACGGTTTATGGGTTGGGTTTCTGCAATTTTATCAACGTGTAAAAGCTCATCTTCAGAACCAATGTCTGATAAAATGGTGATCTGCACCATGTAATCTACTTTCAGCAGTTATCACCGGTTATTGCACCGTAAACTGCAGAAAATACGTGCAGAGTTGCTCTGTCTGCCTTTACTACCGTCGGCTCCTATGGCGGAGGGATAGTTCAGCTGGATACAAAGTGTGGGCAGTGCAGGCAGGTCTCATAATAACCACTGTTTCGTCACTTATTTTAGAGCCCAAATAAGCGATTTCACTTTCAGAAACCTGCCCAAAAAAACCCGCAACCCGTGACTCATGAAATTTAGAAGCGCTTTTAGAAAAAAGAAGCCCAAAGTCGCATGTGTCCGAGGATAAAAGAAACCCTTCGGGGCGGGTGTGTTTTGCTACAGTTTTCTAGCACTCATGAAACTACGGAAAGCGCAGAGGGTAAAAGAAACACAGTCCGGAGAGCGCGGCGGGGGAAAAACATTAAGGAACAGTGTGTGTGTTTTAACGCACGGCGACAAAAAAATTGTCGGCGTTAAAATGGGTTTGCGTTAACGCCGTTAATAACGCGTTTAACTGACAGCACTAATATATATATATATATATATATATATATATATATATATATATATATATATATATATATATATATATATATATATATATATATATATATATATATATATATCGATCGATCGATAGATAGATAGAGGGGAGAATTAATGCACAGGCTGGTCTAGGCTGTAGCCTAGGGGCCCCACGTGTGCAAGGGCCCCGGATTGGCCGGGATATTTTTATTAATTTACATTTGGTCAAATAAAACATTGAAAAATAAGGCCGATTGGGTAGATGTGACCCACATCTACCCAATCAGCTGGCCCAATGAACCCTGGCCATATCATGTGGCCAGGGTTCATAAGGTCAAATTGGTCTTCAAATGATACGTCACTGGGTGCTACAGGACAGGAAAGCGGCAAGATGTCCGATAGAAAATACGATAGTGGGGCACAAAAACGGAAAGCCCAACGGCTGAAAGAACACCGTGACCAAGATCTTCTAAAGAAAATCCCAAAATTTACTGGTTATGTCAAGGCTGCCGAATCGTCATCTAGTCGACCAAGTAAAGATCCACAGGCACAGGAGGACTGCCAGCTAACGGCTAGCATTGGCGCGGTTGAAACAACTGCATCCTCAGCTGTAGCTGCAGCTAGCTCTAATGTTAATTATGGCAAAGAAGACACTTCCCACCTCCAAGAAGACCACGACCATGCCTCATAACCAGGTGACCTGGACTCAGATAAGGAGTCGGAGACAGAGGGTCCGACACTTCAACCTAAAATACCGGTGTGCTGTGTTGCCACCACCAACACCCCAGGAATTAGCCGTGTCATCCCAGCCGCCACAAATCCCTCCATGACGCCCTCACCTGTTGCTGCGGAGAGGGGACAAGAGTCTACAGATCCCACTACCTATAGCTCGGATCCTGCATGCTGGGATAAAATTGATGAGCATTTGAGGACATACTGGGCTAAAATAGGACCTGAAACTTGTCAGAACAAAGACGCAGATGTCTCCGCCTCAGAAAGACAACATAAACACCAAAAGAGGTACTTTTCCAAAACCCTGTTTAAAAGGAAGATGGCAAATGGCGAAACTGTGCCAAGAGAATGGTTGCTTTATTCCCCTTCAAAGGGCACTGTGTTTTGTTTTGCATGTACATTATTTGGGGGCAGCGATCAGAAGTCTGCACTCACAGCAGGCTATAGTGACTGGAAAAATGATGCCACACGTTTGGCTAACACGAAGGATCAGAGAGTCACAGAAAGGCTATGGTTGCTTATGTAATGCTCTGTGCTGAAGATGGGTGTATAAATTCAGAACTAAAAAAACAATTTGACAATGAATGTGAATATTGGACTGAGGTTTTAAAGAGGGTAGTTGCGGTGGTAAAGTTCTTAGCAGAGTGAGGACTACCTTTCAGGGGACACAGTGACATTTTTGGTCAACCTGATAATGGGAACTTTATGGGTGTGCTGGAAGTTATCAGCGAGTTTGATCCATTTTTGAAAGCGCATATTGAAAAGTATGGCAATGCTGGCAGGGGAACACCATCATACCTCGTATCAACAACATGTTTGGAGTTTATTGAACTGATGGGAGAGCGGGTCCTCACAGAGATAATAAGTCAGATAAAAATGGCAAAGTACTTTTCGATCAGTGTCGATTCCACTCCAGATGTTACACACACAGACCAGCTCACGTTCATAATGCGATATGTGTCACCTGACGGCAGCGTCACGGAGCGTTTTTTGAAGTTTCTGCCATTTGAGAGGATAGTCACTTTGCCAGTCTGTTCTTGGTGTTTTACAAGAGATGGGCATTGATATCAATAACTGCAGAGGCCAGTGTTACGATAATGCAGCCAACGTGTCCGGGATATACAGTGGCCTGCAAACGCGCTTTAAACAGATTAACCCGTTGGTTGAGTGGGTACCGTGCGCCGCGCACACACTCAATTTAGTGGGGCTGAACAGTGTTAACTGCTGCCTTGAGATGGAGGAATTTTTTAAACTTTGTACAGACACTTTTTAATTTTTCCTCCAAATCCACATCCCGTTGGCAGACAATTAAAGCAGGTTTAGAGCCTAATGACAACCACAGGATAGAGACTTTAAAAAGTCTTTCATACACTAGATGGTCAGCACATGCGCAAGCAACAAAAGCAGTGCACCAGAATTATGCCAGAATTCAAGAGTCACTGCAAAAGTTAGGTGATGACTCAAACCAAACGCTTACTGCTAGGGATGAAGCCAGGACGCTCTATGTGAAAATGGAAAAACTAGAGAATGCCATTCTGTGTAACTTGTGGAACAACATACTGCCACGTTTTCACAAGACTAGTACTGCTCTACAGGCAGTTGAACTGGATTTATGTAATGCTGTTAATTTGATCAGCTCATTGAGGGATTATGTGGCCAGCCTACGTGATGATTACGACAACTTTGAGGGTGAAGCAAAAACATCTTTCCAACTTTGTCCCAACACTACAAAGCGGACACACAGAGGCACAGAAAAAGGAAAAAACTAATTAGATGAAGCTGATCAACCAGAGTTTGAGCGATCAGGCCGAGACAAGTTCAAAGTCACTGTTTTTATCACCGTCATAGATCGACTTGTCGCAGAAGTGGATCGGAGGTATGTCTCCTACAAAGATATTCAGCAGACATTTGGATTTTTGAACAATGTTCCATCTATCTCCGTACAGGAACTTCGTACAGGAGTGGCTAATCTTCAGAAGAAATATGCTGGTGATCTGGAGGACGTTTTTGTGGACGAAATTTTACAATTCAGAGAATTTATTAAATAAAACGAAGACACCTCAGCAAGGTCTCTTCTGCAACTTATAAGAGGACGGAAACTACAATCAGTGTTTCCAAATGTTGATATAGCCCTCCGACTGTTTATGACTTTGCCTGTAACCAATGCCAGCGGGGAGTGCTCTTTTTCAAAACTGGGACTAGTTAAAAATGGACTGAGATCTACTATGGGCCAAAACAGACTGAATCACCTGTCTTAGATGTCAATAGAAAGTGACATTCTGCGCAAATTGGATTTTACCAGCCTCATTAAGGACTTCTCTGTTAGAAAAACAAGAAAGAAAAACTTCTAAAGGTAGGAATATGATTGTTCTGCTGCTGATTATTGCTTGCTTTTATGTGCTGCTGCTGTTTATGGTATTTGTATGGCTTTATTTTATTGGCTTTATTATACAGCATGTCGATTTGTCTCTGTCAGGATGTTGTGATTTTGTCATAGTTAAACAGAAGCTGCTGCAGGTGTTTTTGGCCTAACTGCTGGTTTAGAAAGTTAAAATATGTTACCAGCTTGCAGGTGTATTTTTCATGATTTTTTTCTGTGGCATTGCTGTTTATAGTAGGCTAATGTCTGAATGTGTTTTGGACTGTAGACTAAGAGAGTGTTGCACTTGAGGCGTGTAATTAGGTGTACCCTTTTACACATGGCACTAAATAATTTATTTTCTGGTAAAGCAGCTTAAGAGGGGGCCACACAAAAAGTAGCCTAGGGTCCCTGACCACCTTAATCCGCCACTGATTATATTCCTAGATTGTAAATTCAAAGTCTGGCCCAAACTCTGGACCAGTAGGTGGCCGTTGTGCCCCTTTATTTTGGTTGCCAGCCGCCGTTAAAATTTGAAGAAGAAGAAGAAGTGTGTGTGTGTGTGTGTGTGTGTGTGTGTGTGTGTGTGTGTGTGTGTGTGTGGGGGGGGGGTCCGGGTTGGTGTAGACTTAATAGGTATGATGGCGATCAAGTTTGATATGAATGAAGTTGATTAATTACTTTCTCATCCATTTTCTTTAATGTCTTTGGTGGGAAAATCAGAAGTGAAGATTTTGGGTGCGGATAGACCAAAATAAATTCAAATCCATTTAAAGGAAAAGTGGCAAAACCTAAGTTTCTCTTTGAACTGGTTTCTGTGAAAGAACTTTATGATGAAAAGTGTAGCAGACAAATCATATTTTTAGTCTTTTGTGTTTGCTCTACACAGCTAGAACCCAACGACAGACTGTTGATTTAAAACATTTATTGGACAACATTAAAAACAAAACAAATGCAGTACAAGTATCATTGGCAACAGTGTAAAACTGGCAATGTTGGGTAGGATGAACATTACCTGTCAGCTGGATGAGGGCCACTGCTTCACTGCACAGAAGCACAATGAGCTGTTGAAAAATGCCACACATGCATTATCACAGATTTTGGATTTTATTAAATTTTATGTCATGTTTTGGTTTTGTAAGAACTCAAATACAGACAAATTGGCAAATGCAGGATTTTAATAATGAAAGTTAAAAAAATGACAATGAACAAACAGGCAGAGCAGCAACGTGAAATCGACAAAAATCTTGAGCTGAACAATTGAGAGCTTGAAAATCAATGGAAACAAATGAAAGCAATCAGGTAGAGATGAGGAACAGATGAGACTAATGAAGACATAAGCTGAGGAGAGGAGTGGAATGAAAAGGAACTGAAGGGAAAACCCATGGATGAAATCTAACAGAAACAGTACAAAATGAACACAGATTAAACCAACCCAATCCACAAATGCATTCACCAAAATGGCAGTAACTAGGGAATATAAACAGGAAAAAAGAAAAACAACACATAGAGACCTAAGGATGGTGACACAAACACATTGCACACTGTGTTTGAACAGGGAGGAAAACTGAAGGTATGCTTTGTAAAACAATATAAAGATCAGACTTTGGATAGCATATCAATCCAACAAACTCATGGTTTGTACACATTGCTCAAGGACCAACCCTGTATTTTCTTTTAATCAATACATTTATGCATGTGGACATTCCTCCAAAAACAAGCCAGAGATCCTTTAAAAATAAAACAAGGCTTAAAGACTTACCAGTCCATAAATGTCTTTATGGACTGGTAAGGGGTTGCTGATCATGGAGAAACCCAGTGCCGTATAGAAAGATCAGCTATAATTATAACACTGTAGAAACCAAACTCAGATGTAGACACAGGTGCTTCAACACCATACTGGATGCAGAGTTTAGACTGTGCCTCAGTAGCAGCTCAGTGCTGCAAAATAATGATGGGGCAGTCAAATGCTTGCACTGAGAATGCCAACACTTAAATTAATCAAATTTAAGATTAAAATTAATACACCGGATCTGTTCTCAGATTTCAACATCAGTTTCCCACAAAAGCAATTGGACACCACATGTGGACATTTCCTAATGATCTGCAAAGAAAACTGCCAATTAAGACTTAATTCATGCAGAAATTACATTACTTCAACTAGGTGGCTATTGCATGTCTTGTTTGATTTCCTTTTAATCTGTGTGATAAGTAATTGTGCCAAAGAGTGTGGTGCACTGTAAAATAGTTTGAGAGAAAAAAAATGTAAATTAAATAATTATAGTTCAAACCTTGCATGCAGGCCAGTTAAGTACTGGATAGTTGTGACAGAGGCTCAGTGTAAGTGTGGTTTTTGGTGGTGATGTGCTGTTTTTGTGCTCAAAGGGGATATAATGTTTTAAGCAGGTTTTCTTTATTTAAAATTTTGAATAAAATAGATACAATACAATAACAGTCCTCTCTTGTAAATAAGACTGAGTTTAAAGAGATTGTCCTGTATAAATAAACAATGGGGAAACTTAGTCATGACAGCGGCAAAAATACACCTTGGCAGAAGATAACTGACTTACACACTAGATTCAATAATATGAATGACAACGCTAAATTTAAAGTTAATTTGCAAAGCAAAAGAGAAAGAACTTATCAGAAAAGGAAAAAATACTGCGGAATTATGAATAGATAATGTTTAGGTAAAAATACAATGTTCAAGTTATAATAGAAGAAAGACAGCACCCGATTTACAGAATGATGTAAGAAAACTTTGCAATATTGTACAAACAAAATACTCACCAAAAAGTGTGCAAATGAACAACAGCATCTCAGAGATTATGTAAATAATTCTTAATCAGATCAGAACCCATGCAACCATTATCATGTTGTAAACATTTACTGAGTTTGTTGGGAGAAGCAGAGATTATAAAGTCCAACAGCAGCTAGGAGGAAGAACCCGTGGGAGCTCACCTTTCAGAATCTAGGATGCAGCACCGAAACAGCTCCAGCCCTGCAACAGCTCCATGCATGGGGTGGGACCATGGACAGACTAGGATTGAAATTCAGTTTGGAAGCTTGGTTTGGATAGGCATTTCATCCAATCGCACCACAGATGCAAGTGGAAGCATGGTTTTAATATAAATATTTATTTGCAGCATAAAAACACTTTTATAGCAATTTAATTATATAAATAAAAACTATTTTTATTTTATAAAAGTTTATTAAACAAGCAGCTCATCATAAATCAGGTATGCAGCTGGTGATCTGTGTGCTGGGTGTTTATGTGGTGCAGTCTCACCTCTCTCCAGCAGGGCGGGACAAGCGAACGGCAAATAAGATTTTGCACACGTATCCTGCGTGTGCAAAATCTAGGGGGCCCTGTGATGTCAAGAAATCTACTACACAAGAATGGCTGTTCGGATTTTTACAAAACCTTCTTTATTCCCTTCTAGTCATTGTCCTGAACTAAAGTATTAAATATGGTAACGA
The DNA here is from genome assembly GCF_011125445.2 of Fundulus heteroclitus. Classification (NCBI taxonomy): domain Eukaryota; kingdom Metazoa; phylum Chordata; class Actinopteri; order Cyprinodontiformes; family Fundulidae; genus Fundulus; species Fundulus heteroclitus. Next base: position 25,434,274 of record NC_046370.1, read on the forward strand.
TTGAACAAGTGGGCGGGGCCTATTCCAAATATGTGAAAAAAAACTTGAAAGCTTGAAATATTAACCACAAATCAATGTTTTGATGTAATGAGCTCAGATTTTAAGGATGTATTCCTTGAATAAGGTGTAACAATTATCTCATTGCATGTGTTGAGGTTTTTGAAAGTTGCATGCTCGGATTTTTTAAAAGTTTGGAAAATAGATAAATCAATGTATTTTCCACAAATGTTGTTCAATGCCAATAGAAATGGCCTCTATCTGTAAAGCACATGCAGACTAAACATGGATTTCAGTTTGGTAAAAATCCAGGCGATTTTGACCTATTTACAAGACATTGAAATTAACATGTACAGCACTATAAAGCTTAAATTGTTTTTTTCTCTGTAAATATTTTCTTAACGACCATGAAACAAAATCAAATCTCTAGAGAAAGCCCTCTTGGAGATCCATGAATATTTTCAGAATTTTAGAGTAAACCGTTGATTTTTAATGAATTTATTTTTATTTAATTTGACATAAAACATTTGTGTGTGTGGTTGGGCAAACGGATCAATCGTCCCAGGCCCAGGACGGGGGGGGGGGGGGGGGGAGATATATATCTGCATTACGTATATTTAATATGTTTCCTTTAATAGCGCTCCACGAGCTGTCTATCTTTAGAACCATCTAAGTGTGACGTCATATCACGTGGTACGAGGTAGGACAAACTTGCGGTGTCCTCCACTATTTCACTGTACATTACACTGGATTTTACTCGCTAAAACGACTGCTATTTCCCAGTTTAATACATCTACTAACCATGGTTTTTAAACATTGTTGGTATGGAACATGCAACAGTGACTCGAGGTACGCTGATAGGCCGCATATGAAGGATGTTTTCTTCATTAATTTCCCGAAACTCAGAACTGCCAAGGAGAAATGTGTGCGATGGGTACACTTGTGCGGTCGGCCTTCACAACAGTTCAACCCGGAAACACAAACATTAAACAAACAATTCACCATGAATTTATTTTTTAATTAAAATTTACTCCGAGATTGAACTGCAACATTCAATCGATTCTAAACGGTCCAGGCCACTAAACTTGCTGACCAAAATAAACCTCAACCATTAAGGGAAATGTTCTGAGATGTAACAGTTATTTTGTAGCTACGGATTGGCAAAATATACCGATTCCTGGACGGTGTTTACAAACAGACAAAACGACCGATGAGGCCATGACAGCCGAGAAAAAGAAAACATCGACTCACCGTTTTATCAACTCGGCCCTATTTCCAGTCTTCCTAAGCCCTTGACACTCAAGCCATCTTTTGAGCTGAACGTTGGAATGTTGTTCAACAGTTCTACCAGTAAACTGGGTGCCTGGGACATCTTCTTGCGATAGTTTAACAGCTGAAAAGTCGGTCATATCCTTGTATGTGTTGCACGTGTAATGGCTGGTTGCTACTTGCGCTCTGACACTGTTTGACCTACCTTAGCGACAAGCGCCGTTGCTCATGAATATTAATGAGATGGTGACGTTACGAGCGCGGAGCACTATTAAGGGGCCATTAGAATTCCCCCACCCCAACATAAAATGGTTTCACCCTTAGGAAAACGGTAGAGAAAGAGAGATAGAGGACCCGGGAATGTGAGAAGAGAAAGCCGGTAGGTGGTGTTGAAGTTAGATAGCTCAGACTTGTTGTAAAGATAAGTTATAAAATACAGTATGCAAACTAGCAGCACTGTGTGTAGAATGTGATTTTTCACATTTGTGGATGAGATACATGGATGCTATAAACAGTCCAACTTGTTGTGACTTAGTCTCTCCAAAATTGCATCTGCTCAGTGAAAGCATCAGAGTTTTAAAGATTGGTGAATAAAAAGCATATATATATATATATCTATATATATATATATATATATATATAGATATATATATAGATATAGATATAGCTATAGATAGACAGACAGACAGACAGACAGACAGACAGACAGACAGACAGACAGACAGACAGACAGACAGACAGACAGACAGACAGACAGACAGACAGACAGATAGATAGATAGATAGATAGATAGATAGATAGATAGATAGATAGATAGATAGATAGATAGATAGATAGATAGATAGATGATAGATACACTCTACAGAGTATACTCATTGCAAAGTGCTGAAGGAGACTGATTGAGCCAAATCAATTCACCAAGATACATTGAAAAATATTGATTCTTTGATGAAAAAAATACAACTAAATTATTTGTCATTTGATTGGTAACAGTTTATGAGTTATGATGAATTTCTGCATTTGCAACACATTCTAAAAATATAACACACATTACACACATGTCATTACAAAAACGAAACATGAATAATTATCGCTGTCTTACCTCTACTTATAAATGAAGTCCATGCGGTGCTCTTTCTGAACAAAAATATCGATCATTTTCCGGTAAAAGTTCCCTTTATCTTCTGTTTTAAAAGTCTCTCAGTCTCAGTGGAGATCACTGCCAGGGAGGAAAGCCTTCCTTGATCACCACCCAATTCTGGTGGCACCTGAGCAACCTGTAGTTGGGGGACACTGGACCTCCTGAAATCTGATTGGACCCCTAGGTGCTCATCCCCCTCACCCCCCAGATGATTGACATGTCATACTGCCAGGTCACTCCTGTACAGTAGTTGGCACTATATAACACAAATGGTTGCAATCAGTGACCTAGTGGAAAACTTTACGTACATAAAATTACAGCATAAACAAAGTGTCAATCACAAACTGAACAAAGAATTGCAGAAAAGATAAGATGTAGGAGAATGATGTATTGCTCTCTCCCTTTCTTCTCCTCATTTTCTTTCACCTTTTCAGCATTTTGTCTCATCTGTATCTCTCCTTTTTTCCTCTTCTAGCTTTTCGTTTCTGTGTCAATTTAACATGAAATAGCCCCAGCATAAAATTTAATAAAGCTTCTTGCATATATAAATCAAGCAGAGCACTATGGCAAAAGCTTTAAAGCTCAATTTTTGAAAGTAAAATCCGTTGGGTTCATTTTGCCATTAAGACAACAATTATTAATGCTACATTGCCAGACAGGACACACAAAAAAGAAAAAAAAGAAGAGGAAGATGGTTTTATAGGATTAAAAAGGCAGGAAACAGGAAAGATGTGAGCATACAGGACCTAATTATAACTATACTTCATTATACTTTTTAAAATCCAAAAGTATAATACAGGGAGTTGTGGCCACTGTGGGGAGGATGAAACATTAGAACATGTTATATTGGTATGTTTGAAATATAAGCATGAAAGAGGATTTATGCTATAATATAACAAGATTAAATAAAGGTTTTACATAAGAACATTGTAAATTAACTTATAGAGCAAACATAGATTAATATAAAACAGATAAATACAACGACATTTTAAGTTTTTATATAAATATATTTTGAGGGAAATTTGTTTTGATGACATATATCTATTTTGATAAAATGTTTTTTTTTTTATTTTGATCAACAAATGTTTTTTATTTTGATCACACATTTTAATTGAAATTACTTTTTGTTTGATTGAATAATAAAAAGACAATGTCGTGCAATTATACACTGTTTTAAGTTAGTGTTTCATAAATAACTGTATAGTATTCTCTGGTGATAATCAGCTCTTAAGCTGATATCAAGACAATGGTTGAAAGGGATGAATTCGAGCACTAGCGATCTTTTAACAGCAAACTCTGCACACATAGAATAAGGAGTGACAACTTCTTTTCAAGTTCAAGAATTTAATAACAGAAATAAAATGAACATCACTATGTAATGCTGTTTACTTAAATTAACACTATATTTCGATTAACAAATCCTCTCTACTAGGCTAGTGAAACTTAACTTAGTAAAATGTAAAGTAAAGTAAAATGAAGATAAAAAGAAACTAAGCTAATGTCATGGTTTTTAAGTGTTTAGCCCACATGCAGAAACAGATGGAAGACAAGCACAGTTTTAAGATGTTTATTGAAAGGTTCAGGCTGCGGGAAGAGATACAGCGTGTGGCTCGGGTGGGGTCTCAACGTCAGTACTGGAGCGACTAAGGAAAGAAAGAGGAATAATGTTACGTGTGAACGAACCAGGGGAAAATACCAGAAGCTGCACCGCTTACCATTTAGTAGGGTTGACCTATCCGGGGAGAATAATGACGAAGGAACTCTGTGACCATAACTCGTAGGTGGTGATAGGTGGTAGTGACTGGAGGACTGACAGATGGTAGGCTGGCGAGGGATCCGGAGCGCACCACAGCAGACGGGAGGAACAGACGGAGTAACCAGAGAGTTTGCAGGTGAACCAGAAGAATCCAGGAAAGGGGGTCTCAAGCCCGGCTTGGTTACACCAAAAGAGTATGAGTGGAGATGCCAGAGCAAAATCTGAGCAGCAGGGATTCTGTGGATCTGGTTCTTCGAACACGACGTCAAGGCAGGTGAGTAAATCCAAACATGAAAACTGAGAACAACAGGAGACAAAAACATTAGTCCAAAAACGGGATTCAAAAAACGACTCACAAAATATGTAGGATTCAGGTCAGAGGCCACGGCATACCACGGCTGGTTTAACACTCTGGCGTCTTCCATCTGTCTGAACACTCCTTAAAAAGCCAGTGGAAGCCGCTCCCAACGAGCCACAGGTGTGGGCCACGCCCCCCAGTCAACTAGAACCACCTGTGGAGTAGAGTTAGAGCACTAAAACATAGATAACCCTGACAGCTAAGGAACTATTTACATGCAAAAACAGAACAAAAGACAAAACAAAAGTGGTTGATCATAATCAGAATAATTCAGTGAATCCTGTTCACTGCAGATCTGATTCAAAAAGCATGGAATGGAGTTAAATTAGCTTAAACATTTGGCATGTGTTTCAATCCATTCACAATGCAAATCCTGAGTTAAACAAAACATTATTTGATGAAATAATATTTTGTTTAAGAACCAAAGTTCAACCTAAAGAGTGTGAATTGAGGTTAAATTAGCTTGACTAATTCAGAACAACATTTAACATGTGTTTCAACCCATTCACAATGCAAGTCTCAAGTTTACCAGAACATTATTTTGAGTAAATAACATTCTAAAAACTGATTCGCTCAGTAAAATGATTACCTTAGGAGCGCTTGAATTTATCAATGCAATGATACCTCCGGGAGCTAGGGGCACTGTAGCGATCGGACGCTAAATTCGGTAACTCCTGAAGTTATCAATATTGCCTTTAAACCGACATTAATATTCAATGTTAATGCAGGAATAAGGCTCATAGCTCTATCGAATGATGGCGGAGCAGAACAAACAAGGTTTATGCTTGGAACGGGCTTTTGTAGAAAAGCTGGAACCGGAAATTACCAGAAGCTAATAGCATTTTGGCTAGCAGACTTTCGGCGCTAACAAATAAAAGCTTCGGTTTTATTTTAGTCATAATGAGTGGGCCGGATAACGTTAATATTAATGTCCCATCAATGTATGAAACCCTTGCGGAGACAACCTTTGTTATAACCATAAAAACACACTTGACAATGACATGGTACCGAATGCTAGCAATGAGCTATTCCGTTAGCCCTTTGTTTTAAGGCAACCATGTGCAACGCATCACACAACCTTTCCCAATAAACCATTTAACCTCTCCCTTTGGGTTTCTCTGTCCAACCTGTCGGCGCCTTGTGTGAGTTCAGTCCACTTTGGTCATCCAGGGAAGGCAGTGAAAGGGGAACCGTTGTGAAAGGGGGGGGGGGGGCTCAACCGACGGTCCACGCAGTCTCTTTCTCTCAGCATACAAAGTGGGTCCTTCTGCCGGCTTTTCAGCTCTGCGTTGCTTGGAACCAGCTCCACCTGGAGTCCGCTGAGAAAGCAAAACAAAGCTGGCATAGGCAGATTTATTCACTTAGGGATCTGTTTTTAGGCAGAAGTGAGAGACTTATCTTTGGATCGGCTGGCAGTTTCTCCCGATGCCCGGGAGGAACTGAGTTTCAGAGAGGCTCATGTCTCACTCAGCCTGTGGCCTCTTCCAGGCCCCATGTGGCTCCTGCAGGGAAGCCCCCCTCCTCGAGGGCTCCAGGAGAAAAGCACGCTGAGCTTTTTCCTGTAGAAGTGGTCTGAACGAGAAGGTCTGAGAGAAGGTGAGGGTTTTTTTTCTGTGGGGGTGGTTTACAGCAGGCACTCTGCTGAGAGAGGGGCCGTCCTTGCTGACTCTCTCTCATTTGTGGCTGTGTGGTCTGAATTCAATCTGACATCAATTATTTTCATCATGGCTTTAATATGGCACGACAACAAATTTCCCTCCATACACATACACTTAAGATACGAAACCATCAAGAACCTGACTCCAACCAGATGGTGGCAGTAATGCACAATTCCAGTTTTTTGCCAACCTCTAACAACTAGGGGATGAGGAAGAGTAGCCAGAAAGAATATAGTCCATCCATCCATTTTCTATCACATCTATCCCTTGTGGAGTCGCGACGGGTGCTGGTACCAATCTCCAGCTGTCAATGGGAAAGAGGCGGGATACATCCTGGACAGGTCGACAATCTATCGCAGAGCAACACAGAGACAAACAGGACAAACAACCATTCTTACACACACTCACACCTAAAGAGAATTTAGAGAGGCCAGTTAACACAGAGAGAACCCACGCACGCAAACTCCATGCAGAAAGACCCAGGGCAAGGATAGGACTTCTTACTGCATTGCAACAGCGCTACCTACTGCGCCACTCTGCAGCCCGCAGAATGGGGTCTAAAAGGAATATCAGGAACAGAGGGGAAAAGGGAGGAAATCAGGATTATAAATAAAGAAAAAGATGGAAAAGTTAATTTTCTAAACAGACCTGCAACTTTGTTTTTTTTGCTCGCTCTTCAAGATCTTGTGAGTACTAAACTTGACTGAGTGGAACTGTGTGCATGTTGGCTCACCACAGTTTAAGTAAGGGTAAGAGAACTGTTTGAGAAGCAAACAATACCCTTGGTGAGTGGAGTACTTGGTCACCTGAATCATGATAAGACTGCTGATGTAATCTCTTTGGAATATATTGGAGGACCGAGCTGTAAACACTGGGGAGTGTAGTGATAGCTTTTCTCTTTTGACCAAGATGGCTTCTTTCACCCCTCTTTCAAACTATCTGTTTTCTCTGTCCAAAGTCTGGACATCATTGTCGTCAAAAGAGTTCCCTTTTGTTCTTGAAGTGGGCTGCTGAATCTTGCCCCAAGCTGCTGGCCCTCCTGTGCTGTGCCATGCGTTTATGTAGCTGTTGTTTAGTTACTCCAATGTAGGAGTCTGAGTCCACGCTGCATTGGACCGCATACATAATACCGCTCAGATGTGGTTTGGGTGTTCTGTCTTTGGGATTAACCAATTCTCGTCTGAGAGTATTAGGTTTGACATTTACTGGTATGTTGTGTTGGAGAAAATTCTCCTGAGCTTCTCAGAAACTCCTGACACATATGGAATGACAATGTGTGTATCTTTGTTCTCTCCTCTGTGTTTGACACAGTGTTGTTTCTTCTGCCAGCTTTATTGGCTGATTTGACAAAGGCCCATTTTGGGTAACCACAAGCTTGCAGCGGTTTCCTGACGTGCTTGTGTTATTTTAGTTTCTCCTCTGTGGCAGAGTGAATGTTGTCAGCCTAATAACTCAGAGTTCTGATAACAGAGTTTGTGCTCCAGTGTGTGATGTGAGTCAAACTGTAGATATTGGTCTGTGTGTGTGGGCTTCCAGTAAACGTCAGTTTTGAGACTCCCATAATGTTGTTCATGGCATCCCCTCTGATATCAGCACCTTATATTGCTGCCCACTGAGTTGACATGGTTGGTGAATGCATCACCTTCTGTGGTTTGGATTTTGACCCAAATGTCATCCACGTATCAAAAGCAGTGAGTTGGTGGTATTCCCTTGTAAGCACTGAGTACCCTGCTCTCCACCTCCTCCATGTACAAACTGGCCTCAATGAGTGAGACTAGGGAGCCCATGGTACCCATGGCCCATGTTTCTGTCTGTAAAGGTTTTGTCGGTACTTGCAATAAGTGGTTGGGAGAGAGAAGTCCGACAAGTCACAAATCTGGTTTGGTGTTAAATAGGTTCTGATGCAGCTTGTTCCAGCTGAGTCTTGACAGTGTTCACTGTCTCTGTTCAGAAAGAACTGAGCTGTTGCGCTGACCCGGATAACTGAGCATTTGCACAGGCAATGAACATTGGCTCAGAGAACCCAATATTCGAACATGGAGTTTGCTGGTGAAGATTCTCAGTCATCCAGGTCATGGTCATTCCAAAAAAGTAAAAAACAAAACAACTGGACTTTTTCTCAAAGAAATGTCTTCAAACTTCGGGAAAAAGTCCAGTTGTTTTGTTTTTTACTCTTTTGGAATGACATGGAGTTGCACTCAAAAGATTTATAAAGAGAGTAAATTGCAAGAAGTACAGGAGATGACAGAGACAGACTAACCAGGTGATGACAGTGAGGCTGGTTGAATAGGCTGCATGTGGTGGAACTGGCTGGACAGGTGAAGACTGAAATAGGCTGAAGGCAAAAATAGTCCAAAAGGGGCAAAGGCTAAGTCCACTAACCAGAGCAGTCCAGGTCATGACCAGAGTTGACAGCCGATGAGTCCCCAGCGAGGGCAGAGTGAGCATAAAGGAATCAATGAAGCAGGGGTGCACATAAGCACTGGACCATGAGCTAGTGAGGGCAAGACGAGCACAGGAACAGAGGATCAGTAGGTATTGCAGCACAGACACTAGGAAGAACTTCATGCAGGCAGAGTGTAGAGAGATGTTCTGGGACTGACTAATTGTGAGAGGCAGGTATATGTAGGTGAAGTCCCAGGTGGATTGACCAGATGATAATTAGTCAGTGGTAGGGGGAGCTGATTATGGTGACAGAGAAGAGTGTGGAGTATGGAATAGAGAATAATGAGTCAGTCAGCCCCAAAAACACAAACAAAAGCCCTAAGTAAATCTTAGTAAATCCTTGAGGGTTTCTGATCTAAAGTAGTTTTGTCAACTTTTCTAAAGCTACAACTAGAATAACTTATTTAGTTTAATTGTAATAAGAATAAGCTAAGTAAATGCTAGCGACTTATTTAAAAGGAATTTCTAATCATATTTTGTGTAATTAGTGCACTGGAAAACACAAAGATTAATGTTTCATCAGTGTTTTAAAATCCTTATAGAAATAAAGTTTGTCATAACCTTAGAACATGACAGAAAACACATATTATCAGGCTCAAAACATCACTAGCGGGTAGTTTAGCCCAGGTCTTAATCTCAGTTAAACATTAAAAACACAGTGAAAACACATCAGAAGTAAACAATTTTAAAATACTTCATGCCAGTCTAACTTCTCCTGTTCAGCTTTTGTGCCCCATTCAGGTGACTGGGTGCATCCAGCTGTGATTAATTACTCCAGGGTGAAAGCTCAGGCTGAAAACTGTCATTGGTCACAGAACTGGCTAAACTTATAGGGCAGGAGACAGAAGGAACAGCAGGTGGAGCAAATTAACACAGGTGAACTGAACAAAGTAAATTAGGCTGAAGGAGAGGGTGGACAATAAACTGGCAGGGGCTAGAGGATAACATAATCTATCAGGGAACACAAGAAAGAGCAGGCAAGAAATAAAGACCTAATAGAACCACTGAAATCATAAAGAACAGAAGCTAACTAAAACAAGAACCGAATCTAACAGATACAAGAATGCGCTATTAACGTTAATACTGAACAGAAACTAAACTAATGACAGAAACAAGGATTAAAGGAGAAACAAGGATCAAAGGAGAAACAATACTAAAAGTTTGAAACATAAACAAATCCCCAGGTATCTACAAGAAGTAATCAAATCCATTGGGATCCTGACAGTTGTTGACTTATTAATTTGTAATAATATTAACCTTCATTGTCATTGCAACTTCCAATTCCAATGAAACTTGGGGAACAATCTGGGGTTAAGGGTCTTGCTCGGGGTCCCAGAGTGGCAGTCTGTGGGGGTTGAACCCAGAACCTCTGGGCACAATGCTCTAACCACTAAGTCACCCTCTCCTTAAACCTGGAAGTACATATTATGAACATGGTGATAAAATGGTAAATGGCTTGTACAGCGCTTTAACTAGTCTTGATGACCTCCAAAGCACTGCACACTACAATTCAGTCATTCACCCATTCACACCCTGTGGTGGTGAGCTATGTTAGTAGCTACAGTTAGCTACAGTTGCCCTGGGGCAGACTGACAGAGGTGAGGCTGCCATGCACCGGCCCCACTGGGCCCTCTGACCACCGAGCCCTCAATGACAGAGACAGTCAGTGCGGGGGATTGAACCGGCAACCCACCAATTGCAAGACAAACTCCCTAACCTCTGTGCCATGTTAGTCTGCTATCTGCACGCCCAATTCAGTCGGTGACATAGAGGGTGCAGGGGGTCAGCAAGTACCCTACTTGGGTTATATAGAACTTAACTTGTGCTTTCCAAAATAAGTTACTAGGAGACCTGAGGAAGTGAACACCCTAGCACTTATTGTACCAGACTGTAGATCAAACCAAGAAGTTCCAGTTCTCATAGGGACAAATGTTTTGGATGTGCTTTATGAAACATTCACATCCTACAAAGAGCCAGACACAATTGTCAGAGAGATGAGCCATGACAACATTCCAGTGATCCAAACCATGTACAATAGGGTCAAAGTTGATAAGGGGAGTGGAAAAACAGCAAAAGTTAAGCTGTTGAGCAAAAAATGTGTTGCTGTACCAGCTGGCGAAAAAGCTGTCCTGAAAGGCTATGCCAGACATGTTGACATAACCCCAGGTAGCCCTCTGTTAGTAGAACCCACAGCATCAAGCTTACCTGGGGGTTTCCTAGTTTGTAACTATGTTATGACAGCTCCCTCAAAGGCTTCTTTTAAACTTCCTATTTTGATCAAGAATCAGAATCCCTGCTGGTCAAACAGTGGCTGAACTGTATGCCCCCTTGTCAGTGTGCTCTTTAGCTTCAGGCTTGAGTACTAACACAAAGACTACGTCTCAGTGTCCAAAGTCTGCTGCTGAGGTTGATAACATCAAAACCACTGCAGCCAGCCTACTTAAGTTTGACTTAACTGACACCCCTCTCTCTGAAGAGTGGAGGCAGAGGATTATAGTAAACTAAACTCAATGTCAGATGTTTTTGCCGTGCATGATTTGGATTTTGGACACACAACTGCTGTGAAGCATCACATATGACATTCGGATGCAACTCCATTCAAACAACGACCCAGACCTATACACCCCTCGGACTATGAAGCTGTCAGACAGCATTTAAAAGAACTTTGTGAGGCCAACATTATTCGTGAATCTGAGAGTCCATTTGCATCCCCGATTGTGGTGGTTAAAAAAAAAAAGAATGGGGCTATTAGGTTATGCATCGATTACATCAAAGATGCATACGCCCTACCAAATATTGAAGAAGCTTTTTCAGCCTTAACAGGCTCAAAATGGTTTTCTGTTATGGACCTAAAGTCTGGCTATTATCAAGTGGAGGTTGAAGAAAGTGACAAACATAAGACAGCATTTGTTACTCCCATGGGATTTTGGGAGTTTAATAGAATGCCCCAGGGAGTCACTAATGCACCTAGCACATTTCAACATGTTATGGAAAGGTGCATGGGAAGTCTTAACCTCAAAGAGGTCCTAGTCTTTCTAGACGACCTCATTGTGTTCTCAAGTACATTGGAGGAGCATGAGGAGCGTCTCAGGCATGTTCTGTCAAAACTCAGAGAATTTGGACTCAAACTCTCCCCTGATAAGTGCCATTTCTTCAGGACATCTGTTAAATATCTCGGTCACATTGTCTCAGAGAAAGGTGTGGAGACTGACCCTGAAAAAATAGCTGCCCTCACCACCTGGCCAAAACCCAGAAACATGAAAGAGCCCAAGTCATTTTTAGGGTTCGCAGGTTATTACAGGAGGTTCATCAAGGACTATTCTAAAATCGCAAGGCCCTTAAATGATCTCACTGCAGGTTGTTACCCCCCCCCCCCCCCCCCAGAAGGACTAACAGTGCAGGAGCAATTCCACCAGAGTACAGCCATACGGACGTTTTACCTGGCTCCTGCACTTTGCCGCAAATGTCTCAACGTGACTGGTCTTTAGAGCAGGAGAAAGACCCATCCATAAACAGAGTCAAATCTTTGTTAATGGGGGGGAGGAGACCACCTTACAGGACGCAGCAACATGAAGACAGAGCGGTCCAGCTCATGTTACGACTATGGGACCAATTAGTCATGAGAGATGGGGTGCTTTACCAGAAAAGACTTCTAAATGGTGTACCATCCTTCCAACTAGTTCTGCCGAGGACTTTTCGAAATGCGGCTTTAGAGGGATTACATGACTGTATTGGGCACATGGGTGTGGATCGCACCACAGACCTAGTTCGTGCACGCTTTTATTGGCCATGCATGCTCACTGACATAAACAACAAAGTACACACATGTGAGAGGTGCGTCAGACAAAAAGCCAGAGCTGAACGTAGTGCCCCTCTGGTGAACATTTGCACCAGCAGACCGCTGGACCTGGTCTGCATGGACTACCTGTCCTTGGTATTTGATGAAAAGGGGTCAAAAAATATACTTGTAATCACTGACCATTTCACCAAGTATGCAGTGGCAGTGCCTACAGTTGACCAAAAAGCAAAAACCGTGGCTAAAGCCTTGTGGAATAATTTGTTTATTCACTATGGCTTGCCAGAGCGATTGCATAGTGATCAGGGCCGGGATTTTGAGTCCACACTGATCAGAGAGCTTTGCAATCTGCTTGGGATAAAAAAAACAAGAACAACACCTTACCATCCACGTGGCAACCCTGTGGAAAGGTTTAACAGGACACTCCTTGCCATGTTGGGCACCTTGCAGGAGGAGGATAAGTTAAGGTGGAAAGATTTTGTGCAGCCATAGGTGCATGCCTATAATTGCACAAAAAATGACACTACAGGATACTCACCTTATCAGCTCATGTTTGGGAGACAACCAAACTTGCCCATTGACATTGCATTTGGACTCAACAAACCGAGTGGGAGGGGAGAAACACATAGTCAGTATGTGAAAGACCCCAGAGAAAGTTTGACAGAGAGCTACAAAATTGCTGTTGAACATAGCGAAAAGGCCGCCTCTTACAACAAACAGAGATTTGACAACAAAGTCAGGGAGTCTAAGCTTGAAGTGGGAGATTGTGTCTTAGTAAAAAATGTTGGTCTCTGTGGGAAACACAAAATTTCCGACAGGTGGACTAACACGGTTTACAAAGTGATCAAACAGATAGAAAACCTCTCTGTTTATGTTGTTGCTCCCTTTGATGTTGTGGGTCCAGAAAGAGTCTTGCATAGAGACTTGTTACTGCCCTGTGGGTTTCTGTCGGTTACAAAGGAGCGACCTGAGCCCATAACACAAAAACAAACAAGGAAGTCTAAAAGACTACAGTCAAGTGCAACAAACAGAGATGCTGGAAATGAAATTCAGAGGATTTGCTGCCGGACAGTGAGGATGAAGATGTGGAATATTACCACTATCCTCCCATACAAATGGTGACGGATGTGGGAACCAGAAACAATGAAGAACAGGACAAGGACATGCAACTTGAACCAGGAAACCATATGTTGGACACAAATGAACTTGCCACTGAGAGAACAGAAACTGGCATCTCAGAACTGGATGTGACAACCAAACATGTTTCAGTGCCACAACTTAATCCTGAAGCTTCACCATTTGAGTCACAAGTGCCAAAAGAAGCCATATCAGAAGAGAAGCAACTCAGGAGTGAGTTGACACAGTCACCCGTACCCCAAATGTCCAAACAACCACCAGATCACATATTAAAAAATATTGACAGCCCTGAAACATCCACTACTATCCCTGTTGGAACAGACTATTATGAAGAGAATGCTGAAGTAAGGAGATCTACAAGAGACAGAACCCGTCCCAAGAGACTGACCAACCATCCTTAGGGAACCCCCTTGTGGTAGTTATGCAGTCTTTACTTGGTGGCTTAGACAAAGCACTACAAGTAGCTCTTGAAAGTGACTTTTATGCCCCTGGGTTTGATGTTTAGGAGATGCTGACAGGCAGGGACGCATGACATTAATAGGGGGGAGGATGTAACCCCCATATATGTGTGTAATATTGTCAGTATTATTTTATATTTTGTTTTTATTGGATTTTGTCTGGTAATTTAATGCACCAGCATTAAATTACTATATTAATTTTGGGTTTCTTTTGATACCCGAAACGGCCAGTAGGTGGTTTGTGAGTTTACCCTCTAGTTCAGACAGCAGAGAAAAGAGGAGTAGAAGAAGAAACCGTAGCTGGCTGCAGCACGTTGTACTGAGCTATAGAACGCTGAAAAAGAAAGAGAAGAAAGTACTTAACATGATAAATTCTGTTGAATTCCGGTAACGGTTGACAGAAGAGAAGAGAAGTGACCAGGATTCTTGCAGTTAAATCTGTTTCTGCTGTGATTTTCTCCGGTTGTTTTTTTAGAACCACATTCAACTTGGAACATTGGCCAGCTGCATACCACCGCAGGCCTGGATTGGATGTGCCGAGCTCCAGGTTTCCACCCAAGACCTGGGACTGCTGGATCCGCTGCCCGCTTTGCACTGGATTAAGATAAGATTTTGGATCCAAAGAAACATATGACCATTACATTTGACAAAGACTTGACTGACTGACTTAAATTTAAAGTATTGAACTAAAGAAAGGAACTGAACAATAAGGAATCCGGACTAAAAGAAACACACTGCTTGTTATAATAAAAGTGGACACTTTCTGTTGAAAAAAAAATGTTACAATAATATTCTGTTTAATTTTTTGTATTTATCTGTTAATTTTCTTGACCATTTGGTTGTTTGTGCTTATTATCCTCCTTTTCGAATTTACCAAGATTAATTGTAAATACAACATTTGGAAATCTAAAATTCTCAACTTCATTTGTAAGTTAAACATAATTTGGTTACACTGTCTCTGTCACAACCTGATCAAATAGAAAGTTTAGAATCAATGGCATGAGCAACCAGTATTCTACTACTGGTAATATGCCCTGCAGTGTACCTGCTGTGGCTTCTGTACTGTAAAGACACCTGTTTCATCCACATTGTAAATCATGTGTGGAGGGAAGGCATGCCTGTTAAAGATGAGAGGCAAAGTAAGAACCTTATCAGAATCAAAGCCAAATCTTACAGGTAATGCCTCGGTAAAGCATTTACGACTAAATAATTAATTCTGTCACTTATCCATAACTACAGCCAGATTGTCAAATAACTCCCTGACTGTAGTTTTATTGAAGGCTGTAGCTCTTCCCAGGGATGTTGCCTCTGGAGTTCGGATAGAGAGATGGCGACGTGCTAGGAAGCTGCGAAACCAATCTTCACCTAGAGTAGACAATTCATTATTATAAGATTTAGCTGTGTCCCAAGATGAGTTGGCCTTAATTAACCTACACAATCATGTGATCTCTTGCACACCCTAGCCTACCTGCACATTGTGTCTTTGTCCAATTGTCAGGGACAGGGATATTGTTTCCTTCTGCATATTCAAAGGCCAGTTGACGGGACTTAACTGGAGGAAGGCAATGGAACTGTTCAGCTAGTTGTTTCAAGTGTTTGGCAAACTCCTCCTCCATCTCATCTGTAATAATTCTCTTTGCCCCAGCTACTGCACCCCAGGCTACCGATTTTACTTCCCCTTTCTCTTTTTTCTTTATGAATCTTAAAAGGCTTGACTTGTCAATATTTCTGTCCCTTGCGGCTGCTCTTAGAGACTTATTTCCTTCCTTGACCTCAGCGGCTGCACTCTCCATCTCCTCGAGGGGTGTTTTGCCCCAGGTTGTCTTCCTGGTGTATTTCCTTGGCATGATGGCTTTTCTACAATGTTTATGACATTTAAAATAAAAATGTAACATTACATATTAATTAATATGTAATTAATAGTAATATTACATTACATATGCAATGTAATATTACATTAAAATATGTTTACAACTAAACTTAACCTGTGCCTCATGGTGGGGGTAAAGTAAGACACTGTATCACTTTACCCCACAGCATTTGTCTCAATTTACCCCACCTCCACCATTTTTGAAACAATTACCTTTCTTAGCAATTCAGGCTAACCTTCAGCTAGCATCATCACATGATTTTATATGTTGGTAGTTCATCAACAGGTATTATATTTTTATTCAAGTTTTTCTACTTGAATCAATTTGCTTTGGCACAACAGTTGATTAAGTTGACAGCAAGAAAATTTACTTTTACATGCAAAAAAAACATTATGTTGGAAAAAACATGCTTACCTCAGCAAAATGAGCTTCTCTCCTTTATGGCAAAGGGGAAATGGGAGGAGCTTGGAAACAAAATGGTCACATGGGCACAAATGTGTTCTGTTGCCTAGAAACAGGGGTTGTCTTACATTACCCAGTGTCTCACTTTACCTCACTCTCCCCTACGTTGCATACAGCTTGTGAATTACAGCATAAAGTGCAGCAGTGATTAAAAAGTAAACAATTGAAATGTTAACAATGCAGGAGAAAGAAACAGTGTGCAATCACAGTGTACAGGAGAATATTTAAACCATTTGTATGTGCAGAAATGATGGTGCAAAAGGCATTTGTGCAAAATTAATTTAGAAACTAAAAGTTTGGCAGCATTTGTACTGCTAGATAGAGATGCAGTGATGCAAATGTGGTGCAGAGTCCAGTTTATAGTTCAGCAGTTCAACAGTCTGATGGCAACAGGGGAAAAGCTTTTGCAGAACCCGGTGGACCTGCAGCGGATGCTGCGGAACCTCTTTCCAGAAGGCAGCAGGTAGAACAGTCCATGGTGGGAGTGTGAGGGGTCTCTTATGATGTTATGGGCTCGGGACACACAGCGCTGGAACGAAATGTTCTTAATGGAGGGGAGAGGAGCCCCGATGATCCCTTCTGCTGTCCTCACCCCTCTACTCACGTTCTTCCAGTCGGAGGCATTGCAGCCTCCACACCACACAGAGAGACAGCTGGTCAGAATGCTCTCTATGGTGCTTCTGTAGAAGGTCATGAAGATGGGCGGGGGCAGGTGGGCTCTCCTCATCCTCCGCAGGAAGTACAGTCGCTTCTATGCCCTCTTCACCAGTGACGTGGTGTTCACAGACCAGGTGAGGTCGTCCGTGATGTGCACCCCCAGGAACTTGGTGCTGCTGACCACCTCCACAGCTGAGCTGTTGATGAGCAGTGGAGCGTGGTGAGGCCAGTTCTTCCTGAAGTCGACTATGATCTCCTTCGTCTTCTCCACATTCAGGATCATGCTGTTGTCTCTGCACCAGCCCACCAACTGCTCCACCTCCTCTCTGTAATCCTGGTCGTTGTCGCCTCTGATCAGGCCCACCACCATTGTGTCATCAGCAAACTTCACGATGTGGTTGGTGGTGAACCTGGGGACGCAGTCATGTGTCATCAGAGTGAACAGCAGGTGGCTCAGGACACAGCCCTAAGGATAGCCCATGCTGAGGGTGATGACATCAGAGGTGTTCTGTCTGACCCGGACCGATTGAGGTCTGTTGATGAGAAAGTCTAGCAGCCAGTTGTGAAGAGGTGTGCCGAAGCCCAGATGTTTTAGTTTTCCTATGGTGCTGTGGGATGATGGTGTTAAACGCTGAACTGAAGTCCAGGAACAGCATCCGCACGTTCGTATTCTTCTCCTCCAGGTGTGCCAGGCTCAGGTGAAGAGCGTAGGAGATGGTATCCTCAGTGGAGCGGTTCCGCCGGTAGGCAAACTGGAATGGGTCGAGTGTTGGGGGGAGACTGGAGACGATGTGTTCTTCACCAGCCATTCAAAGCACTTCATCATGATGGGAGTCAGTGCTACAGGCCAGTAGTCGTTGAAACAGGTGACTTGAGGTTTCTTCGGCACCGGAATGATGGAGGCAGGCTTAAAGCATGCTGGCACTGTGGCTTGGTCCAGCGACGTGTTAAAAATGTCTGTGAGAACACCAGCCAGCTGACCTGCACACTCCTTGAGCACCCGCCCAGGTGTGTTGTCTAGACCTGGGGCCTTCCGCGGGTTGACTCTCCTCAGAGTCTTCCACACGTCGGCGGTGTCAAGGCAGAGTACCTTCCTGATGGGGAACAGCCTTCACTGCTGGAGTGCTGTTTAGTGCCTCAAACCTCCCAAAGAAGTTTTTTAGTCCGTTAAGGAGGTCAGCATCAACTTCACCCACCAGGGGGAGGGCGTGTTGTATTCAGTGATCGCCCTTATGCCTTTCCACATGCTCCTGGTGTTGCTGGTGTCATGGAAACGTTCCTGGATTTTCTTAGTATGGCTCCGCTTCGCTAGCCTGATGGCACGGTTCAGGTTGGCTCTCGCTGTCCTTAGTGCCTCCTTGTCACCAGACTTAAAGGCTGAGTTCCATGCTTTTAGCGCTTGACGAACCTCCTCAGTAATCCAGGGTCGTTGGTTGGCTCGGGTAATGATGGTCTTTGTGGTGCTGACGTCCTCAATGCAATGCAGGCAAAGAGATGAGAGTGTTATCCCCAATGCTGCTAAGCAGCGGGTAAAAGAGCATTTGTCCGTGGCCAGGGGGTTTTAGAGTAGCAACTGTTTGGATTCAGACAACAATGGCGGCTTGCAGCGAGGAAGCAAGCAGTGACCAGACACCCCCGAGTCCCCGTTTTGGATGACCTTACCCTGGCAAAAGCTGTCATGATACACTGAAATGTCCCTGATTTCAGTGTATCATGATGGAGTAAAAAAGTTTAATTCAGCAAGAGGTACATGTCATAGCGTATTAGAAGAGCTCAGCCGAACGCGCCTTCCTACCCCGTTGGTGTTGCAGATCGGGCAAAACAAGCCAACCCCACAACAAAGACTCTGCACCTGCCTGCTTAGCAATATCAGAGAGGTTTTCATTAGAGAAATCTGGTCACCTGGTAACATTGATACTCCTATTTCATCAGTAATGTCCAATCCACCGAATATTAATTCTTTAAAAGAATACCAGAGAACGGCTTTGAAGGCTTTTGTTAGTGGAAAGGATGGTTTCGGTTTTGATGTTGGCTTCATAAAAAATAGAGAACTGCTAAAAACAATCAAAGTATAAAGTTTTGCTCAATATTGTTGTGAGTAGCATAATAAATGCTGAAGTCGGGGACCATCCTGTTGCACCAGCTTTTTGACTCGTAATACCGACTGTAGTTGCAGTTCCAGTTGAAGTTTCTGACTCAAAGGTCAAGAGTTTCGATTACTGAGGACAAACGTGTCATAATTTTGGGTTTTTGTTTTTGGACTATTATGGACTGATTATGTTTCACTCACCTCAGCCACCAGTCACCATCAAATCACCTCAGTCACCTCCCAGCCACCAGTCACCTTGATTGGTTCCACCTGCTACGACCACTAATTAGTCTCACCCATCTCACCTCTCACTCTCCCCATACATATCTTCACATCCAACCATTCCCTGCCAGAATGTCTCATCTTGTTTCCCCGCCTGCATGTGTTGTTTGCTCCAGGGACTTTCATTTGTTTTTCCTGTGTTATGCTGGGACCAGGCCTCGCTAATCTGTTTGCTAGTGCTTGTGTGCACTGTCTGGAAGAAGCATTCCAGTTAGATTCTGAGTTTTGCTCTGCTCACGCTGAACACATTGGTGGCTTCAAGTCAGATTTTGTCTATACCTTCTGGTCACGTCTGATGTTGCCTGCAGCCCCAGTACAAGTCTGATTCTGCCTACAGCTTCAAAACAAGTCTGCTTGCCACAGCGGGTCAGTCTGGTTCTCCCTACATTCATCTGTTAAAGTCATCCTCGGCCTGCTCACCGGTTTCAAGTTAGCCTCTGTCTGCAACCTCTGCTCATTCTTCTGTCACCTACCACCTTATTAATAAATCTGTTAACATAACTCTGTGTTTGGCTTAAATATCGGATTCGCCACATACACCAAGCATTACAAAATGGAATGCTATTAACACAGATGAGGAGAGTGAAGGTAATTAGACTGGAGGAGAGAGAAGGCAACAATCTGACTGAGCCAGGAGGAGAACAGAATCTAACAGGAATGTATAAGGAATGACCAGGTAAAGAAGCATAGCCTACCAAAACGTAACTAAAATAATGGGCAGGTAGGAAAAACAGGAATAAAACAGAAATATAAATAAACATCTAACATAACAATAAACTGACAGAAACAAGACTTAAAAAATACTAAAAAGTACAAACCTAAACAGAACTGCAGTATCCACAGGAGCCTAAATGTAAATGATAATGAACAGAAACTAACTAAGACAGGAACTGAAACCAAAGATGCAGGATCCTGGCAGTCTATTCCTTAAACGCTTCAAACTTCCCACTGTCAGGGTTCTCTGTGTTGTCCTGCTCTAACTCTACTCCTCAGGTGTGCCTAGTTGGCTGAGGGGGCGTGGCCCACACCTGCAGCTCGTTGCAGGCGGCTTCCTCTGGCTTCTTAAGCAGAGCGCTGACAGATGGAAGACGCCAGAGCCTTAACCAGTCGTGGTACGACGTGGCCTCTGACCCAACTCCTGAAAACCTGCTTGTGAGTTTTTCGTCTTCGAACTTTGACTAATTTTGGATCTCCCTGTTTTTGTCACAGTTTTTGGTGCTTGGATGCACTCACCTGTCTTGACGTCTTGTCCAAAGAACCAGACCTACAGAATCCTCTCGCTCAGATTTTGCTCTGGCTCACCCCTCATACTCCCTGGATGTTACCCAGCGGGGCCTGAGATTCCCCCTCCCGGATTCTGCTGGTTCTTCCCTCACTCTGGTCAATCCATCTGTAACATCAGCCACCCTCAGCCACTAGCCGCCTAACACCAACAGGGGTAGGATCACAGAGTTCCCTCGGCGCTACTTCTCCCCGGTTAGGTCCGCCCAGCTTTATGGTAAGCAGCGCAGCTTCGAGTAGTTCTCCTGGTTCACCTTCCAGAGTCACTTACTCTTCTTCTCTTTGCAGTCTCTCCAGCAGTGACGTTCTGACCCTGCCGAGTTGTCCGTAGTCCCGTCCGTTATATCTGCCTGTTTTCCTAATAAACATCTTAAAACTGTGCTTTGCTTCCCGATCGTATCTGCATGTGGGCTCGTCATCTGAAAACCATGACACCCACTAGATATCCTCTGGACTCATAGATGAAAAATGTCCCATTATTAGGCCCAGTATCTCACACTTACTAAATGTTTTGTTAACATCTGGCTCTAGGCTAGCTGCTTTCTAACATGCTGTTGTCCAAGTTGTTATTAAAAATGGAAATCCTGAAAAAAAAAATCTCCCTACAAATAGGCCCATATCCAAACAGCATTTTATGTTTCAAATCTTGGAAAGGGTTATCTTCAACCAACCCCAAACATTTTAAGATACTCATGGTGTTTGTTAAGAGTCTGAGACGGGTTTTAACGCCCGCTGTACCACTGACACAGAACTTTTAAGAGTTTTTAATAATCTTTTAAATGTTGACACAGAGTGCAGGATTGTTTGATTTCTTTCATACCTACAACATTTGACACTGTTTATTACACTGTTCTTTTGTCTAGATTTGAGCATGGTGGTCCAAAATGGACTTCTTTGCATAGTCTCTATCTTATTTGTCAGAAAGATTTTTTTTTTCTGTTTCTATAGCAGACTATATAACTTCTTCAGTCCCTATTTGTTACTGTGTACCCTAAGGATTAATCTTAGGTCCTGAATAGTTTTGATCGTACATGCTGCCATTAGAATTGATATTTAGGAAGTACAACATCTAATTTGATTGTTATGCTAATGACATCCACATTTATTCTACTTTTAATTTGGATGCATTGCCCCACAGCAGCTTCTATTGTCTTGCCTTTGAGAAGTAAAAAAAAAAAAAAAAACTAATTGACACAAAACTCCCTCAAACTAAGTGAAAGTAAAACTGAAGTCATTGTATTTGGAAATTGTAAGTCCACAGATGACCTAAATTAATTTCTGGTCCTTGGTCCTCTTGCTTCTAATTGTTCCTCCTCTGTCAGAAATCTTGAAGTGTTTTAGATAATTATTTTAAATTAGATAAGAAAGCAAAATAAGTTTTCAAGACCTGGTTTGTTCACTTACATCAAGTGTAATGCATCTGCTCTACCTCCCCTGTATTCTACCTGATCTGTTGTGTTTTGGTCCAGCTCATTCAGTGAGTCTTTGCCAGATTCTTAAAAGCCATCCTGTGAGTAGACAATCCAGTGGCCTCTGATTGCCGGCCTGTTTCTGACCCATCTTTGTTCTGTGGATTCCTCCTGTTTTGACTTGCCACTGTCGGACTCTCCTGTTGGCCTTTGATTCTCGACATCGACCTATTGATCCGTCTTCTGACCGAGTGTGCGTGCCTAGCCCTCTGATTACCTCCGCCTTCCTCTGATACACTGTGCATGACCCATGCCTGGATCTCCCCTTTGCCTCAGCCCTGTCATCTGTCAGCATTAGGTGGATCTGTCGCCCCCCACTTGCTGTAACACACATAGCACTCAGACAGAGCCCTTGGACCCACGTTTCAGATCCAGTGCAAACTCCCAGATTCTAACAAGGTTAGTGACTTTTATTCAGTGCTCACAATCTCTCACTGAGTTGTTCTCAGCCACTAACCATTCTCTTTACTTTTTAGTGGTCGGGATGATCATACAACTCCATGTTTGGCTAATTTGCACCGGCTGCCTGTCTGTTTTCATACTGATTTATTTTTTTTACTTACCTTTAAATTCTTAAACGGTTTCAGATTTATCTATATAATGGTATTACGTTTAATATTTACAATATTAAATATGCTTGCACCATATGTCATTTAAAAGAGCACCAAGTTCATGGAGCCAGATGGGTTTAGAGCATGCTAGGTCCAAATTGAAGAATAGAGCGTAATTAGATTTTGCAGCTCCTAGACTCTGGAACTGCTGTCAAGTTTGTAGGTGTGAACATGAAATTCAGCCAACACAGAGTACGTTTAAAGGGTTTATTGAGAAGGTGAATACTGGTAGGTAGTGATGAACTTCAGCTGGTGAGGAAGGCAGGAATATACACGAACAGAATGATGCTTGCCAAAGGCTCAGCAGAGCAAGCAGCAGGAGCTCACAGCAAGCAGAGCAGACAAGCAGCACGCAGATACTGGAAACCTTCCTCAGTGAGGGCTGAACACAAGCAGAGTTTCCCCATTCAACAGGCAGAGCACACAGGAACTTGTAGCGTCAAGGCAGCAGAACACATAAGAGGTGACGAGACATTCTGGCAGTGAGTGAGTGCGGCAGGTATATGAAGGCAGGGAAACAGGTGAGCAGAGTTAATTTTAATTAATGGCAGTAGGTGGAGCTGATTGACTGGTGGCTGAGGAATGGACTGGGCTGATTGGATGATGACAGGTGGCTGAGCAGAGTGGAATCTAATAGTCTAGAACTAACGTCCAAAACTACAAACAAAACCCTCAATCCTGACAACATGCTACTTTATGCAGAGTCCCTACAGTCATTTAAACCTCTCTTGAAAAGGTATTTTTTTTCTCTAGCTTTTAATTTGAATTCAGTTTGAGTCCCATCAAATATTTTATGTTGTGTTTTCTACTTCTTAAGCAGCTTTTTTTTATGTGTCTGGCAGTATAGCACAATAGAGCCTATGAGATTAACATTGTGGAGCCTTACTGCTTTTGCTATAGTGCTCCATTTGTTACCTATGCAAAAAACTTTATGGGACATTATTTTGAGATTATTTTAACGATAAGTGAGACACTTTCCCCTGTATGCAGAAAGGAGCGTGTTCGGTCTTCCTGGACCTCCTGTATTCCACCATGTATAGAAGTGGATCTTCAAGCATCTGTATCCAAACACCAGGGGGTGTTTGTGAGAGTACGCTTATAAATGTAAGGTTTCTCCATAAGAAAAATGTGCAATAGAAGAAACCAGAGCCCCAGACACCCAAAAGGGCCCCCAGAGTGTGATAGCCCATGAAGGATCAATACAAGGATACCTGCATCCCCCATCTCAGAGAAGAGCCCTAGAAAATTCCCAAGAAGCCACAGTGTAGAAGGCCTTGGGGGTGGGGCAACGAGCCTGAGCTCTGCCGGCAGCTAGCTATGCCAGAGCAGATCCACCCAAAGGCCTAGAGACCCAAGAGCACACACTCAAGTACCCAGCCCCGGGCACCGAGAACCAGAGGGTCAAGCCACCAGCCACTGGCAAGGAGCCTGATAGGGGTAGGGGTGGGGTTCAGACCTGAAATATTCTAGGAGAGGGGGTAGCCCAGCCTGACAAAAAACAGGCATACAGTCACAGGCACACAGTCACAATCAGTCACGGTTTACTGCAGATGAACCCAATATTTAGCCTGTCCAAAACCAAACTAAACAGAACCATAACTATGACACAATCACACATTCCCACCCTAATGGCCACACATGCAGACACCGTACACTCAATCTAATAATACACAAGAATGGACACTGTAGACACACTTGCACTCACCTCACTCATCCTGTACTCCAAGCTCCAGGACCAAAACCCAGAGGGGCGACCAGTCCCTAAATCCGGTAAGTGATCCCTTCACTAGCGTGAAGGAGAGCAGACTGCCTGAGCCGCACACTGAGACCAGGGCCAAGGACTGCCCTAACCTGTGCAAACCCGGTCCATACCCCAACTCCATACCCCGACCCCAGCCCTGACAACCCCCGAACACATTGATCCAGAAATAGGGCTAACACAATTCAAATGAGCCAGATAAACTGATCATGTCCACCACATGGAACACCCTGCCACAAAGGGTGGATGCGGGTGGCCCCCACACCGGGGCCACACACTGTCCAACCCACCGCTCCATGCCAAAACCCCACACCCCCATTTTCTGGGAGAGCAGAAGTGCCAGCCCTGATTGCTGTTTTTCGTTTTCTTTTAATTTTACTTAATTAGTTGACGATACTTTATTTTATTGGTCATTTCTCTAATCCCTTTTAAACATGCAAAGTGCTTTGGTTAACTTTGTTGTTTTTAAATGTCTTATATGAATAAAATACACTGTGACATGTATGGTATACGTAGATATGTGTCCACTGTTGATGGAGAGTAATCTCGGTTGAAAGTTCAGATCAGAGACGTATAGATTAACTAAAAATCAGCTATACTTAAAATATACTAATTTGGGTAAGATACTGTTAACTTGATACAAATTCCTGTTTTAATTCATTTCAAATTTTAAGTAAAATACTGTAGCCACAAGAGCTGTGACAGAGTTTGAAATTGTATTATTTTACTACAAAACAGACATGACCCAGTTATTCACAATAATTTTTTCCAAGCCTTATTTTAGCCCACATAACAGTCGTTGTTCTTGTTTAGCCTATATGAATAATAAAGGATTAATGACCGACAGCGACAGCCCTGTCTATAGAGCAAATTCTCCTTCCATTGGACGCTGGTAGTGATCTTGCCTTGGCTCTGGCACAACAACGAACATTTGTCGTTGTGCCTTTGCAAAAATAGCTCCGGAGTGACGGGAGCCTGGGTTGGCGGAGGGATACAATATGCGGTCTGTGAATGCTTCGGGATGCAGCGGAGGAGTCAGGATTTGGTGCGGTTCAGTGTTCCACTGTTTTTTTTTCACCCTCAAAGAGAAGAGACCGACGTTTGAGCGGGTGGAGATTGCTATTCATTTAAATCCCCGGGGTCGGGTTTTAAGCTTTTACTAGCGATTAACTTTTTTCTTGTATTTCCTTTATACCGTTGGATTCTTAGTAGCCACTTTAATGCCATAAATGACTCGTCTGTGAGGTCGTCCTTGTTGGGAAGTTTTCCGAGGGGGTTTCGACCAGCAAAAGGCCATGGCAGCCGAGGCTCGGCTGGAGCTGGTCGGTAAGCGGTTCCTGTGTGTCAGCGGGGACGAGCCACCCGAAATAGGCGATATTGGTCGGTTGCCATGGAGGTCTGGGGTGATACGAGCCGTCAGCAACCGTGACAGCGCCAATTCCGATCTGACGGTAAGGAATGTGGGGATTTTTCTCCCTCTCTGTGTTGGATTACATGAAAAACAAATGGGAAAATCTGTGGTTGTTGGCTAGCCAGCGAGCTCCTCTTGTAGGATTGCCAGGCTGGACTATCTTTCCCTTGCTCTGTCACTATAAATGCTAGAGCTCGACTCTACTCTCCTGTTGTGTGAGTATTTTCTCTGCTGTGTGTGTAGATTTGACTGTTACTGTGACTACACTAGAAGCCAGTCAGACTGCCAGCGGGGGGTTATGGAAAGCACACAGCTAGCTGCGGACAGACAGTTCCCTGCATATTTACATGGAAGTCCCTCTGACTTTTCCAGCCCAGCAACATGTTCTGTGGCCAAATCAAAGCTGTGTGTTCCCGTACTCGGTCCATGCAAGGACTCCTCAACCCGCAGCGGGCTATCAGATGGAAGGTGTATAATGAATTAGTGCAGGCGAACAGCTGGCAGCTCTTCTTGGGCGGCATTTGTTTAAACATGTGGAGGAATTTTACTCCCCAGCAGCTAAATGTTTTATTCTGCAGTACACACTGCAAATCAGCTGACGGTGGTGAGCTTAGAATTTCACTGTTTCTCTCGTTTTACAGACTTAGGGTTGAACTAATCCTTATTAGCTCTTGGTTACACAGTGTTACTAATTTATTTGTCTATTTGTTAATTTTTGCCTTCTGTTGTGACTGAGAATAAGACCATAGTGTCGGAAATGGCCCCATGAATGTTCCTTGTGTGTGTGTGTATATATATATATATATATATATATATATATATATATATATATATATATGCTTGCTGTTGCTGAAACAATAGCCAATTTGTCTTTATATATTGTTCAGATTTTAAAGAGAATATGCTGTCAAAATATATGGCACTGAGTAGCAGCCGGAATTTTTTTTTTTTTTTTTTTTTAACCCTCCGATTTATTTGTTACCAGAATAATTTTTCATAACTGGTGGCAAAGATGGAAAATCAAGCAAACAAGGAGAATGTATGCCTTGACAAGCCCCTGGCTAGGGCCACAGGATTTTTTCCCCACAGTACACACTGTACAGTATGCCTATGCTCAGTTTTCTTTTGTTCCCAGACACCTTCTGTCTGCCTGTGCAGATAACTGGGCAGAGCCTAGCACAGATCTCATTTGATCATTTCCCATATTGTCTTTGTGTGCATGTTTTGTTGATTGAGGACAGTCACTCATCATATATTCCACAGAAATCAACTGTTACTGACAGACCTTTGTGCCAGAGTTATTCTTTGTGTCTGACGTAATGGGTAAAACATCAACTATAGTCCATTTCTTGTGTGTTCACCAGTGTACATTAAAGCTTAAAACCAGACCAAGGTACATATTGTTGAAGTTCGGCTTTTTCATTATCGTTTACTTCTGCAGTTTTCCTAATGAAATGGTTCTAAACAGATTTTTAGAGCAACAGTCTCAGAGCTTTATTTAAAATTCTGATCATATATTTCCTATTTTACGTGTATCATAGGGAGTAGCGTAACTTTATGATTTAAGTAATGTTGCATTGCTAAACACTCCTCACAGTGATAATTCCACAAGCAGGATTGAAATATGCTAAGTGATCCAACATGTTTCCTGGTATCTTGGGTTTAGGCAGAAATAGTACTCTGGCTTAATCCATGTTGTAGTGTTCAATCTGATCAGCCAGAGGTTTAAAAGACTGAGTGAATACGGGGACAAAAATTAAACATTTGATTACAAGAAATGCGTGAATTCAAGCTTTCAGGGCTTTGTCAACTATCTAACATCAGATTGTCAAAAATTGGTGTATTGAACAGGCTTTCCTATCAATCGAGTTCAGTTCTATAACATACCTGAATAAAGACTCTTTTATCTCTTGTGCCTTGTCTCACTACTACACATCTCTTTTAATGCTTTCAGTACTACCCAAGAACAGGATTTGGACACCTGTTAAATATTTAGTAAGGCGGGATATCGAGGACACCAGAGTTATCTACAGTTGCTATTTTTATTCAATTAAATTAAAAAATACTTTATTAAACCAAAGGGGAAAATAAATAATTTAAAAATATGACATTCGAAATTCTCCTACTGGAGTGTGAAGGCTGCTTTGACGTATGTTGTGTCCATGCCTCCGACCACTAGGTGGAGCTCGGTGCTCTGTTTTGTTTTTGTCCTGCTGAGACCTCAGAGCAGAAGAAGCGTCCCAGTGGGACAAAGCAGGGAAGCGATGGTAAAATGTTTGATTAGCTTAGCTAGTTGAGCGTAGAACGGCTTCTTTTCCAGCAGGCTCCCACCGCACATCGGTCAGTGCGTACAGAGAGAGGGACTGGGATGGCGCATGTACAGGAGACCGCCTTCTTGGAGCAGCTCAGTGTATCAAGCTTGGTGTTACATATGAAACGGTGAAGACTTCTTGCTGCTGAGGAGTTTATAGTGTGACACCGTGTACGCAGTCGTCTGCCGACTCCACGGTGAAAATTATTATTTTTTGGTTGTATTAATTGTTTTTTAGGAATTAATATGAGAATCTAATCATAATTGGAAAATCGATTTCTTAATAAAGTCCATATATTCAGTTCACTAGTTTTGAAGAGCAAACGCGGCCGAGGCAAATTTTTTACGTTGATCACCTGCTGTTGATTGCTTGACATTTTGCCTCTCTCACAAACAATTTGCGCTGACAACCCGCGGACAACGGCGCAAATTTCTGCCCAGCTCGCTTCACCGCATCATCAAGTACGATGAGCATGCATCTGCTTGGCAGTGCCTCCTGTATGTTCAGCTCACCATGGCGGACATGGGTTTTACTGAGGGAGTCACGGTGCTGTCTGTAATGTGGAAAGCTGTAAACCGGCGTCAGCATCCGTCCCTGGGTCCACCAGAGACGCACCTGGTTCCGCGAGTGCCACCACCTGGAACTGCATCTTAATGACGGCCGTTTCCAGCGATACTTCCGTCTGTCCAGGACTCAGTGTGAGGACCTGCTGCCCTGCGGGGGACAGATCACCCTCTGGGACACAAACTACAGACACTCTAGTCCCGCTGCAGAGCGCCTTTCCATCTGTCTTTGGTCAGTAAATAATCATCATTGAACTGTCCAACTATGCAACATGTATAAGAAAAAAATTCACGCTTAAATAAATAGACGAGGAGGACTCTTAATGCGAATTGACAGAAAAGTTCACATTGTTGAACTCGAGCAAAATTTCACTTTGCGCTATTCATGGGTCCACTGCACTGTTTGCAGTTTCACTTCGCTGTAGTTACTCTTTCCACTTCATTTTTAAATGACGATAAAATGACTATACTTCTGCAGCAGTGTTGATGCCATGTTTATCTTTGTAACAGAGATATGTGGGTCACTGAGAGAAAAACGTAATCAACATTAAACGGAGAGAGATGCTGCTTCAGCGTCAGGAGATGTGGCGAATACTGATCAGTTCTTTTATATTGGAAGCTAACAAAAAATGTTTGATGCTGATGCTAATGAAAAAATCTCCAAACCCAGACATCTCATCATGCTACCAACAGATGTGTGTCCTCCATAGAATTTGCATGTAAACCAGATGCCACTGACGCTTGAACAGCGTTCGGTTTAAACGCAGCATTAGAGGAGCAGGTCTGTACGACTTTGGTTACCAACGAAGCCGCTCCCCTCAATGGATATTCGGCGCATTACAGTACACTGTGTCAGTCCCTGATCGAAGCCCTGAGCTGTCTACAAGACTGCCTGACTGACTGTAATGTCGAAACTCTGCGTCCGGAGTACATGCTAATAACAATAAACCTAGTAAGTTCATGTAGCTGCATACTTTGCAGCGTCTGGTGTAAATTTGCGCTTTTAAAAACACGCCTGTAACCCGCGCTGCTTACGTTACGCGGCCAGTGTATTTCCTCCTTAAGGTGACCAGATTTTATTTCTCTAATGTAAACTGGGGACGTCTCTGATTTTTGTTAAGTACAGACTCTCTGCCTGGGGGTTGGTTTGTTTTGTCTGAACTGCAACACCGACAGGGCAGGGAAGGTGCGTTTGGTAAAGCTCTACTACGTTGGAACAGCGGCAGGACTGGGTAAATACCTCTTGTTGTGCTAAACGTTTTTACTCCATGATACACTGAAATTGGGGACAGATTTTGCAGGGGACAAGTCATCCAAAACGGGATCTGTCCCCTGAAATCAGGGACATCTGGTCACCCTGCCTGAGGGGCGGAGTGATATTACACACTTGGGAAGAATATGTAAAGCGCCTTATAATCCAGTGCGTCTTCCCAAAAATACGGAGGTTTGTTGAACGTAATTAACAGCATAATGATCAGCTGGATAACTGGTTTTACTTACTTTCCCTACTAGTTATTTTTTAAGTTGGAGCACAAGTATATTGGTTATAGTTGAATGTTCTCTTATTTGTCTTAGTTTCTATAAAATGTAACTAAAATATCCACAAACTAGGTTGTTCCATACTTTTCTTGTTTAGGCAGAGGCAGCAAAATCCGCCCAGTTAGGAGCTGAATTAGAAAAACAAACTGAATGTGGGATAATTGTCTTTATGGAAGGAGAAAGAACTAAAATGTATGAGTAGTTTAGTACTATGTTTTCTAGTATGTGAATGCAACCTCTGTAATATATTCATTATATCTTTCTTCTCAGTGGAATAGGGCCTTAATGAAAATTATTTTCTAATAATTTCTATAAATACGAGTAGTTGTATATAAGTTGGCACAGATTGGGCCAGTAACCAGGGGAGATTGTGAGATCTTCTGCTCACTGACATCAGGGAACTGGGGTTTTCCAACCTAAGGAACCTCTGGCATCAGAATCTATCCCCAGATTTCTCCATCTTAAACTTAAATTAAGTTTGAGTTTAGTTTAAACCAGGGATTCCCAAAGTGTGGTGTGCCTGGGGGTATGCAAGATGAAAAATGTAATGGTGGTCTGACAGTTTTTTTCCCCACACCATAAAGACGTATAAATAAACATTTCCTTTGTAAAAATTAAAATCAAAAACTGTAAATTTAATAAATAAATAAAATGTATTCACATGAAAATGTATTTATTTAGAAGAAATCTTCTTCTACGCTTCATTTTAAGATGAAATATAGAAGAAGTTATCTTCTTGTATGCAATGTGCTGTATATGCGCACCTAGCTTCTGGCCTCTTCTTCATTCATTCTGGCTAATATGCTCAATTGGCTGAAACCAGGGAAACTGTCATGCAGGTCAGACATCTTAGGTCAAAGTTAGTGATGAAGGAGGAGAGGACCCAAGAGAGAGAGAGGAATCAGAGGAAACAGACGGGAGAATTGCAACGGATCTGGGAGAAAAAAATGAGCGGGACTCTCGTCTCACTTCACGTCGTTTACGTCAGTATAGAGAAAATTTAATTTCGACTAAAAGTTTTATTTACAAGATTAAAATGAGTAACACGGTCTCTGTATCGATCGCACATCTCCTACTCACACAAACACTGCCCATGGTGCTGTGACAGAACTGCTTCAAGCACTGATGCACATGTCATTCCCACACTGCTGCTGCTGCTGCTGGGAAAATTGGTGGTAGACGGGGTTTCTTGACTATGTTCACGCACAGTAATACTTTTCATTGTGATTCAGACAGGTGCAGTTCATTTTAAAGATGCAGTTTTAGCGCATATTCAGGAAACTGTGAAACAATCAGGAAATAACTTTTTATTTCTCTGACAATAGCTTTATTGAGGCTGGCACTCTACATTCTCAGTCACTCACTCACTCACACACACACACACACACACACACACACACACACACACACACACACACACACACACACACACACACACACACACACACATTTACAAGCTACTACATTAAAGAAATAAAGTCAGAACACACACAGCTAGGTTATAACAGTGTAGTCCGAGAATCCACCTGAATATCCTCAGTGTGTATCCTATTGTGTGTAACTTTATTGCAAATTAATTCAAATTATGTTCTAATTTTATTTCAATAACCTTTGTTATGATGGTTGTGTTATTGTAACTGCAATTTTCTTTCTTTCTTTCTTTTTTGTTGTTACGTGTGTTCTGGTCATTTGACACGCCACCTTTTAATAAGGCTATAAAAAAGCTTGTTGCATTTTATTATTTTTGAAGATTGGGGGTGTGTCAACTCGGTTGGGAGACAGAAGGGGGTGCGCGGTTATAAAACTTTGGGAACTGCTGGTTTAAACCATGGAGGTTTCATGTTGAACCAAAGCTGGTGTCTGATTGTGGCTAATCAACTTTGTGGCTAATTGAAATGACTGACATTAATCCCAGTGGCTACAAACGTTTGAGCCTGACACAGAACCCTTCTCTTTAATTGCTTACATTTATGCTCTGCAGTGCGACATCCATACCTAATATGCAGTAACAGCAGTTTTTGATGAATTAGGGTTTTTTCACTAAAAAGGTTCTAGTTCTTTACCAGGGCTGGTGCTAGAGCCAGTTTTAACCGGTTTTGTAAAAGATCTGCTTTGCTTTTCCCCCCACCTGAGAACCAAGTCAGCTATATGTAATTCTAAAGTTTGTATCCAGTTAATATTTGATCTTCCTCTTTTATTAGCTGTTTTTGTGAAGGATCGTAGTGCATGGAGATCATTTAACCACACTAATAATATTTGTCCCATTATTCCTGCAAACTACTTCTGTAATATCACCACTGTAGTTTATTAATGCTGTTTAAAGCAACCAGCAGCACTTGTGACCACTTTAGAATCTTCATCATCTGATCTCGCTTCACATCAGCATCTGGAAAGCAGGAGTTAAACACAATCTTTAGAGCTGATTTATACAACCACCTCAAGATATTAAGAGACAAAAGCAGCGTTTATGGATTCAGGGAAAAACCATTGGCTGTGGGCACGCTAGGGTATAGACCTTCAACTCCTGTGACAAACTGAGGCTGTCTGCTATCTATTCTGATGCTTATCTGATTTTATCGTAGTTGAAGTGTCATGTTGACTGCTTTTATGATTTTGAATGATCCAGAATAAAACTACACTCTACTCCTTTTACCATGGTGCTGTTGCTCTGATAAAAGCGGTAAATAACCAAGCCAGATTGGTGCAAAAGGCTCTGAGGATTCTATCCTGTGTGGTGTGGGGGATAGCCGTGAAATCTGGCAACCCATTGAACTCCAGTTCCCTGTAGTAAAACAAACAGCAGTCACATCAGAGCAGACCTGAAGTTGATGGTGAACCATTCTCATCCAGCTCTGGTAGCAATGTGAAGGGGGACTGGTTTGTGCTTCGGCTGCTTCAGCATGTATTCAGGCAGCGGAACGTTGCCTGGTGCAGCGTGACGAGCTAGCTTACCGACAGAATGTTCAAGCTAAAAAAATGGTCAGGCTAGCATGATCTTATGCTGTCCAGGAGGTTTACAACTTCACTGTCGCAAATCCAGGAGCTTTACTGACCTTTATATCTTGCTGTCAAATATCCGTGTCATTCTGTTAGCTTAGCATGTAGCACAATTCATTCTTCAGTTTTTCTTGGCTGTATGCCTGGAAAGGTTTGTCTAAACAACACTTTTGTGTTTATCTTGTCTACAAAGAGGTTCACATGTTGTCTTCTGGCTGTTTTCTACATGTTGGTAGAGTTTAAAACTTCCAGCAGCAGCTCAGTATTGGGGTCAGGTGTGTAGTTGCAGGGAGGAGACAGGAGTGTCTGTGCTCTGCTGCTGGAAGAAGTGCAACAATTTGGACAGATGTGACTGGGTCAGTGTGGGAAACCCTGCTGAAACTATCAACTATCACTGATGTCCCGTTACACTGAAAGGCGCTGGTGAGAACCCTGCTTCACCTTACCCCTTTTCTGGGTCAGGTGGGAGAACCCTTTCAACTATGGAGATCTGTTACTAACGCCTCAAGAAATACCTGAAATGCTAAGATTACAAATGCCGATTGAATTGCGTTTCAATAATTCCAAACTGAAGACATCTCGAGAACTTTAGTTGACAGGTTCCATCAAAACATTTAACAGCAGGCTGTGATGTTTAAAGCTCACAGCTTTATTGTGTCCCAGAAAAGCTGCAACGCAACTTTTGGTTGGTAAGATGTAAAACAGAACATGGCTGAATTCCCTCATCAGCATGACTTTCTGCTCTGCAGAGGCCTGGTAATGATCATTCCTTTGATTCGGGTGAATTGGAGAAGAGATTCATATAAAAGTTACAAGATAGTTGCTTTCTGCACTGGCTATTTAAAAAAAGTAATATTCAACAACTAATTGTGTTTATCTGTGTTATTTACGACTTACAATATTCAGGTTGAAATATTGTTTTAAAAAGAAATTTCAAAAAATTCATTCTTCTGCACTAATGTACATTCGAATGAAATTTATTTGCAAGGCTCTAAGTAAAAACATAAGAAGAAACATTAATTACAGTCATATGCAATACATTAGAATATGCATTTTTAAGAGGCTTGTTTGTCAGGTTAAAAGAACCATCCATCCATCAATTCTTCCGAAGGTTAAAAGAACCTTTTCAAAAAAAAAAAAACAACAACCTTAAAGCCAGTATTAAACATACTTTTCATGAAGCCTCCATTTCAGTATGAATAATGTTTCTCTTTATTGCTCTGATGCAAAATTCTAATCTTAAATGCTGTGTTTCTATTAGCTGGAGGTGGAAAAAAGATCATAACAGAAATAAAGGCGTTAAAACATTAGTAGCCTCTGTTAATCTATATAGTTTCTTTCTTAATATACTGAAATACATGGACTTTTCAATAATAGTCTAATTTATTGAATATGATGGTGTTTGTCATTTGTCAGGAATGTAGTGGCAAACCAAAACAACATTTAATATGTACAGAGAAGATTAAATGAATAGTGCAGGTATATGTGGCAGCATGATGTGTTGCAACAAACGGACACCAACTTGTGAGAAACACTCAGAGGCCGGTAATTTGTCAAATGTACCTTTTTCTTTCAGTCCCAAATGTAAAAACAACGCCAGCCTTCACAGAATGAAAGTGAACTATAGTATTTCTAAATGGGTAATTTCCACTTCATTATTGTCTCCAACAGTGCTGCAGATTTCATATCCACTATTCAGTTTGATGATTCATTGAAGGTTCTTGGTGCGTTTTCTGTCTTTGCTGAAAGCTCTTCCTCAGCAGAGCTCAGCATTCAGACATGTGGCAGAAAACTGCCTCACTCATCCAGATCAACAATGAATGGAAAGAGCAAGGCCACCAGGTCATTTGGCCTTTGTTTCACATTAGCACACTGCATGTGTGTGTGTGTGTGTGTACAGTAGCTTTGCTGTGGCCTGAGATTCATCTGTGTGTGGCTAATCAGCAGAAAATGACTGGCTGTGACTGGGGAAGAAGCTTCCACAGACATCCACGCAGGGCTGTATGTAATACCAATGTTATTCATAATAAAGCTGAGCCCAAACAATAAGCCAGGCTCAGGAAGTGCTATTATTTTAAAGTATAAATGTGCGAGAGAAAACGGGAGGACGGGATGTTTGGGGGGGGGTTGGCGGAGCAATGCATCATGCGGCTGGAAGAAGGTGCACACAAAGTGGTGTGTGTCGAGCTAATAACAGTTACCCTATTAGCTATTTGGACCAGGAGGTTTTCTCCCAGACGGGGAACTTTACTCGCCATTTTATGTCGCTCTCAAACATCAACGCATTTAATAAACAGACAATGCTTAGCCTGGTGGTATGGGTGGGCGGTTAAGTTTGGACAGTATTGATCCATGTGGACACAGAGCTGAATTTACCTGTAACATTAAATAGAGCTGTGTAGAAACTTTGTAGTGACTGGACAGGACATCAGCAAAGAATATCATCTTGCTACAGTGCTTCAACACAAGGAAGCGTATTGAACAAGGATACAGTATCTGACAAAAGTGAGTACACCCTTCTCATT
This sequence comes from Fundulus heteroclitus, assembly GCF_011125445.2. Taxonomy (NCBI): domain Eukaryota; kingdom Metazoa; phylum Chordata; class Actinopteri; order Cyprinodontiformes; family Fundulidae; genus Fundulus; species Fundulus heteroclitus. The sequence goes on from NC_046370.1 coordinate 25,470,117, forward strand.
TTTGGCCATATTTTATACGATGTTTTCATTGGACAACTCTGAAGATATGACACTTTGATACAAAGTAGTCAGCGCACGGCATAACAGTGTAAATTTGTCCCCTCCAGATAACTCGGCACACAGCCATTCATGTCTAAACTACTGGCAAAAAAGGGAGTGCACCTCTTAGTGAAATTGTACCCAAAGTGTGAATATTTTGTGTGGCTAAACAAGTTAACATGAAAATGTAAAAGATTCCACAGTAACATTTAAGTACCACCCTTAGCCCCAGTTTACACAGTTTATCTGAAGAAACCGTTTATTCTGGGGTGAGGCATCCACTGCTCGCTGATAGGCTGGATGGTGTATGTGGTTTCTGGAGGGAGAATGAGCTCCGGTCAGCCGGCTGCGCAGATCTAAACCATACACATGGACGTTAAATATCGCCTTGACTGCTAAGGCTCACTCAAACCAGGCCAGTGGGATGTGTTAAAGGACTGTAGCAAACCAAACTGTATTGTGACTGTATTTGAGACAAACGTCTGGCATGCATTTCATGCTGAATGTCCAGCATCCCCTGTGACCTTTCAAAGATCAAGCTGCAGTTCTGGGACCACATCTCAGGGTGGTCCATACTGCAGGGGCCTCCAACCCTGGTCCTCTGGATCTACTGTCCTGCATGTTGTAAATGTTTGCCTGCATCCACACCCCACCTAAATAAATGGGTGGTTAACAGGCCTGTTGATGGCAGCTGAGGAGGCGATGCAGTCATTTGATTCGGATGTTTTGGGGCAGAGACACAACTAGAAGAAGCAGGACAGTGGATCCTGTGGTTGAAGACCCCTGATGTAGAGTGTCATACACATGATGTGTTTTGGGGAAATGTCACTCTGAAGGGACCAGAGAATCCTGCAGTAGTTGTTTGAATTCCTGACTTCTATTGCCCATCCATGAGAGCTTCTACCACAGTCTCCTTCTCTTCATCGTTTTGTCCCTCTGTTTCCTGTCTGACTCCAAAATAAGAGCTTTGACACCCGTAACTTTGACTATTTATTCCATGTATTCCTGGAGTGGTTCGTCTGTCAGAGGCTGCAACAAGTCATTCAGTCCTGGAATCTTCTGTCCTACAGGGTTACTGTCGCTTTAAGGTCGCTCCCTAGCATGCTTAAGTCCTGTATGATTTTTGTTTTATCATAATTTTTTTGAATTTGCAAATGTAAAAAAAGATCAAGTACAGAGCTGTGACTATCTCATCTGGCAGCTCACAGGTGTAACGGTGACAAGTAGCTGGGCGTCTAACTCCAGCTTTTTATAGAAGGGCAAAATAAAAGGTCCAGATACCTCTGTGAAAACCACTGGTGTGGTGTGCATGTGTCCTGAGTGCCGTGGTTTTAATGTAGATCAGCATATCTCGTTAGCTGAAAAGCAACATGGACACATCTCATATGTAAAGATTTACCTTATTTCCCCTCAGGGAAATGCATGCAGTTTGTAAGATTATTTGTTCAAACTTCAGTTTTTGCATGTGACAGTTAGGTTGTGTGGTATTTGGGTAAGACAGAGTGTTAGTGATTTGTTTTTTGGTGCCTAAGGAAACGGAGTGAAATCTGAAGCCAGGATGGGCTGGCTGGATTTACCCCTCCCCCACCGCTCCCAGAGGCACAGATCCACACACAGACAGACGCTGCACTAAAAGCTCATGACACATTGCCATCTACAACAGCCATAAAGTCTTCTGTAGGCTTGCAGGCTTCCCAAATAACCCTGGGGATGCAATAAACTGTTGCACTCGACAACCGCCATGATTACCAACTGAATCAAGAGTAGTGGACGTTTACATTTGAATGTTACTTATAACGACAAATCTAATCTGCAGGGAAGCACATTGTTGAACAAACACTGTGATGTGACCTATGGTATAATTTTCAGAAATTTCAAGATGTCAAGTGAAGTAAATGCGTCCAAATACCTCTACTGACCCACCTCAAGGATTTTTTTGAATTGAGCCACTATTTCAAGCATTAATTATAAGGCTGACATAACAATCAGCAAGTCATTGTTGAAAAGACTTGCTATTTTCATGCAAAGTATGTGAAATAAGTGCGTCTGCTGAGAGGTGTTTTTATTTATTTATTTATTTTTTTATAGACCCTTTAGCTGAGAATCCTCTGTGAATTTATAACCAACAATGCACTTTAGTAAAAAATTTTTTTGAAAAGCATCTGTTTCTTTAGTAGCAGATTTTATCCACAGACAAAATAACGAACAAAGTGCAATTCAAATGCATCCAAGTTCAGGTTTTCTTTTGATTATTTATCTGTAGCTAAATACTGGAAAATATTGGGCTTTGAAGAAACTGGAGCAGCACCAAGTTTAACATTAGGAGGAACAACATCATAGACTTAAGGGTGGAAGAATTATCTGGAGAACAGCGCTTGTTTCTGCTCCTGATCTGGAGTTACAGTGGAAGCCTGAGATCAGTGCCCGGTCTGGTTCTGTGTTGTCAGCTGAACCTGAGCCAAGTAGCAGCACTCACAGAAACAAGCAGTGCTAAATGGTTTTACTGCTGAGAGAGAAAGATACTCAGTCGTCACCGGGCATCGTAGCCCCACCAACTGATGCTGCTCATTGGTGGACAGTGTCAGGCTTTGTGTCTTTCTCAAGGTGTAGCACATCCAGTTGTCTTCCCTCAGTTTCTCAGAAAAATAGGATCTCATAGAAAACACTATTCAATAAACCAGATTAGTATAGGAAACACGTATTGTAATTTATCTAATATGACTGTATTCTTGATCATACTGCCTTTAGCTATGCTAGATTTACATATGTAAACAAATTTGTCTTCTTCTACGGTTCTATTTTTTTCCATTTAACCGATGAATCAGACCAAACAAAACTTTTTTAAATTTTCACATCTATTTTTCCAAATAGAACATTTAAACTGCTACATAGATGTTCTGTTACAATAATATTAAATAATAAATTATTTTGCTTCAAATAAAGAACTTTATGTTGACCACAATATAAGTCAATCATTTAACAGTCAATGTTGTCTATATGAGCGGCGTTTTAACACAATAAAAGTGAAGCTGTAAAGCTGCGGTGTCAAATGCGGTTTGGTGCACCTCACCTTTGTGCTCGTGCACCTAGGAGAGAAACTGGACACAATGCAGCCAGAGCAAAAACACCACTACTGACAAATAAACCACCAGCCCATTTCATAGACTCTGTCAGAACAAGCTGCGCTTCTTGTAAAAACTACAAGCTACATTTCCTTATACATAATTTTCTTCCAAGGATGTTTATATTTTCTATAAGTGTTTCTAATTTTTCTTTGAAGAATCAAAAAGGGTGTTTGATGTTTGTTTGTTTGTTTTTCTGAGGGTTTTACATTTTTGAGGGTGTCCTCTAAGGATGCTTATTTTTACTTTATCTTGATGTTTTTTATTTGGGTCTGCTTCTTATCATTCTGAGTCTCATATCATTGTTACATAACAATAGCAATAACAAAAGACTCATGATTCTTAAAAAAGTTAGAGTCCTGCTCCTCGCTCCTGTACAAAGCAAAATAAAACTATTACGATCAATGACTCAGAATGAAAGTATACTCTGACTGAGAGGGCTGATTTAAGTCGATCTATAATCTGATCAGCATCCGTCTAACACTTGTTTCGATTAACTCATGAACTTACTGTGTACATGTGGAGGATGTGGCTGCAGCATTTTCAGAAATGAAAATTCTCTCATCACTAGTGTAATCTTATGGAAAGCAACAACATCTCAACCACTCTCACAACATGATGCGGGTCCATTTTATGTGCTCAGAACTAACACACCTCCATGTTTGTTGTTGTTTTTATTCTGCATGGGAAGAAGTACAAAACTTTTAAAAACAGTTTTAGGGAAATTTAACAACTCTGCAAAAGTCAGAGAGTTTCTACTTTGAATAAAGCTTGGTGCCAGTATACGCGCGTAATGATCAGATCATATGATTTTGATCCCATATGAACGGTACATTTGGAATACTTTTTAATCCGAATATTTGGATCCGATCATGGAATTTTGCGTATGTAAACATAACTATTGCCATTAACCAGCTAACAAGCAAACAGCTGCATCGGGCGAGCCATCGGAAAGACAAACGTGAGGTCGTGTTTCGGGGTGTCACACAGGACTCAAGCAAAGCGAAGTGTTGTTGGCAGTTTTTCCCTTTGACGCTCAACGAACGCAACATATTGTAATGACTTACCCTGCTGTTGAGCTCCCTCCACCCTCGTCTATTATAATTTCCTTCGAAAGTGCCGCCTTCTCTCTGTCTCCACCTTGCTTCGCTCAACTTGCTCTGTAGTCAGGCAACATTGACAACTCTCTGCAGGTGAAGTGAACGGCTCCACAACATGGCAAGTGGCGCACTAATCACGCAACACAACTAATCAATAATGAAATTTCTTGGCAAGGTTTTTAATTATTGATTATATTGATTTGTTGTTGCGGCCCTAAACATAACCAAATATTAATATTAGATGTCATCTGACTGAAATACTCCTACTTGTAACTCATTGTGGAAAGCCAGCGGGAGTTTGAAAACATTGTGTCTGGACTTTTAAAATTAGGTGACATGTCAACACACCAAGCAGATATTTAGGTTTACTTCGCTAAATTCTTGCCCAGAAAACCATTAAAACGTTACTTCTATGTCACAAAAAGCCTAATGTACAACTTTTACAGCTTTTCTCTCTCCATAGTTGTTTCCGGTTAAACTATCCTCTTCAACCAGCAATGAATCATGGGATAGGATTAGCCATGAAGGATACACCGGGCCCATCCTTTAAATCAGGGAAAAGAAGGACACATTTATGGCCTGCATTTGAAGGAGTCTTTGAAGGATTTGTGAATTCGGACAGGCCTCGTCGCCGTGCTGGGACGTAATCGGCCTACAGATATGGCCTTCAAAGGATGCAGCCACTGGATCTGGACACACCGGTTAGCTGGACTTCTTGTTCTTTAGAAGCAACAAGAAGAAATCGGTGTTATTGATTGAGCTGTGATTTAATCTGGGTAACTGAACAGTGTTGATGGTGCTTTTCATTTACTAGGAACTTTTATATATCTGGTCACACTCAGCTATTTTAAAATAGAATTGTCAAGTTAAGCATTTTGCCTGAAGACCCTTTGATAACATCTACTCCCCTGAGGTACTCCTGTCCCTTTCCCTAATCCAAACTCCATCCTTTATTGTAAAATCACTCCAACGGGGGTTAAAATGATTTTCTCTGAAATGGGACATGCACACAGGGCAACACACTACAAGCTGTCACTGATGTTCTCTATGTACATAGATACATCAATATAGCATGTAGAAAGTTATATGGTGTTGCACCTTGACATACTACATTGGTGTTTGTTTCATGCTTGTTAAAGACTATAGCCGTCAGACATATTACTCAAAACACATCAGACTGTGTTGTGAAAGTCAAATACTTGTAAAAAGGATCAACTTATGTTTAAATGTCACAAGAACAGGCTTTTATTTTGGAGAGGTTGTTTTCCCCTCTGTCTCTTAATCTGCAAGACTAGTCTCCTTCTGCTACTGCAACATCTCTAGAATATACATCCACATAGTCGATGATAGAACCCGTTGTGTCTGGCGCCATTAGGTGTAGAGCTTTTTTTTTTAATCTGCTTTTTTGAATACTTTGTTATATATATGCTGCGTCTTTCAATGAGGACTCATGTTCCTTTTAATTTAGACAGAATCTCATTTTGATTATTCTTAGCCTTAAACATGTCATATTACATTTCACATTTGAAACAAATAGATATATAAAAAGCCCTCCTTTTTTCAGAGGCAAAAAACAAAATGGCAGCAATTGGATGCTTTTTTTTCTTTTCCTTTTTCTTTTTATTTCACTTGTACTGGCATATTCTTCCTGGCCTTGTGCTGCTGCCGCATGACTCACCGACTGGCATTTTGATATTACACGAACACACAGAGGGATGGAGAGAAGCACAATAGGAGGATGAGAGAGTGATGTTTTGGAGAGGTGAAGTGAAAGAAAGGGTGCACACAGTTTGAAAAAAGAAGAGAGGGAGGCTGAGAGAGTTCAAGAGCTGCGTACTCTCATTAGTCGTTTGGGTTTCCTGCCAGGCTTGGGGGGGAATGAGGGAGAGGAGGAGAGAATGAGAGAGAGAAAATGGGAATGCGAGCGAGACGGAGAGAGAGAAGGGTTTCTTTTTCGTCTGTCTGGCCTTTCTCCCATAGCAACAGTGGCTTAGCCACGTGAACGCCAGTTCCTTTGAGTTCACCCACTGCACAGAACTTAACTGTTTAAGCACCAGAGAACAGCATCAGTACATCCGCACTTAGAGCGAGTACAAGCATCATTTATCAGAGTTCATTATCCAAGCTAATTAACAACCAGCTGCTTTCTTTTCTGGAAGAATTTGATTAATCAGGAAAACTGCTAAACACTGTGTTGACTCTTACCTCACTAGGGGTGCAAGCTCATGGTTTACACGTCTACAACCAGACAAGCGACATCTGTATGTCAGACTGGAGTCATTCATAAGCCAGGAGAACTTTTAACAGGGAAATGATCTGACGACAAGGATTAGGAGCATCTTAGCAGTGACTGACTTGTCTGAACAGTATGATGGTTATATCAGCACAAAAACATTGATGCTCCTCATATTGGATTATTGTTGTCACGATACCAACATTTTGGTACCAACTTGTATTTCGATACTTTTTCAAATAAAAAGAGAACACAAAAAATATCATTACTAAATCAAAAGTGCATGGATCGGGCCATACTTAGACCAGTTTTATTTAGGAGATCAAAAAGAAAAAGAAAAGTTGTACATGTGTTTATTGTATGTTGTTTGTTGGGTGTACTGCACTCTAAGCTGGAGTATGTCCTGAAAGGAATTTCACCACTGTAACACAGGGTAACAATAAAGAATCTTGAAAATCATAATATTGCCGGAATAAAGCGGTGATGATATGAGAGTAAAGTCGTGATATTACCAGGAAGAATGCTTCTATAATGAGAAGAAAGCTTTGTGCACGTGATCAGCTCAAAACAAACTACAGACACAGCCTGACATGAGCATTTTAACGCAGGGGAAAGACCGCTCTCTCTCTTCAAGCAGAGATTTATTTTAGTGCAACTATGGTTAAGTGAAAAATGTTTATATTAACATTCCGCTTTGTAGACCATGGCTGGATCAGTGGCAGCTTTGCACATGTGTGATTCATTTGAAATGGGGAGACACACTGGAACGGGTCTCCTTCGGCAGGCGGGCTGCAGACGGCTGCCTGGACGAAGCACTGACTTCATTGATTGGAAGGTGGGAGGGGCAGGGCTCCCAGCAGCACTCACTGCTCGCTAAAAACAGTAAAGTGCAGATCCATTGATGTTTTAAGGTGTTTTTACGCAAGTCTCCAACAACACAGAAAAAAGTTGTTTGATTTGTTGCTAGTCTCTTTTCTTTTTCTTTTAATTATTTTTATTGGGCTTTTACACCAATAATACAAAATATACATAATGTATGTGTTTTATTTTTACATAACAAAATGAAAACAAACACAAGTAGTACAGTGCAGTTCTCAATTAACCCTCCATGGTGAGATATCAAGAAAAAGAACAGCAACAATTACCATCTGGGGGCCTAACTATTCATGTGCAATGTACCAAAACAAAAAACAAATAATAATAAGCATAATAATAAGCAAACGAGGTCTTCATAGTGCAAAAAACATTTAAAAGAAGCAAGTGGACCAGTAAGTACTCAATAAGGTTCGATAAAGTAGAGCTTTATTAAAAAACAAAAAAAAAAAAAACAGGAAAAAGGTCAAGCATAAATTTATAACTGAAATTATATTTGTAGCTGTAAAAACCGTATTATTAAAGTTGAGTGGGCATATTCCGGGTCAGCTTTGACTGGATATAATAAAAAATGGCTGCCAGATCTTACTTTTTTTTTTCTCCGTCAAAAGGTAAATTTAATCTTATTGAGTTTACTGAAGTTTAGAGCATCTTTAATCCCAATTTATAATGATTGGGGTAAGGGTGATTTCCAGCACAAGAGTATTCTACGCCTCGCTACCAAAGTGAGGAATGAAACAAGATCAGTTTTAAGTTTTGGTAGAGTAACTCTGTCAGGTAGAACTCCAAACACTGCTAACTAATGTTAGGTTGGACGGACAGCTGGACGACTTTTGACGTTTGTAAAAACTTCGGTCCAGTTTTGCTGAAGTGATGGGCATGACCAGAACATATGAATCAGTGAGGCAGGCGTTTGGTGGTAACGGTCACAGTCTGGACTAGCACTAGGATACACACTAGGGAGCCAAGCCTTAGTCCAGTGAGTGCGATGTAAGACCTTACACTAAATTAGTCCATGCCTGGCACAAAGTGAGGAGCCATGTACTCTGTTAAGAATTTTATCCTATAAGTCATTTTGAAACACAAAACCAAAGTCCTCCTCCCACGCTGCTTTAATGGTTAGGATTGGTGATTTACGAAAAGAACATACTCTTTCATACAAGCATGATGTAATACCCTTTGATGGTGGGGGAGGCAACAAAAGTTTATCAAAGTCATGGGCAGAAGGTTTAGATGGAAAGAAGTTTAATCCTTAACATAGTTTCGAACTTGTAAATGGTGAAAAAAGTGACTCTTCAGTAGGTCAAATTTAGAAGAAAGATAACTGAAAGATGCAAAGATATCCCCAACATAAAGATCATTAAAGGATTTAATACCAAGAGAAAACCAGAGGGAGAAAGCACCATTAGTCAATGAGGGCCAAAAGAAAGGGTTCTTAAAAATTGGAGATTGTAAAGAAAAACATGTATTTAAAGTAACGTTGAAACTGGAATCGTATCTTCAAAGTCTCTCCTACTGTTTTGTTGTTAGTAATGTCACCACCTGACAGCAATTTTGGAGAGTAAATCAGAGCAGATATAGATGATTGTGCGCCGTCCAAGTCACTTGCCTTCAGCCAGTAAGTAAGAATATGGATATTAGATGCCCAGTGGTAGAACATAAAATTTTACGCCATTCCACCTTCATTTTTTGGTGTCTGAAGATATGACTTACAGATTCTAGATGGTTTATTATCCCAAATGAAGCTGGTGATAATTTGATCAAATTTCTTAAAGAGGGAGACAGGCATGAAAACAGGGGAACATTGTAAAATAAAAGAGAACTTTGGAAGTACTTTCATATTAATCGTATCGATTCTCCCAGCAACAAAGAAATGAAGCAAAGACCTTTCTTTCTAGATCTTGTCTAATCATATCCACATGGGGCTCAAAGTTAAACCTAAAAAAGTCGCAAAATTTACTTTTAATGTTAACCCCTAAGTATGTAAAACCATCAATAGCAGCCCAAAATGAAAGAGAAGAGAATGGGTTATTTTGGGCCACAGAATTTAGAGGAAAGATTTCGCTTTTACCCAGGTTCGCTTTTACCCAGGTTCAATTTGTAGCCAGAGATACCGTACCGTGTTGCCGTATCTCAAGAAAGTAGATTGGGAATTGATCAAGACAGTAGATTGGGAATTGAGGAAGCTGGTTTAGAAATGTAGAGAAGCAAATCATCAGCATACAATGAAACCCTTTGTACGATGCCCAGTCTTGTGACTCCAGTGATACGTGCATTTGATCTAAGAGAGATGGCCAGTGGCTCTATAGCAATCGCAAAGAGTAATGGGGACACAGGACAAGCCTGTCTGGTTCCCCTAAAGAGAAGAAAATGCTTAGAGTAAATGGAATTTGTTTTGACAAAGGCAAGTGGGGACGTGTACAAGAATTTATTCCATTAAACAAATTTATGAAAACCAAATCGTTCAAGCACATTAAAAAGGTAACCCCACTCCACTCTGTCAAACGCCTTCTCAGCGTCTAAACTGACCACAAATTCAGCTTCAACAGAGTCTGTGGGGTTATAAAGCACATTCAATAAACGTCTGACATTAGAGAAGGCATATCTCCTGATCACAGATGGCAAAAACGGTCTGTAAACGGAGGGCCAGAAGTTTATTCTCTACGTTTAGAAGAGCAACAAGAGCCACAAGACAAAGAATCTTTATCCTTCTTCAAGATTAAGGATATGGAAGCCTATAATAGAGTTGCAGGGAGAGATCCAGATTTAGGGGTGTGGTTAAACATATTCAATAGAAGCTGGGGCCAATTTGAGAATTAACTTTCTACTTAAAACTTTTAGTAACCCATAGAACCTCTCCAATTGTCCTCTGACTTAAGGCCATGTGTTTGGTCCAGTACTGAAAGTACAAGGCCATCAAAGAACCAAGATGAAGGGCTAAAGGGACATTTAGGAATATAAAGTGTTGAATAAAAGTCTCAAAACAGATTATTAATTATTTGGGAGTCAGATGAAACACCACTAGAGGTTTAAATCTGTGGAATAACATGGGCTGCTGAGACACTACAAAGCTAATGAGAAAGCAGTTAACTAGCCATATCACCATATTCATATTGGGCATGCTGTGACTTCAACAGCATCTCCTCAGCTTGAACTAATAAGTGTTCAAATTTTGCCTGTAAAGATGGTGTATCGTTATACACTTCGGGTTAGCGAGAGACAGTGTACAACTCATCCAGCTGCAATATTTGAGTTGTGAGTTCTGACAACTTTGCCTTTCTTTGTTTTGCATCAAAACTACTGTAGGATATAATGTGCCCCTGTAGAAAGGCCTTAAAGGTATACTATGCAACCGGGGTTGATTTTCCAGCGAGGCTCCCCCCAGAGGGCGAAAGTAAAAGTGCACTGTCGTAAAGATGCTCAGCTGTTCTCTTGGTTTCTCCATCAAGCCAGGCGCGGTTGTTTTGAGCTTAGCAGACAGGCGAACGCAACGAAAAGTCGAATAAACGGCAGTACAAACAATGACTAACACAGTGAAAGTATGAACATGCACACGGAGAGAGAGAAACCATTCCAATGTTACTTACAATCGCATCAGCAGAAACATGAGGTCCGCGTCAGCCTTGCAGCCTTCTTTTTCTTTTAGCTCTCGCCATTCGGAAAAAGCTTGCCCGATGTTCACCCGTGTACGACTCCTCTCTCTGTCCAGAGCCCTTTTTCTCTTTCTTGCATGCTCTGACATGGGCTTTTGCTGTTTTCTCGCTGATTGCGCCATGATAACTGCACAAATATTGCCACTGCGCTAGCAACGAGCATGCCTTTCACTGGGGGCGTGTAGCAGTTCTCGCCGTAAAGCAAGACCGACTCTTGCGATGCACCAGAATTCTGAGCCTGTGGGTGCGGGCCGAGGGCTCCTGCAATTGCAAGTACGGTATTTCCCCTACAGACCACCAGGGTGGCCGAGGAAAACCTTTGTTCGACCTGAAATGAGTCATTTAATCATCCAAAACGGTATGGAACACATTAATTAACTGAAAAATGTTGCATAGTATGCCTTTAAAGGACTCTCACAAAAGGGAACGCAATGTACCTGGTGTATTGTTCGTGACAATGAAGGAATCAATTTTCGACGCCACAAAAGCAACAAACTATTCATCAGACAACAGACGTGTATTCAAGCGCCTCGGATTGAGAATGCTTGAGAACATGGTTGTTAAAAGCAACAGGTTTAAATTGTGTATAATTAGCCTAAAAAGTAAATCGGAATATGGAATATGTTGATGTCTGTTAAATTCAGGTTATCTTTTTTTATTACTATTATTTCAGTTGACGTCTCCTGTTTACGTGAGTTCAGTTTGACATCGGCGTCTGTTTAGTTCAGTTTGTCTGCTGTTGAAAACAATCGTTTATGAATTTGCTCTAATGACAGTTCAATTTTAAAGGTAGGCCCTCTGTTTGTGATGTTTCAGTAAAAGTAGCCTCTAAGATGGAAATATTTGGATGGATATTTTATGAATAGGCCTTTTTCATGAATGTACTTTGTTAAAAGAAATACAATAAAAAGGACATGTATTGAGCTATCAGTTGTTTGTGAAACACAGCATTCCAGGAACACAAAACAAAAGATGCATTTACTGGAGGGACGTGTTTGGGGTAGGTTTGTGGTTGGGTGGGGTGGGGGGTATGGGGGGGGGGGGGGGGGGTTGGTCTTGGTTATCTTTACCTATTCCAAAGGGAGGCTCACCTTCAATGAATTTGAAAACCCCTGATCTAGAACAAGGGTGTCCAAAGTGGGGCCTAAGGGCCATTTGCCGCCCCTGGGCTGATTTTGTGTTGCCCACGACTGCAATTCAAGAATGATTTGGCCGATCAGCAGGGATTATTTTTAATTTTTAATGAGAGTACAGTTATCACAGACAAAGTAAGACCTTCTTGCAGTTGAAAATGTTAGGTACAACTCAAAGTATTTATCTTTTAATTACCGCACTTTTTGCATTCTATTGAATTTCATAGCAAATAGGACCCCGTGTATTCAACAATGTTTACTCAAAATAAGGCTTTGGTGCCCAAAAATCTGCTTTTAACTCATTTAATGAAATTAGCTAAATACAGCAAGTGTTTTCAAAGAAACAGTGACCCAAATCCTGTTTTTAATCCTAAGAATAGACAGAAAAAATGTTTGTCATCCAGTTAGCTAAACAATTTGTAAACTGGATGACCAGTTTTTAATAAGGCAAAAGTGCAAAACGTTTTTTAAGTTCTGGACCTAAAATGATGTATGCATCCCTTTCCTACGGAAAACCTGACTTATTTGTTTAATAAAAATATTGCATTATCAAATTTTTTGGAGCCGGGAAATAAATCCCAATACTATTTTTGGTGTAGTGCATGCATCCAAGGACACATCAGAACTGGCTCCCACCAGTGCAAAGCAGGAACAAAATATGTGCATAAAATAATCCAATTATAAATATAGAAATACGTTAAAATAATCATGTGTACACATATAAAAAAGAATGATGATGATAATTAAAAATATGAATACAAAAATAAGAAACGGTTGAATGAAAATAAAATAACTAAATAAAACAAATAGATAAAAAAAACTTATCAGTTACTTCTTTTAATGATTGGAAAAATAACTTTAGAAATATATTTAAAAATATTAAATAAAAAGAAGATTGAAGTAGCAAAACAGCTAAAACATGGTGAAATGGTAAAACATGAAAATTTGAAATGTTTATCTATGAAAGAAATCAAAGTATATCCATATAAAAATATTTGCAATTGCAAATAGTAACAAAAGCACACCCTACATTAATGCAGTATTCAAAAAATGGATTTCATTTAGACAAAAACTTTACCAATGTGAGTTGAAAATAATGAACAAAAGTCACATCAGCCTTAAATCAAGCTGGACTACAAATGTGAAGAAGAAGCAGTAGTCCCCAGCATTTTACTGCTAAAGTCTGTGGTAGCTTTGGGGTCGGACAACTTGCTCACCCCTCCGTCTGGCAGTGTGATCCTCAGCTCAACAGGGTAGAACAGGCCAAACTTAACACCAGCGGATGGATGCATAAGACACTTGCGTTAACAAACTGGGAGCGTCTTTTGGCCACTGATGATGTAAAGTCTGGAAAAATGGAGATCTTCTTGCGCTGATATAGGAGAGGTGTAACAGCTCCAGGGAGGGAAGTCAGGAGCCCCTCCGTGGGAGTTTACAGGTTTTCCCTGGTTACATTTGTGAGCTCGATCTGACAGTGGCACATCTTCCAATCTCAAACGGTTCTGGAGTAGTTGTGAGACAAACTCTCGGATTGGGCAACTCAAGGCCCTCAGCAAGGCTGATAAGGCGAAGATTGTTACGCCTCGACTTTCCCTCCAGATCTTCACATTAGTCCTGTAGCTGTTTGACCTCCTCTGCCAAACCACTTACAGTAGCCTGAAGAGAACTCAGATCATCACTGCAAAAAGTAAAAGATTCCAGCTCCCTGATGGTTACCCCCTGAGCGTCAACAAGCGCCTGGACGGTGTTTACATTAGCTTTGAGCTCAGTCTTCACAGAAGATATTTCTGACCTTAATGTGAGGGTAAGGGTATCCATCTTAGAGTCAAACGTTGTACAGATATCCTGCTTCAAACCCTCTAGCGCTTTAGTAAATGTTGCTTCACTGAGCAGTGTGTCCGAGCCACGCTCGTCGCTCTCCAACTCCTCGTCCTAACGCGACACCTGTCTCACTGTTTGCATGTCTGCAAGCAACCAGTACCATCCAAATGCTGCAGTAACCCGGTAACAAATTAGTACCGCTATACCGAACAACCCTATATTGGATAGAGGGCATCATCAGTCATTTCCTGTCTGACCATTTTCAATTTGTCATGCTCCTAATAAAGCAAACATAAAAAACAGTATCAGCCGATGAATAGAATTAGGCACACCAAGAATTCATATGTTGTATGTTATGTTATAGACATTTAGATTTGCCTTTTTGCTTCTTTACTGGTCTGATCTGTTTGGTTCTGATAAATTAATAAAAGTGTTGAGTAGTACAGGCTGCAATTAGTGATTTAAAAAAAATCTACTGATTATTTTTTTTCTATGACCTCCAACACTTGAGCACTTGTAAAAAATATTTTGACTCAATGTTTCTAGTCTAGACACCTTTAAATGTTCCTTTATTGGCTCTTGTTGCCACTATCCTTTACCTTTTATAAATGATCATCCATAAAATATATATTTTTTAATTTAACTGAATACACTTTAAACTGTAATTGTGGTATGACATTAAAATTTCATCCAATTTGAAACTGTATTGTGGGAATACTTTGAAACAAGCGCCTGGCCCATGCATTTGTAGGAGTAGCCTGAACAAGTTGACATTTGGCCTGGGTTTTCTTTCTGCACATTTGCAGTTAGGGAGAATATTTTCTATGTTCATTCTTTGGGTTGCTGTTTCTCAGTGTAACCTGACAGCTAAATTAAACATTTTGCTAATGTACCAATGGCGTACCGCGCACGTGACGTCACCGTCTCAAGAGCAACGCCCCTTGCCGCTTAGGTAGGGCAAACAGGTAGAGAGCGCCCGTAGCCACCAGCCATTGCACGCGCAACAGAAACAGCGATATGACCGACTTTATAGCCGTTAAACTTTCGCAAGACGATGTCCCAGGCGCACGGTTTACTGGTCGCACTGTCGAAGAAAACACCAACCTTCAGCTCAAACGATGGCTTGAGTGTCGAGGGCTTAAAAAGACCGGAAAACGGGCCGAGTTGATCGAACGGTAAGTCGTTGTTTTTTTTTTCCTGCTCGGCGTTCATGGCGTTGTCGGCCGTTTTTTTTCTGTTTGTAATCACCGTCCAGGAATCGGTATATGTTGCCAATAGGTAGCTACAAAACAACTGTTTACATTTCAGCTGCCATGATAGCCTATGTGCTATCATGGTAGCAGGCGCTTCATTCGATTGCTCGGTAAATGGTATTCACAAAACTCTTACCTGTTCACTACTTGATGTCGCTGGAATTGGGTCAGGATGTTCTTATGTTGGGCCCTTTCCTCCGACAAAATGCTTGCTACATATGTATGTGAATTTAGTAGCTTTTTCCGGGTTGAACTGTTGTGTAGGCCGACCGCACCGGTGTACCCAGCGCACACATTTCTCCTTTGCAGTCTTGAACAAAACATCCTTCATATGTGGCCGATCAGCGTACCTCGAGTCGCTGTTGCACGTTCCATAGCAACAATGTTTAAAAACCATGGTTTTAGATTTGGAAAAAGCAGTCGTTTTACAAGTAAAACCAAGGGTAACACACAGCTCTTTTACAGCGAAACAGCGGAGGACAGAGCAAACTTGCCCTACCGCGTACCACGTGATATGACGTCCGTGACGTCACATTCTAAAAATAGCTTGCTCGCGGTACGCCATTCTAAAAAAAAAAATCTGTAACTTTTGAGGACTTCAGAGTTTTATGTTTTGTTACTTTTCTTCATAGATTTACTTTTAACTTTTCATTGTAATAATGCTGATGTTAAATATGAACCACTGACTGAATGAGCTGGTTTAGTTGAGTTTTATTACAAATTGCTTTGTGTTACTGAACAATTTCATTTTGTTTTCAGTCTTCATTTTTAGGGTGCTTCTATACCAGAGGTGTTGGATCTGCTTTAAAAGGACCACAGCGTGTTTTCTCAGTTCATTCACTTTGATTAAGCATGTGTGAAAGCTCATCTGAGCTCTGACACAAAACAAACAAGTGGACTTTGGTCCGCTTGAAACGTTGGACTTGGTTCATTTGGAACTCTGGTGCACTTCTGTCCAGAGAAATAGATCAAAACTAGAACCGACGGAAGTGATGACTCCTACACATATGCTTAACTAATCTGACAAGCCAGATTGATAATGTGTAGCACTCTACATTCTACACCTTATCAGTCTGGGACTGCTCCCATTGAATCTGTTCAGGGAAAGGAGGGACATTCAGCCTCCCTTTTCCCCCGGCACAAACAGAAACATTTTATGTATGCTGTTAGATGTCAGGAGGACTGTGACCAGTTCTACATCGGGGAAACAAAGCAGCCACTGGCCAGGAGGATGGCCCAGCACAGAGCGGCAACATAGTCAGGCCAAGATTCAGCGGTTTACACTCTTAGTGATGAAGATGTTCTCTTCCTGGATTAGACAGGGACGTTGGTTGAAAGGGGAATAAAGGATCCATTTTTGTGAGGATAAGCCCCCTATCTTAAGGATACGGGTGGAGGCCTCTGGGTCCAATTGTGCCCCTCTTCCAATGCTGTTATTGTGAGCATGACTCAGCATCCTGGGAGTAAGTAGTCATCAGAGCACTAACCACTGGTTGGTAGCCTGATGGTCCTCTTTTCCATGTGAGCAACTGGTTTTGATTGTCACAGTTAAACCTGTTGATCCACTATGCAGAGTCACTGCTGATAAGGCTGAGTTTACCTACAACTCTACAGACTGAAGAAGTGTCTTGGAGAAGAGACAAAACGTTTCAACAAAGAACAGTGCATACATAGTACTTGTCCAATTTCTTTTTTGAATTTTTTTACCTAGAATGCTAAGATGCATCAGGGTATAAACTGCTAACAACACACCAGTTTCTGTAGCCTTTTTTACTCTGGCTGGACACACCTTACCACTGTCTCAGGGTGATCCACACATCACTGGCACAGAGGCCTGCATCAAGCTTTCTTTGCTTCTTCAGTGCTCTATAAAGCAATTGTACTGTATCTCCATTTAAGTAATGCAGACATGAACCTTTAACTGCGGAGAAAAGAGCAGCACAGACAAAACGCAAACTTTATCTGATTTAAAGATCAGTTGAAACAGTTGTTGTTAGTCCTGTTGCTATGCCTCGGTGGGGAAATATCACTTGCATGAAAACATGACAAGTTCTTTGAAGGTTCAAAACTTGGTCGGACTCCAACTGGAATTTGGCACATAGTTCAAGTAGTTTGAAATTGATAGTATTGGTTTCAGACTGCAATATTTAGCCTGTGTGTGAATCCTCCACTTTGGCTAGTTCTCAGTCTTTAATCAGTCTCATTAGGAATCCTTGGACACATGGATAAAATAGGTTAATCTGGGTTTTATTTGAAGACGGATTCCTGATCAGACTACTAATACTATTACTGCAATGTATACTGTAGATGATGTTTAGCCCTTTCTCAGGAGGAATGGCCATTCTAGGAGCTGTTAACACTGTACTGTAGAACTGTATACACATTAGATAGTCTTTAAAAATGTTCTTCTTACTGGAAAGGAAATGATTATTTTGAGCAGCAACTAATTTGCTAGTACACGACAGCTTTTCTTTTTCCTCCTAAAACACATTCAGATTTATAAGTAGGTGAAAACCAACACCTTGCAAAGATGTTCAGAGACTTTCTTTTGCTGGTGTTTGTAACTTCTCAGTGCCTTGTATATGCACTTAATGGGATACAGTTGTTTTTGGGCCTCCTCTGATATTTAGTGACTCAATCAGCAGTGACAGCCTAAGGATTGTAAAGCTTGTCAGACAAGCAGACACTCTGTTCTGCCAGTTGCACAAACATTCAGCCCAACGTTTTTCCCTCGCTCAGCAACCACCCCGGCCCTCCCACCGGTCTGTGCGACTCTCTGCCTCAGCTTTCCACACGGACAGTTAGCCCTGAAAGAAAAGCCAGATGTGGATTAAAAGTGTTGGTGCTTTTGTTTTCCATAGTGCTGCAAAAAGATTAGGGTTAAAGACAAGAGATGAGAGTAAGACTCCACTGAGACACACCTTGAAACAGAGGTCTGTTGGGAGTGGCTCTGACACCTGAAAAGTTGCATTTATTGCCACATGTTTCAGTGTAGTAAGGTGTGGCTGAAGTAGTGGAGTCCCGCAGGGCAATAAAGCTTGTGAATGTGGCATGACCTAACATGGAGACTTCTTTAACAACTGTGCACTTTCATCGTGACTTCACCAACTATGGCCTAGAATATGTTTAAAGTGAAATGCATGGAAAGTGAAGTTTAAAGGTCCCAGTAAGCTCTTGCTCTTGTTTGTTTAGCATTTTTCCCCCAGATCTGTTGGTGTCAGCTGCAATACCTGCAGCTTTGGGATTAAGGCATTTCCCCCCCAGGTTGTTGTGTAAATGCTGCTCTAATAAGATCACAAATATTGACTACACTGAGTTGCATGAAAACACAACAAACAGCAGTGCCTTATGAACTGTGTGTTTAGAGGTGGTTTTATGTGTGTCCATGGACAGTGGAAGCAGTGGTGTGTGGAGTCCAAAGTTTCTGTTGACAGTACACCACACCATTGTTACATGTTCACCAGTGGCACAGGGTTTTCTGCATTTCCCTTAATAAACCACATTTGGTGGTTATAGATATAAAACCTTATATCTATATTGTTATTTTTTACTTCCCTGTTTGCTCATGCAACATCAGAAGTTGTTTGTATTTTGTTTAAGGATCTCAGATTTTTAACAATAAGAAGTGTCCTAAATATTAACAGCAGAAGCCTTAAACAGTAATTTTAAGTCCAAAGTCCAAAAGTGAATAAAGGTGTATTGATGTTCAATTATGAGATATAAAAGCTAGAAAGAGAAGGATCCCCTGATGACTGTTGGTGCAGTCTGGCAGACTGTGTTCTTTTGTCCGTAAAGGGCTGAACATCCTTCCCTGGATGACTGGGGAGCTTTCACACAGTCCAGCCAGAGCAGAGATGTAATATGAGATTTCCTTGAGAATCTAGGGCAAGGTTCCCCCTCCACACATGTTGAGTGTGCCTGTACATACTCCGTGTGCATGTGTTTGTTCTTAGTTTACTGGCTTGTGTGAGGAGATTTGTCAGCAAATACAGTGACCTGAAAGCATATGGTTGTGTGAAAGGTGAATGTTTTTTGAGTGGTTTGTGTACATGTGATAAGTTTGTTTGTGTGCACAATTATTCTTGCCTTTTTAGCTGTGGTGCAGCAGATGAAGGAAGGGAGGGGTGTTCTACTGCTGGCTCCATTGATTGGTTCTACATAGACTGCAACTTGACCTCCGCACCAGATGTCTGTAATGCTGCCAGTGACATGCGCTCTCGCTTCATAAACACACAGGACACAACTCAAGCCTCGTTCTACCGCTCTTCAGCTTTGATCAACTACACTAGATCAGCTAGTAGAACTTTTCAACAAGGGGTTTAGAGCCTTGTTCACTAACTGGTTCCCAGCGCAGAAAAACATGTTTTTTCTGTTCTTTTGTCTGAGGCCGAGACCAAAGAAGAACATTACTTATTGTATTTGAAAACTTGTATTTGAATACAAATTCGGTCCAATTACTTTTAATTTTTACATTGTTGTTAAAAAAAGTCAGTGGTGATGTCGATGTTTTCACTTTTTCAAAAGGAGATGTATACACACACACACACACAGACACACACTGGTAGTGCCATTACTGTCACTACCATTACTGTACAGTAGTGACATTAACAAAACTGCATTTTTAAAAACAAGCTAAGGCTCTTAAAAATGTGGTGTTCAATGGGGATCGGACTACTCAGGCAATTCACTTTATTCATGATTTATAAATGGTAAATAGCTTGTACTTGTAGAGCGTTTTAACTAGTCCAAAGAGCTTTACACTACAATCAGTCATTCATATGCACATTCACACCCTGACGGTGGGGAGCTATGCTAGTAGCCACAGCTGCCCCGGGGCAGACTGACAGAGGTGAGGCTGCCATACATCGGCGCCACCGGGCCCGCTGACCACCGCAGCAGGTAATTAGGGTGAAGTGGAAGGGCACAATGACAGATAATTCAAAATGATACAATTCAATTTTAAAGTGGTTATGGATATAACGCGGTGCCACGCACATCCTTGTTTTAAATACTTACTGAGGACCTTGCCTTTACCTCCATTGACTACCCGTTTTTAATCCTTTTTCCGTTCTGACCCTAACCCTAACCATTACCACTACCTAAATGTAACCTAACGTCCAACGTAAACCTAATTGACGCCTTAGTCCTAAACCTAACCCCTAGCCCAGAAACTGATGACCAAAAAAGGTCCTTGCTTTACATCATAGTCCTCACTTTGGTGGTTAAATATTAAAAATATGATCTCAGCAACAAGTACAAACACACACACATTCTGCAACCTCCACTGCCACTAACGCCTCTTGGTTCACTACTAATAATGAACAGCCCAACATACTTTAATTTAAAGCGATGGTGACAAGATTTCATGGCAATACCTGTCCAAACTTTACACGATAGACCTGTCTTACCTGTTTTAAGCAATACTGTGACTTTAATTTGAGGATTTCTATTTCTTGAACACTCTATAGTGCACAAGCCCTGCTTCTTCACTGCTGCCAATGGTTGCAAATCCTTGGTGGTAAAAGTTGCTTTGAACTTCGTAAGAAACCTCGGCTTTTCAGAGAGAGGAGTAGCTTGCACAACACTTGCTCAGTTGTCCTCCAGTGGACAGTAGGATCAGCGTTTTTTCTGCAACTTGTAGGGTGAACACTGTAATAATGTTTTTCATATTTCAGAACTATTTCACCTTACTTTTACATACCCTGATTTAGGGCGGCACAATATCAGAAAATCGAGTGAGGGTGATAATATTGGTATATATTGCAATGATTGTATCAGGTGCGATATAGGCCTATTTTCTTCTTTCCTCTCTTTCTCATATGTGCTTCTATCACTCTCTGACCTTTAGTATTTTGAGTAGTGTCATTAGGTTTTGATAGGAGCATCTTCTGCTGTGAGACACTGTCCAACTGACTGATTATTACATTAGCATGCAGAAAGTGTGCCATCCAGATGATTTATGAGACGGAGAAGACTGAGGACTCAAGGTTACATGCACTGTACCCAGCAATGTATGCACCTTTAGAAGTTGTACTACTAGCCTCACCCAATGGAAAACCCCTGGGTCTGGGCGGTATTCCTAATGAGTTTTATATAAAATTTACATCTGAACTTGGCACAGAAATATTAAAAACATTTAATTTAGCTATCGAATCCCATTGGCTCCCCGCATCAATGAGGGAATCATTAATTACTGTCATTCCAAAAAAGGGGAAAGACCCTCTGGAATGCTCAAGGTACAGACCAATAAGCTTATTGTGCTGCGATGCAAAACTATTCACAAAAATATTATCTCTACGGAACAATAAGTTCATAACGTCAATTATACACTCACACCAGACTGGCTTTGTCAAGGGCAGAACCTCCTCTGATAGTCTGAGACGATCATTACATCTGATTTGGAAGGCCCAACATCTACATTTTCCTGTAGCGGCCCTGTCACTCGATGCATAAAAAGCATTTGACAGAGTAAGCTGGAATTATCTATTCTATACACTTGGAAAATTTGGGTTTCAGTACTCTTTTTTTTTTTTTTTTTAGAAATAATCAAAATGATATATACAGATCAAAAGCGATCGTAACAACCAATGGATCAAGATCAACTCAATTCCCAATCGAACATGGGACCAAACAAGGAGACCCATTGTCCCCCTTGCTCTTTATTATTGCACTTGAACCCCTGGCCCAAGCCATCAGACAAAGCAAAATAATAAAAGGTATATCAATGGGCAGACTAGACAACAAAATGTTGCAGATGATGTACTACTTCTACTGTCAAGTCCTGAGGAATCTCTACCCCCCTACTAGATTTGATCAATAATTTTTCAGATTTTTCTGGATACAAGATTAACTGGGCTAAATGTGAAGTAATGCTTTTGTCAAAGTTTTGCTACAAAAGCCATATACAAAAGTGGAAATTTCAGTGGGTACCCAAAAACCTTAAATACTTAGGCATACTACTGAATCCGGGCCTAGAAGATATTATTCTTGATAACTTTGAACCTGTGATAAATAAAATAAGCTTGCTTTTAAAGGGGTGGGACAAGATACAAATATCGCTGTGGGGTAGAATCCAGGTCATTAAAATGATCATTACACCGAAACTAAACTACCTATTCAATTTATTACCTCTCAAAACCCCACACTCCATGTTTAAGATCATGGATAAAATGATAAACAACTTTATATTGGAGGGGGAAAAAAACCTATGTCCCTCCTAAAAGTCCAAACTAAAACAGAATACGCAGACATAAGACTACCCAATATGCAACTTTATTAAGAAGCTTTTATAAGTGCACAAATAACATCTCTTATGTTAAACAACCAAAACAGTCCGATCTGGGTGAATTTGGAAGGTGAGATAAATGCTCCATTTAAAGCTTTTGATTATCTATCCCAACGTCCAAATGATTGAGTTAAATCTAATCCAATCACGACTCACACCAAAAATGTCTGGCATCATTTACATAAAAAAGCAAACACCTGTCCCTTCATTCAAGGAACAGCCTCAGTGTGGAATAACCCAAAAATAAAAATAGAGGGGAAAACGATCTTCTGGAGGAGCTGGCACACAAAAGGGATTAACAGTATAAACTGTTTCTTGTCATTTCAACAACTTCAAGAATTATACAATCTAAACCATAAAGATTTCTGGAAGTTCCTACAAATAAGAGACTGCCTCTCAAAACTAAAGAAACTAACCATACCCACGGAAACACCAATATAGCCTACACAATGTTTAATAAATTGAAAGACTCCCCGAGACGAGTTAGCCACATCTAGAACTACCTGATTGAGAATACTTGCAACATTAATGCAGGACTTAAAAAGGTATGGGAATCTGAATTAAACAAAAAGTTCACAGAGGAACAGTGGAGTACAATGGTCAAACAAATGTTAAGGCCCATGAGAAATGCGCGCTCCAAATTGATACAGTTCTAAATTCTGAACCGATTGTACTGGACACCAGTTAAATTATTTAGAGCCAGAATAAGCAACTCTGATATTTGCTGGCGATGTAAACAAAGTCGAGGCGACATGCTTCAGATGTTCCTCACGTGCCCGAACCTAAATTCTTATTGCCAGGAGGTCATGGGAAAGATTAACGGCATCCTTAACTCCAATTTATCCCTGACACCTACACTGGGAATTTTTAACTTCTTGGATTATAAAGTCAAAATAGGATCAAAACAAGCACAGTGGTTAAAAATAGCCCTCACCACAGCAAAGCGAGTTATTTTAAGACACTGGAAAGGACAAAATATCCCGACCTATATAGAATGGTATGCAGCACTTTCAGAAACCGCCACATTTTACAGCCGATAGGAGTTCCTGAGTACATGTGAATCGTTCTTAATAAAACTCGACAGCTAATGCACTAGTGGTCCAGAATAAACGATGCAGTGTGTGTGTGTGTGTGTTTTTTTTTTTTTTTTTTTATTATTCTGCTGCTGGCAGGGGTGGGTGGAGTACGGGTGGGAGAATCGGGAGGCGTTTAGGGGAGAAATGTCTAAAGCACAGGTGTCAAACTCAAGGCCCGCGGGCCAAATCCGGCCCGTCAAGGTAAATTATCCGGCCCTCGAGAGCCAAAAAAAAAGGCATATATCCTTTTAAAGTGTATAAAGTGGCTAAAACTGAACCTCCTGTAAGTGTAACTCACCCCAATATCAACTTTTTTTGCAGATAAACTGTATAAACTGGGCCTAAGGTTGCTACTTTTATGTTACTGTGCATTTTTTATACTTCTATGTGAACTGGAATGAAATTATGAAATGAAAAGTATCATCTCTACACATGCAAGCGGCCCTTTTAATGACTTCATGATGCCAAAGTGGCCCCATATAGAAATTAGTTTGACACCCCTGGTCTAAAGTCTTTCTTTACATAACTACTCAATGTTGATATTTTCAACATCGGTTTTACTGTATGTTTAATTGTTGAAGGATTCAATAAACATTGAAAATTCTAAAAAAAAAGTTGTGCTACTACTACTACTACTGTTGTTGTTGTTGTTGTTGTTGTTGTTGTTGTTGTTGTTGTTGCTGTTGTTGCTGTTGCTGCTGCTGCTTTAAGAAAAATGGTAGGGAAGCCTTCTAAAGCAGGTTTTATCCATAGTGCTGACCTTGATGCTGCATGACACCTCCTGGCGTCATGCACTGTAGGCTAGTTTTTTTGAGAACCTGCAGCAGTGCTGGATATCGCCGCCTTCCCTGGTGATTTCTCAATGGCCAGAGGGAGCCTAGAAATGGCTCATCTTTCTGGGTTTATGATTGGAATGTCTTGTGAGAGAAAATAGGGCTGTGATGGGAAAAAAACGATTTTTATGAATTGACTCTCATATTAATTCCTAAAAACGGATTCATATAACCAAAGATCGATTTAAAAAAAAAATACATTTTCATTGTGAGCTTAAATGTATGCGTCAGTATTACTTGTGGGCATGAGTCCGCACTGACAGGAAGGGGCAAAGCTAAATTTTTATGACCGCGTGTCACACTATAAACTGCTCGGTGGCAAGAAGTATTCACATTGAACTGTTTTCTATGTGACCCCAAGCTTGAAACACTGGGCTGCTCCAAGCAGGCGGTCTCCATTATGCGCAGCATCACAGTCCCTCTCTCTGTGCACACTGACAGATGTGCGGTGGGAGCCTGCTGAAAAAGAAACGCATCTACATGCTCAACTAGCTAAGTTAATCAAAGATTTTACCATTCCTTCCCTGTTTTGTCCCACTGGGAAAAAGTGAGTTAATTGTAGGAATTTGTGACAAGAAATGTAGGCAACAGATATGCTCGACCATGATGGTAGAAGGTACTGGGAGAGTCCACACGGCTCACAGTATGCGCACAGCTCGCCCAAGTAATTGGGAGCTGTAATATTGTTTTTATCAGTAAAGAGCACCGAGAGCTGACTTTAGCTTAACAACTGTGTTAGTCTGTTTATTAGTTCTTCTTCTGCTCTGAGACCTCAGCAGGACAAAAACAAAACAAAGCGCCAAGCTCCACCTAGTGGTCGGAGGCATGGACACAACATACGTCACAGCAGCCTTCACACTCCAGTCTGGGAGGAGAATTTTATTTTATTTTTAATAATGCACCAGGTTAGTGCCCAAATTTATTTTCCTTTTTGGTAAAGTATTTTTGAATTGAATTGAATAGAAATAGCAGCTGTAGATATCTTTGGTGTCCTGTTTTCTACCCTGGATCTGTTTGGGTATTTTTCCCCACAGCTTTCTTTGTGAAAGCAATTGTCTCAACATTCAGGGAGAAGGTTTGGTCCTTACAGCCACCATTAGTTACCATTACTTTATTCATTTGCAGTTAAATGTTAATATGATACTAGTATCAATATGTTGCATAATTACTCGGGTAATAGCTAAAAAATGTTTTTTAATACCAGCAATCCAATTTGCGATCGGCTCTGGTTGAATCAAATTGAACTGAAAAGAATCTATTCTAAATCGTGAGAATCGGAATCAAATCGATTCTTGAAACTTAAATCGATATCCAGCCTTAAAAGCGAGTATAGTCAGTCCTGTGTCCTTAAGCAAAATGCAAAATACACCATGTTGCTCATTGATCTGTACATTGGTCTGCAGATATTTACAAATCTGTTTTGTAAAAAAAATTTAAGTGCTCAGTAAGGAGTAAGCCCTCAAAGTTTTAATGAGCTGTTATTGTACCTTATTAAGAAGAAAAAGTTTGTCATCAGGGTCCACTACAAATTTGGGAACTGATCACTGGACGAAGGTGGGTCCAGAGTTTTTTGTAGATTGTAGTTTTACTGCTCATGTATTTTATGACTAACCAATCAGGTTATAACGCATATAGCATTACACAGCTAAAGCTAAAAATGTGTATTTAGCTAACAGGACTCATGGTTAACGCGTGGGACACCAGACAACAATTAAAATTGATTGATTTTAAGATGAATTGAGTGTGGATGTTTTTCATCATATTAAAACACTTGGAAAAACTGTTTCCCAGGTAGCAACATGGGTGAAAACTAACAAATGTCCCTGACCATATGCATGTTAATGTATCAACTCCACAAGCAATGGTATAAATTTTGTAGTTTTAACTGACTTTATTTGGGCAGCATTTTGCCCAAGTGACCAATCGATTGCTGCAAATATCCATATCAGTTTAGAAGAAATGAATGACCAATTCACATCAGTTGTCACACACCAGAGTGACAGCCACATGCCAGTTTGCTGCTTCTCTTGTTAATTTAATCCACACATGATTATTTGGACCCATTAAACAAACCTTACGAAGCGCATTATCAGCAGTTTAACAAAACATTGGAAGAGAGCTAGCAGTAAGCCTGCTGGTTCTATGGTCTCATCTCTCAAATAAGATCCTGAACAGAAGCTAAATAGGTGAAACTGAAGACTTTCTGTAGCTGCAGGTCTTTGTAAAATATATAATGAAGGACATGGAACATTATAAAAGATTTCCAATGTTTTGGCTGCCCACAAAAAAACAAAAAAAAAACAAAAAAAAAAGCAGAGCAATGTCCTAACATCAAATATGAATACTGCTCTATAATACTCATGTAATGTGTCTCTGAGTAGGTGTTGTAGGTATAGAGGAGGTGGATAGGCTCCAGATCAGCACTTATGGATGTTCCATAATGTGCTTGGCTGACACACTGTATTTTATGACATACTTGAGAAACAAATGGTAAAATCTAACAATTTATGAAAAAAACAAACAAACAAAAGACTGCTTGTTGTACAATATGGGTTTTGCTCTGCATGTTTTATAAAGTGGCATCAATGCAGACTAACTAAAAGGACCCAATAGCAAGATGGGTACTTTGATATCAGTTTCTTACCCAATGCTGCTAGATTTCAGGTTTGGGCTTTGTTTGTAAGGTGTGCCATAAACGTCTTGTGACAAAAGTAATTCGATTTTTACCTTCAGGTCAACCCTTCAAGAGCAGCTGCCACAGAGACCATTCATACAGAATTTTCTCACATAATTCAGACACAAGACATGTCTTCAAACTTTTTTTCCCCAAGAAATGAATTGAATGCATCAACAACACTTCCTCAGAAACTTAAAGTATGCAGTAGTCTTTAGCATCTGATGAGATTTAATGTTCTAGTCAATCACAACCGTTTAAAAAATTTTTCGTTGTCGCTTTTCCTTGATTAGGATAACATATTATCAATTATAATATCCAATTATAATTATTAATTATATTCATATTCAAAAGGTTAAATTACACAACATTTTAATCTAAGTGATATATATGCTTGTTTTTTGTAATGTAAACTAGCAGAGGACATGTCGTGTGTGAACATGTGCTTCTATCATGCCAGCAGCTTTCAATTTGAAACAGTGGGATAGTGGATATTCTAGTCCACTTGCTGTAGCAGGAGACTGAGGAAACATGTGAGCCAGTTGACCTGAAACCATTTCTGAGAGTGGGGGAGGTGGCATGGCACGGTGTTGAAATACAGTCTGGAGAATGGAGAGTATAACATGGAAAACGCAAAAGAAGAAAGGCTCTGAATAAATGTTATAAGGTACAGAAATACTTCAAACTAATAAAGCTGTGGGAAAATGCCATGGTGCAGTAGACGAGAGAGGAAGAACCACTAAAAGGAGGATCTGTTGGTGATATAACATGCCCCGAATGTCATAATTTTAGACGAAGCAGCACAGGGTAGCAGCAGGAAGCCTGATCTCTTCAAAGCAAGACAGATTTTAATTTAAACCTACTGGGTTTCTCTTGTTGATGACTATTTCTTTTCAGATACAGGTTAATCTGAGTGTTACAGTATGTGATTGCTGCTGTCATTTGTGTCATTCTGCTCAGAGTCTACTAAACCTCCTGTGAACAGGAAAAGGGTTTATATGAAAAAGCAGGCATGGCAGAATGAGAAATGGCAAGGCTTGTGGCTCCTCTACCATTGAACACAGACACAATATGCTTTCAGTTCAGGCACTTTAAAAAGAGCAAGAGGTAGTCTGGTTTTAATTAAAGTGCTCAACAATCCTCTCTTTGTCTTTTGGCTTTTTCACAGTCACATGAGCGTGCGTGTGTGTGTGTGTGTGTCTGTGTGTGTGTGTGTTACACATCGTCCACCCCAAGTTGTAGTGAATTAGATGAAAGGCTGATCTGTCAAATAGAAGGCTGCTAGTTCAGCCCCTATGTTCTCCAGTCAACAGAAGGAAGTATTCCTGCTAGAGAGAGTGGGCCCCATATTCCCTTAGTACATTTGCCAACGCCTATACTTCTGATCAAAATTGTAAAGACCAGGGTTACAAAAAGTTACAAGTATTTGCATTTTGTGCTACTCAACTAAGGTTGTCAAAATAATCTTTATTTCGATAGAATCAA
This sequence comes from Fundulus heteroclitus, assembly GCF_011125445.2. NCBI lineage: Eukaryota > Metazoa > Chordata > Actinopteri > Cyprinodontiformes > Fundulidae > Fundulus > Fundulus heteroclitus. Next base: position 25,498,697 of record NC_046370.1, read on the forward strand.
TGCTATGTTTTTTTAACAACACACACTTCCTCTCAAAGCTGAGGTTTGTGTGAACATTCAAGACTGAGAATAAATCTGCCAACCACAGCTGGACGTTTAAAACTCTGCTAACATGGAAACACAGTGCGTTAGAGCCTTTCTCTAGCCAACAGGGCAAATGCAAAAGTGTTTTGTTAGCCGGTACTTTGACCTATGAGGCAGAAGGACAGCAAAAGCCGAGATGCAGGAGGTCGAGATACGGCAGTTTGTAACAAACCTTTGAGGTTGTCCAAATGAATTTTTGTCTTTGCCTAAATAAAGAACAATATTTGGATTCTTCACATCACTTCGCCCTTTAAAAAACATTTTAGAAATCATTTGGCAGTAATCTGACAGTCTGTCTGCCATGCTTGCTTTGATATGGTAGTGCAGTCAGCCGGCCAATAACTGGAGCCAAACCCGGCTGTAATGCAGCAAGCATGCATTCACAGACACAGAAGCACTGCAGATTACATGGGAGGGGGGGGGGGGTCACTGCAAACAGAGCCATTTGGAAAACTGCTGTAACATTAGTTAGAAATTTTCAGCAAAAATATGTATCTTTTGACTAAAAATCCTGAATGTTGACATATTGTCAGCGTCACCCTTTAAAAACAATTGTTTTACTACTAAGGTGAAAAGACTGCGCTCTAAAACAATGAAAATAATATTGCAATACTTGAGTTATAAAAATGATTGCAATAAGCAATAATTGTGCAATACTTGCTGTTTATTTTTGCCTTTCTGATTAGGACGTTCCCTGTTGCTTTAGAACTAACATTAGATGAGCTGTTTTTCATTTCTGATCTAGTGTCTAACTTTTTTTGCCTCCGTCACACCCCAATTTCTCATTGTGGGACAATAAATATATTTGTTATCTTAAAATATTTTCCTTGTAGTTTTTTTCTTTTTAACAAACACAACCTTCCATGGTTTTGGATTCTCAGAGCCAAAAGTAAACAGGCCATCACAAGTTTTTTCCTTTTATTTTTGGGAGCCAGAGTTTCACTGTGAGGTTTGGCTCTTATGGGCTATATAATTAAGTTGGAACTAAACTTACAAACCAAACTGTGATTAGCTTAAACAAGCCGACAGGCTGCATTGCATACACGTCTCTCAGATGCTGTAACCTGCAGCGTAATACACCACATGAAACTGCCCAGTTTGTTTTAGGGCAGGTTTTGGTGAAAACCCCGGTTTGGGACATGGGGTCATACATACATATACACACATAGTTGGCAGGGAAGGTGCGATGGATGGTTATACCAATATAAAGTTATGAAAAACAAGCAATGGTGTGGTGAAATTTTCATCATTTTCATTCTGTCACTGTTTTAGAATTAATTTAACTCTAAATGACACAGAGGGGAATCTTTATGAAAAATAAAAGTTCAAGTAAAGTTAAAAATTAGAAATAGTGTGTGTAACTATAGTAGATGGTCGGGAGGATGTAGATCTATCGTGCATTAACTTTCATCACAAAACTTGAGGGCCACTAGAGAGAGCATGCTTGTCTAAAGGACCAAAACTTCAGATGAAAACATCATTCTGGGCTGTTGTGAAGTGGAGAGTCCATGTTACCCTTAAGTAACTACTAGGGCTGGGTAGGGCTTTGTGATTAATCACATATTGATCTAGATTATGATTATGATTTCAACGATCATTAAAAACATAATGATTGATGTTTTTTCCTTCTTAGTTGACTCTTGGACTGTTATGTGCTGTCAATCCAGTACTGTTGCCTGCGTGCCACTACCACAACTGATTTCATTTCTTTCAGAAAAAGAGAGCCGTGCTGTGCGCATACTGAGAGCCGCGCGGACTCTCCGAGGACCTTCTACCTTCATAGTCGAGCATACATGTTGCCTACAGTCCTTGTGACAAATTCCTACAATTCCCACACCTTTTCCCAGCAGGATGAAGCGGGGGAAGGGATAGTAAAATGTAGGCACCCATCACACATCTATCAGTGCACACAGAGAGAGGGACTGTGATGCTGCGCATACTGGAGACCGTCTGCTTGGAGCAGCTCAGTGCTCATATATGAACCAGTTCAATGTGAAGACCTCTTACCGCCGAGCAGTTTATAGTGTTACACCGTGTACACGGTCATAAAAATTTAGCTCTGCGCGTGCCTGTCACCGCGGACTCATGTCTGCGCAAGTAATACCGGCTCACTTATTTTTTTTTAAATCGATCTTTGCTTATATTAATCAATTTTGAGGAATTAATATGAGAATCAATTAATTGGAAAATTTATTTTTTTAACACAGTCCTAGTAACTACTAACTTCAATCTAGAAACTATTCATGTTTTGGGTGCTTAACTACAAGAGGGAGAGGGGACAGTGGAAGGAAGAAGGACACTTGGACACCAGAGTCAAGAATCATTATTGTCATTGTGTGTCACCATAATTAAATTTTTGATGAGGCAGACACCGGCTCACAATGCACATGAATACACATAACACACAGACACAACAAGACATGATCCTTTTAAGCTTTGTTTGTTTAATCAGTTGATTGCACTGGCCGACAACACTCCCTGAGGGGCTTAAGAGTACAGTCCTTAGCAGCTATTGGACTCATTTTCCAGCCAACAAGTCAGACAGCAGTCTCCAATAATGTGTAATAACTTTAGTTGCAGAATTGTGAAATTTGCATAAATGTCTAACCAGACAGTACCTGAGAGACTGAAGTGTGTGGCTACACATTTGCAAGTGAGAGACAGTATAAAGAATTCTAATTGGATCAAGACGCTGTGGAACCAGTAGTGTGTTTGTAACATGTAAACAGACTATGGACTGGGCTGGTGATTTATTCTCAGCAGGGGGCGATAGCCCTAACAGCTTTCAAGTCTGTTGGGCCACATTCACACTGCAGGTGTTGATGCTCGATTCCGATTTTTGTTCTTGCTGAAATCAGATTTTTATTTTTTGACGTGGCCATTCATAGTACTATTAAATATAACTGCTATCATACTTCTGTCGGAACGGTTCAACACTGCAAAGCGACCCGCATGCACTGATAACAGAAGGAGACATTCTACAGCAGCGCAATGTTTACAGAAGTAATGGTGAATGTAATTGTTTCTAGAAGTGTTCAAGAAAGTTTTATTCAAAAAGCCCTAAAAAATGGGATCTGCATCTCTCCTTGTTATTATTATAAAGCTGTTGTGTACTGGGAGCCAACAATTATCTTTTATGGAGCGCTAACTGCTACTAACTGCTGCAGACGCTTTGAAAAATATCTGATATGTATCCGAATTAGTGCCACATATGGAAGTGGCACAGATCAGATTTTATTTTGGGGGGTGGTGTTGAAAAGATCGGAACTGGGCAATTCACACTGCCAAGAAAAAGACGTATATGGGTCACAAATAGGCAAAAAGATCAGATTTGGGTCGCATTTCCCTGCAGTGTGAACATAGTTCACATAGTTCTTGATTTAATGTTTCTGAGGCGTTTACCTGATGGAAGTGGGACAAACAGTGCTCTGGCACTGCCTACAGCAGCAACGCTGCCATTGTTCCACAATTACAGGCACCTTTATGTAGGTATTTATGGACGTATGAAAACTGTACAGCACTTTGGTGCAGTTACAAGTTGTTTTTAAAAGGCTTTATAAGTAAAATTGATATTGTGTGATTATCTCCACCTTAGGAATCATCACACCTGACTTGTTAGGAATCAGTCTACTTATGTATAAGACATTGGTTCCCAAAGTGGGGGTCGGGACCCCCCGGTTGCTAGTGACTAGCCTCGTGAGACCATCCTGATCTCGCGAGCTTTCAAGGTTTCACTCGCAGATCAGTCTGGCTACTCTCCGTTAAAGAAAATTTGGAGCCGTTCACCAAACGAACGTCCAATCAGCGTTGGCTTCGAGGCGGATTGAGGTGTGACGCAACTGGAAGCGCGACAGTTCAGTCTAAAGAACATGGCGGCTTCAGCCGATGAAACTAGCGTTAGCGTGGCTATCGAGCAAGTTTTATCGGAATTACAGAGTATTTCTTTGCTGAGCTAACGAGCCTTTACCTGCAGCAGCAAGAGTAGCTTGGCTTGTGGTTGTGTTTTCGTCGTCGCTCGTAACGGGGCGACGACGAATCTGATTGGTTCATTTGGCCCGTCTATCACCAACATAGGCCAATCAGCTAACCAGTATTTTCGCCCCTTCCCAAAATTACTTCAACGGAAGGTTTCCAGATGGATATGCGGAGCAAATCTATCTGGCGGAGTCAGGTAAGCTAGCGACATGATCCATATGATGATTTCTGACTTTACAGTATTAGAGATATACTTGTTTTAATATAGCAACATTTTGCCTTTTAATAGTGGAAAATACTTTTCTCTTGCAAAAATATTAAATTAATCTCAATATTTCTGTTTTTTTGTGAAGATTTACTCCTCCGTGGCCAATCTACAATGGCTAAAAATAATCTACAGTGGCCCTAATCCAATTTTGTTTAATAAAGTAATAATAATAGGTGTACAACAATAAAAATATCACAAGATTAACTTGTTGATCAAATATTACAATAATAAAGCCACAAGGTTGTTTGCATGATTGTTTAAAAGTCCTGATAATAATTTGGTTCTTATATGCTAAAACGATTTAGTATTTAGACTTAATGTGATTCTATTTTTATGTACGGATTTAAACCATAAAAACTCAGACTTGTGAAACAACCCTTGGTTCGATGTTCCTTGAGTTAAATTTAACTGAATGGCATTATATTTCATGTGAGTTTTAGAACTTTGTCATTTGTTATTATCAAAAAAGCTTGCGTTGCTGTGGTACATTTTAATGGCAGGTGAAAGAATTGCGTGGTTTATCGCACAACGTTCATTTTCTACATGCCAAATTGGGGGATAAACATTGCGTCTCAAGTTTTTGCACACTTCGCATCCGAGGCCCCTGGTATGATAATCCCGAACCAGACTGGATTCATTAAAAATATGCACATTATCAATAACACAAGGAGACCCCTTAATTCAACATAATATTGTAAAATAAAGTGTTAAAAGGTTTCATTATATGCATAAGAATTTTGAAGGAGTGAGTTAGAAATTTCTATTTGCTGTCCTACATAAATTTGTATTTCATACAAAAAAATTTTTGTGTGTGCGCGCTAGTGGCCTTTATTCCAAGTGGACAGACAGGAAATAGGGTTGAAAGAGAGAGAGGGAAGACATGCGGCAAAGGTCTGCTCCTAAGAATTTCTTATCATGGATCAGAATTTTGTACAGCCGAGTGCATCTGAGTGCCTGTGCTGAGAAAGAACAGATTTTTATAAGCTTCAATATTAAAGGAAGCGCCAGACAGTTATACTTTCTCCCCTTCACTTTTCACCGTATTTAGTAAAGGTTTGGCAGCTGCAGTCCACCAAAAATATTATTCCTGAAATTAAAACAGTTGATATGGGACATACAATTAAATATAGGCTGATGATGTTTTGCTTTTTCTCAAAAGTGTAAATCTGTCTTTAAAGCAGCACCATGTAAATTTTAACCCAAATATTGGCTCAATTTGAGATATATTAAATGATTTTTCAGGTCACTATACAGCACTTGACACGTATCGATGTTCCATGCGAGCTGCCCTTCTCAAAAACTTGCCTATGTAACTTAAGATGTGCAGTTCTGTCTCTGAATGGATCATGTAACCTAGAGCCCTGCTTTACGGCAGTCTGAGCTCCCCTTAAACATGAGAGCTAACCTTACATGATTCTACTTTTCTCATCTCAGAGTCAAAGTTTGTCGTGGCCATGGTTATTATTACAAAGTCCAGTAAATGTAGTTCACCACCCCACATATCAGCTCTTCTCTGTTGAAGTTCCTGCAGCATTCCCTAATCAGAAGATTGAGCCTGTTGTGTTCCCTGTCCTTCTCTTCAACGGCTCCTGGAGCTCCCCCTCCCTCTCCCCCTCCCTCTGCCCCTGGCTCTGCCTTGTTCTCTCCCTCTCCTTTTAAATGGGAGACTCTGAGTATAGTCTAGAGGGGTAAATGTTGCTTGGTCTTTACAAGTAATTCTCCGACTTCTCGATCTGCTGGTCCAAAGTGGTTTGTTATCAGCTTCCAAAACATGGAGACTGTTTAATTTTGCGACATTGCAGTGTTGCCAGTGGCCTTCACAGACGAAAGACGATGAAGGTAGGAAAATCGTAAAGAAATCTTTTGTCATGGGTCTAGATCTGCAGTCTTACATCGTGTTGTGAGACAGGTTCAAGGATGGCCGTGGCATCTTGTGACCAAAGATAACCTGCGATCAATATCTGACATTGTCAGATATTTAGAAAGAATATCTCAGATTCTGACAGCTGCCACGACCTACATCCACTAATCAAAGTCATAATGATACGAGAGGCTACACAGATCCCATGCTGCCCCGCGAATAAAGAAAGAAAGGAATAGGTGTAGGTTCCTGATCAGAGCAAACACACTGAACATTGAGGGCTATGAACAGATGTATCCAACAGCTGTGTGCATGTTGAATTGCACACCAGACACAAACTGATTAGCATTTTTAATATTGTTCCCTTATTGTGGAAGCCTATACAAATACTTTTTTTGTGTGCTTGCAATAGACTGATGCGCTGAACTGGGACATGTTTTTTTAATTATTTATGAAAGGACATTGACATTTGATCAAACAGATTCATCCAAGGGGAATTCTTTAATTTATTATTGGAATATTCTTTTTAATTTATTTGATTATGGTTTTGTTTTGGATGTATTTGACATTGTAGAGCTTGCGGTTGAACAGCTGATTGTGTTTGTTTCTATTAAATCCTGCCTGTGCTGTAGATGGATGGCATACACTGATGTGGCGACCCTAATGAAGTTGCGTATTGTTGTATGTTGTAAGCGATTTAGTAGTAAACATGTACAATGTGCAATGTGAATGTACAATGTGCACACTGGCGGAAATTCAATTTTTGTCACACTGGCTGGTGGAAAAGAAATTGTACCAGCCATTCAAATATTTTACCAGCCACTATTTATTTATTTAATTTTTTTGTGTGTAATATTTGCATTGGTTACAAACACCCAGTACCATCTAGTAATATAAATTGCACAATTTATTATTTTAAAATAAGAAATTATATGTAAAGACATTAAGAATTTTACATATATGTACACTTATGAGTATGTAGACCTTAACAATGGTTTATTGTAACTAGTTAATTTTAGGTAATTTTAGGTAATTACATCAATCTTTAACAAAGCTACACAACCCTGTCTTTCACAAGTCTTTACTTTGTCACTTCAATATCCCTGATCTGTGTCTGATTTAGATCAGATTCTGGTTCTAATTTCATTTTGTTAATGTCCTCTGGTTGAAATGCTTTGTGTTTGCCTTTGTTTTATTTTAAGGAAATCTTAAAATGACTCTCATTCAACTGTGTAATGTAGTGATTTAAGTGACTACAGAATGAATGGTAGAGGATGGAAATAAATCTTATAATAGATTAATAGATTAAAATCAATGCTGTATGTGCTTCACTTTTAGCTCACTATGTTTGGGTCATTCATCTATAAATGATTATGTATGTTCTGGTTCTGGATTCCAGCAGACAGTGTGCACATTAAACACCCCCTATGTTCTCTTAAAGGTGCATAGCCACGTTATTTTCCTTTTTTATTTATTTATCCGTCAGTAGCTCACTCTGGTTGCATACAAAGTTTTTATGAAAGATTATCATGTCTTGCTGGCATATTGGTTATTATTTTGGTTTGCACTTGGTTTTTGCTCAATTTAAATAAAGCTTTTCGTGTTTATTTTTAATAACAGAGGTAGTATGTACTGCACATGTGCAGCAGGGGTTAAAACAAGGACGCAGCTAACGGCTATTAGCATCTCCCAGGGAAACAATGCAGAATGGTCCAAGATCCATTAAAAAAACACCAAAAAATATATGATTCCAAGAGGGAAAAGACTGGAATTTCGCTGGGAATACAGTATGAATGTTGGTGTTCACTGAAGTAGACGCTAAACCTGACGATTTCTTAAATGTGACCGCAGAGTTGATTGCCGTGATTAAATTTTCTGATATGAGGCTCTTAAAGTGTATTCAATTAATAACGGTTGGTCTTTACAGAGGGTTAGAGTCAAAAAGGACCATCAAAACATTATCAGGATGGAGGCTTAAGGATAAACTTTATTTTATCATGATCAAACGGTTTTTGGTCCTTTTTATAAGCATGTAATGGTGCTATATACCTTTTAAAATAGTGTTGTAATGACAGTATATTGTGATGCAAATACATTTTTTGGTTCAAGCTGGTTGGATAGCCTTAGGATAACATTCCTTAAATGGCTTCAGATATGATGTTAGAGGGTCTGTTATTTTCATTAATTTTTATTCAAGTGAGGCCATCGAGAAACAAAAAGACCTCTAATAATAAACAAATGCGCAGAAAGTGAGAATACCAGTTCAATGATACATTAAAGTGCTCATAACCTGGTATTTTACATATACAATCCTTCTGAAAATATCTTTCAAATTCCTGTTTAGTAATTTTTAGAAGAAATTTTTTTTTAAATAGAGCTCATTCGGACAATGTCTCATGTAAGCCAGCAGCGTTTAGGTTTTGTCTACATGTTTCTGGTGGCTATTTAACGGCCTGCAGGCTGGTGAGTCGAGACAACTCTGCTACAGTATTAGCAAATAGACACGTTAAAAAGCTAAAGTACAGTTTGGAAATGTTACCCATCTTTATGGAATATTTTTTTCAGCTATTTTTTTATGGTTTCAAATCAAAAGTAGAATGTCCACAAAGGACATCTCAAAATGTAATACTCTTATTCTTTAAAGTGTTTCAGCTTAAAATCCATTCACCGACAAATGAACCGTACTCAGTTGTGTGATGTGTGTTGGCAGTAATGACACATGGGGACTTGCTATTGTTGTGCTATTCATTGTGACGTAATGGAAAGGAAGCTGAATGGACTCAGGGGTTGGGAACACACAGGGGGTAAGTACAGAGGAGACGAGTAAGAAACTCATTTTCTTAAGTGCTTTCAGTCGGATCTCTTGCTATGAAATGCGAGAGGCCTATTGTGTGCTTCTGAGTGTGTGTTAGCTTAGGTTTGTGCTCCCTCTCACACACAGCCAGCCTTGATTGTTAAACAGCAGTTGGTGTTACTTTAGTGGTGTTAATTAACATAAACTGAGAGGCTAAAATGAATCTGTATGGAGAGTCATATGTCAGACAGGTAACTTCACAGATGCTGGGCATGTGAAAAACAGACCGTCTATCCTAAGGTAAGATTCAAATATGGCATTTGTAGGTCTGACAGTAAATAAAAAATTATTTACAGACCCACACTCTACAATATCATCAGCAGTCCAATCCATTCTAGTCATTGTTTTCATCCAATTCAACAAAACATTAATATACATATAAAACATAGACATTTATTTTCTTCCATATGAGCAACATAAAAGTCAGAACATGTTTTTGTGCCAATTTAGTCTTTTAGTATAACTGAGTTACTTTTGAAACGCCTTCTGTAAACACAATGTTCTGCTTCTATAAAGTCCTCAAGAGCTGTCTTTCAGCTGGTAATTGAGATTTTTGTTGTGATTGAACATTGCAGAAATAACTGCTAATTATTAAAACCACAATTGTCATATTTTAATGTCATTTTTGGGATGTTTAAATGCTAAAAGGCTTAAACCTGCTCAGGTTGTCTTTTAAATCTGGCCCCTTTAGAGGAACTGTCTTAGTTATGTATTCATGTAAATGACTTAAAAGTGTTCTTCTGTGTCCTTGCAGAAATCTGTGTTGCACTGTATTTGTTCCATAAGAGTTAATCCACTTGTAGTTGTGTAAATTAGCCTGGGTATCTATATGCCAAATTTGAAAATTCAAAGATATTGGTGGTCGGATAATTTATGCGACAATCCATAAATTATTTAACTATGGTCCATTTGGAATGTCTAAGCATACCTAGATGGTATCCAATGAAGTGCATTTGAGAGCAGCACAGGGTTACAACGAAGGTGTTAAAGTTGTGACACTGAAACAGCTTCAGTCAGGATGATCAGTGGGCCTCCAGTCTCTTTGTACAATAATCAGCAGTAGCTGAGTGAGCACAGAGCTCAGAGCAGGTAAAAAAGAGTGAGCAGCTTTGATGTGATCATCTGTACTGGGAGACTGCTAACTTTTATGGTGTGTGTGTAAGAAACAGAGTAGATCTGTAAACATTAATCAGTCATTAGTTAGTCACCTAAAATGGGCCAAATATTTAGAGACATCTGCTATAGAAAAACACATTAGCACTCAAATTACAGTAAAACAACTTCTGTCCAGGCATTATAACCTTACAGAAAACCACATTCAGTTGTTGGATGAAAATGTCATACCAGAAATCCATAAAAAAAAGTAAAAAAAAAAAAAAATCACTAGGGTGTTTTAGTCTTCAGGACCCTAGTCATCTTTGATGTGATTGGTAATTCTTGAGAACTGCAAACCATGATTAGTCAGTCGGATTTACATGTGAGTAAATTTCAGACCACACATTTGCTACAGATGTTCCTGGCTTTGTCTAACCGTTGTACCATAGGTTTACATTGACAGTCCAGCCTCCTTCTGTGTGTTTGATTATTTCTTAGTGGGTTGTATGTTTGGTTCATGTTATGAACTAAGTGGAGGAAAGTTAACTGCAAACCAAAGATTGTTCTTTGGACAGAAACTATTAGAGTACTGCTGCTGTTGTGTAATTGACTGTGTAATGTTAAGTACTATTTAATCTAGACACAACATTTCTATTATGGGTTATTGTAGTACTTTGTAAGTACTTTGCCAGTTTTTGGCCACTTGCCAGACTTTTTGAGCAAATCTGTCACTAGATGAGAGTGTGGTCCTTTGGCTTAGAAGGATGAGAGTAATTTCTTTATCCCTGCACAGGACGGTGGGATTAAAGAACTCCATGTATGCTTGCATGGTGCAGCACAAGCGGTCATATAGCATGAGCTACACGAGAGGGATTTTCCCATACTGCCTCTGCAGCAGCTGCCCTAGATTCCAAATGATTGTCTCAATACAACTCGGCTATTATTAGAGCCATATTATCAGGAGAGATGGAGTAAGATCAGAAAAAGGAGGAAAATAAAACAAGGATGTAAAAGTGTTGGAGAGAGAAGACCAGCATACATTAGTTTTTTTCTTGCTATATTAACATTGGATCTTTTTATCCTCACATATGGTATATTTATTTTAATTGGCCTTTGTCCTTTCTGCAGGCCTAATTAGATGAACTGCGCCCTCAGAAAGTCAGATTTCCATTTAACACTAAAATGTGACAGCCCGTAGAACGTTTAGTGGTGGAATCTGAGCAGTTTGCCTGAATATCCATGGTGTGGTAACAATTTCACCTCTGCTGTTGATTCTGTTAGTTTTATGACATTTTATGTCACTGCAATGAAACTACACACAAACAAGCAGTGAGGTTATCTGAAACTGAGAAGACTGGTTGGGCTCGTCCCCAGCAGAACAGAGTTTATATTGCTGATCTGTTCAAAATCAATGATTTAACTTGTTGTTCTTGTCCCCTAATGTGTCTACACCACCATGCTATTTTTGGATGGGCTTTTGCCCTCCCCCTGCCCCGTCTGGATCACACAACCATTATAAAGAAGAAATTAATCTAGAGTGTTTGAATGGCAGTGACATTTATGCTCACAGCTGGTTTCCTCAACCTCCATATCTGTATTGCTTGCTATCTCTGTACCGTCTTTGTTTCTCTCTATGCTCACCCACCGATTCGCATGTGGGCCTTCTTCCTGACCGCCATACTGTGTTACACATCTTCAGTTTGTGGATCAACCTTGCCAACTTAGTTCCCATGTAGCCTTCACATAGAGAACCGACCTTGTGGAAGAAGAATGTCTCTTCATGCTGTCATTGGGTATTACTTCAGCTCATCTGCTCTTCCTCTCTCCTTCACATTACTCACATCTCAGTGAGCCTACACAACAGAGGCACTCTCCTCCACCGCAGTGGTTCCAGTGCTTAACAAGGGCCGCTGTCAAAGCCAGATCTTTCCTGCTTCCATAAGAACTAGTTTAGGGTTCCTCAGCTATAGAGTTTGCTCATTGCCACATCACTAACTATAAACTTAAGAAAAAAAATTTCTTTGTACCTTTTGAATCAGATCACAGCTCAGGGAGTAAGGTTATCGACAGAGATCTCATCATTCTTGTCAGTATCACTGCAAGCTGTTATTTCACCAACCAAGTATTGATGTTGATGTAAAAAGCAAGTGTAAAAAAAAAAAAGGTTCATATTCCTGACCAGGGGAACTCTGATCAGTACCAGCAGTTTCTTACATGACAGTTAAACTCACCGTTTGGAACAGGGTTTATGAACACTACCTGTTGATATTAAAAAATATTGGAGATGGTCTTTATGGTTTTACTGGAAAATCTCAGAATTGGCATCAATCCCAAGGTTGGTGCATACAAACAAGGGATTTATCTTTGTTACATCCTTGTTCTCATTTAATTAATTAGAAACATACAAAAAGGAAAGTAGAAATGTTGTTCTTGTAAATATGTATAAATTTAGTTTTCTACAAAAATGGCAGACATGGTTGAAATTCATATTGCCATGAATTAGTATGTTATTGATCTAGGTCGTCTGACTGTTGTCAGGGTTCATTATTTTGACAGCCTGGGAGAATAAAGTGTCTCTGTGGCAGCTTGTTTTTCTAAACAGTCCTCTGTAGTGCCAACCTAAAGGTTCAATTCAGTTTTATTTATATAGCGCCAATTCACAACACATTATCTCAAGGCACTTTACAAACATGCAGTGTTACTGTGCCATTTCTGGCACAGTAACACTGCATGTTGGACCACTCCATACAATCTGTCTGGGGTTTTCAAATAACTTTTCCAGAGCCTTTGGTTTAGGTAGTTCATCTCAGTCACAGATGGTCCATTTATTTAGATGCAATTGTATTGTTTACTTTTGTCTGCTGCTCCCCAAAGGGATGAGTTAAATGCAGAGAACAAATTTCTTTGGAAGGGATTATTATTATTATTATTATTATTATTATTATTATTATTATTATTATTATTATTATTATTATTATTATTATCTCCATACTGGTGCGATGGTGGAGAGAGCTAATATGTGCACTCTAGGGCTGTGTCTCATTCTGCCTACTTCTACACTTCGAACACTTAGTTTTAAGTAGGTAGTGTAGATAACACAAAAAGTCAGTGCACTGAAAGTACCCGGATGACCCCCTAAAAACAGTCACAAAATGCGGTGTGTAACGATGGACCCTACTCGCACTAAACGGACGCCATCTTGACTACAAAGCGGAAAGGGAGGGGCTAAGGACGTCGGGAAGATGTTCCCATTTTCAAAATAATGGCGGACAATTCTGCTGAGACAGCCGGAGCTGCGACACCGCAATCATATAAATGTAAGTAATGGTGGTAATACGAGGCATTGTACTCGATAGGTGTTTGTAAAATACACAAACATACCTCATGTTCAGCCAATATTTGGATGATCCTGCGTTGACGTCGGAGGCGATGTAATTTCAACATGCTGTGAATGTAAACGATTGTTGTTTTAATAAATAAAAAAAAAAAAAAAAAAAACGGCGGCAAAATTTTTTGGCGGTTTGAAAAATTCGTGGTCACGTGTGTTGTGTTCGTCACATCATCCCGTCATTTCCGGTAAGTGTTTTAACATAAATGTTCCTTTTGGAACACTACTAACGGTCGAAAGTGGGCACTACGGCAGTAAGTGGTCAGTGCACATCAGCAGTGCACTGACGGAAGTAGGCGGAATGAGACACCGCCTAGCACATCTCGTCCATCAGTTGTAAAAGGAGCTTCAATGAAGATTGGAGGATCCTTGTGTTAGCCATTGAAGGTGGTTGTGACACCTGACAAAACTTACCGAACACATCAGCAAACATGCTTAAATTATAGGCAACTGGACTTTTGCTCAGTTCTTTCTATCCAGGAGTCTTTGTCGATTCTGGCTGCTTGCACTTGTGCAAGCTGCAGTTGGAGCGCTGCTGTTTTTAAAGCACATGGTGGCCCATCCTCTTAGGCACATTTTAAGTCAGATGCAAATGTGATGACCTGGATAACTGAGAATTTGCACAGTCATATAAAAAGCATATTTAATTTAGAATTTTAAAGCAAGATTTATTTTTAAACCAGCATAAAATTGGCGCACATAATTGTAAATATTTCCATATAGTACATAAGATGCTTGCCGTACCCTGTCTTGTACAACTATCCTCTAAATTTAAGATCAACTAACTATTTTGGATAAATCTGCTAGTTCAATGTTTAGAAGTCTACTCTGACGACATTCTACTTAAGACGCACCTGTTCCAAAATGCATATCCAAAATAACATCCATTTTTCGTTCTTTATTATTTTTATTTCACTGTCTACTTTTATTACTTGTTTTGATATTGCTTTTTTCTGTCTTGATTGTGTTTTAATTCTCTTTGTATGGTGACCATGTGTTCCTTGAAAGGCGCTTTGAAACAAAATGAATTATTATTATTATTATTATTATTACTATTATTATTATTATTATTATTATTATTATTATTATTATTATTATCCAAAGTTAACACCATTGTGGGACACTTTCTGTCCTGCTATTAAGAGAATATTGGGCTATATCATCCCTAGGGATAACAAAATATTCTTGTTGGGACTATTAATTGGTGAGGTGATTCAAAAAGAAGACATTTGGCTTTTTAAAATTCTATAGAATGCAAGTAAAATAACTATCACATGGGCTTGGCTTAAGAAGGACCCACCCAGGTTGATTAATGGCAAGAAATTGTGGACGAGATACAATCTATGGAGAAGGTGACATATTTTATTTGCATTAAAGGATACACTTTCAATAAACGCTGGACATAATATAATGGTTGGCATATAAATGCAACAAAACATAATCAGACTTTAATTTATTTCATTTTTTAACTGCACCAAAGCACAGTGCCCCAGGTTCAAAGTTTTCTGTATGCTGGGTTGTAACAAGGAAAAATGTAAAAAAAAAAAAAAAAGCAACGCTGAGCCTCAGACTATGACGAGTGCTGTGAAGCTCTTGAAACCTGCTAAGAATTCAAACATGCAGTCTGGAGGGTTTGTTGGATTTGCATTTTAAAAATAAGGAACAGCTGCACTCAAAAACACATCGAATAATAGTAGCAACATGATATGATTAGCATTGTTGTATTTGTCTATCATGATGTTGCATAGGACTATTAGCAGTAATACTCACACCCTCTGTTTTTCCCTACTCTGTATGCTGTAAAGCTCCATTTTTTCCTGCTGCAGTATTTAAGAGGCAGATTTGGCTGTTCTCTCCCCACTGGTTGGCTGGTCTGATGCTTCATGCTCATTGGCTCCAAGGGACCTAGGTTCAGCCAGCCAGAAATCAGCTCCTCATCTGATGGTGATGGGCAGATTATACTCCACTGCACCACTAAAACCACGTTTAAACAGTTATAGACACCAAGCCTATTAATATTAGAGCTACAAACTGTATCAATGTTGTTATGATTAAGTCATAAATCTACAATTTCTTATATTGTGACGATTATCAGCCTGACTTTTATCTTAATATATAATTTTTGGGGTATTTTTTCAAAATGTTGCTTACTAATAACGGCTCAAAATGATAAATGCGTTTCAAACTATCAATTCCATTCATAGCCTAGATGTCCAGGACTTGAGACCTCAGAAGTGTGTGGAGATGATGATGTCAGCTTTAAGTTGGAAACCTGTGTTATCGAAGGCTACTACAGTATTATCTATAATATCTGTAGTGTCTCTTTACCTTCAGCATTCACAGCCTCCAGACAGACCTCATCTCTTTTGATCTGCTTTAGCTTTTAGGCCCCGTTTATACCTCACCATAGCTGATCTGATCACAGGGGAACAGCTGTAGGTATGTGCGGTTATGCCTGAACGCAAATACGTTGTGAAAGACCTACTTGTGACCAAATGTAAGTTTGGTTATCACTAAAAGCTGATGTTTCTGCTAAATTAGACATTCAGCTGTGTTACAGTTTATGTAAACTGGGTCGTCCTTGGCCAAAAGTTAAAGCTAGTCTAATTAGACAGGTTGTGTGGAATTCTCACCAGAACAGCTTTCCCTGTGACTTAGATGCCTGCAGGGAAGACAATGAGTGCCCCTGTGGTCTGAGTGTGTAACATGTTTCAGATTCACTTTCATTAATCCCCAAGTTTTTTACAGACAATTTTAGTTTAATTATGTGGACAGACTTTGATGATATAAAAATAATTAGCATAGTAATACATAGTCTTACAGAACTCTGTGTTGGCTCAACTCTCTTCATTATTAAAGCTGCCAGTTTACCTCCAGACAATTAGCTGTTTTCTACATAAGAGTCTACAGATGTTTGCATGATTGCACTTGTGACTTCTTAAAGACTTTTCTGGTACCAAACTGTTTCCAGAACTGGGAATCCAGCTGGGTACAGCGTGGTTCTGTTAAAAACAAAAAAACAAACAAAATAAAAGAAATAGTAAATGGCATTGAGCCATCTTATTAAATGACATTAAAAATCTGTGCGAAAGTACATTGACACAATCTGAGGATGTATTAGTGAAGCTGCAGGTCTCCATCCCTCTGAGGCCAGATGAAAGTAGTTTTATTTCAAATTTAGTATGGGTAAGAGTGGAAGCTGATTTGAAGTCTACATGAAAACAGTGGGGAATGCAAAAGGACTATCCAGCAAACCTAAGAAAGGAAATTAACCCACAGTATAGAGTAACATGCAGGATACCGCTCTCCCTCTGCTTGTATCATGCAGCTCTTTACGAAAAATCAAGTACGTTAGACCAATAATTACAAACTGGTCTGCATAAATCTGATGGTAAATGGACTGAACTTATATAGCGCTTTTCCAGTCATGCTGACCACACAAAGCGCTGTACACTATAGCCACATTCACCCAATAGCTCTCACTAATGTACACACATTCATACACCGAGACGCAGCTCGGTAGGCAATTTGGGGTTAAGTGCCTTGCCCAGGGGCACATCGACATGTGGCAAGGGGAAGCTGGAATCGAACCCACAACCTTCTGATTGCCAGACTCATTTTAGGTCCTTAGGACAGTGTGAAAGTGAACCAAACCAGATGAATGCGTGACATTTTCAGCATTCCCTGCAAATAGTTTATCCCTGAAAACATTTGTGAGTAGTGTAAGCCAAAGGTTTTGGTATTGCAGACATTTTTAAAGTCACTGGGTCAGGCCATGGCCATGCCAAACGATACCTCCACATTGGTGTTGGGAAAAGTGAGTTCATTATTACAGGCAGGATACGTCTCATAACAGAGGGGATTGCCTGTTACACACTTTGTAGTGGGTGGATTCATGCAATTTGGGTGGGGATATTTCTTCTGAGTCTGACTACAGGTCTTACATTGCCCAACATTTTAATTTCTTGTCACTTGGTCCCTTCCTAGTTGTTATCTTAGGTGGCTCTCTCTTGTCTTCACACATTGACTTAGCCCTATTCCCGGTTTGATCTCCTCTGCTTCGTCTCTTTTCTCTTAATAACACAGGGGTTAAAGAAGGAAAGTATTTCCAAGCATGGAAAACTATCCAAGAAGAAATTCTACTACTTGTCAAAGTAAAAACTTTGAAAAGTAAACTTTGGGTCTTAACATTGCTGTAGTCTTTCCTCAGATCAATACATTTATGACTGTCCCTTTCTTCTCAAGTGGTCATCAAAGCTGTATCTGTGGGTATCTTTTGTTTCCATGCTCTATACCTGCCCTGTTGTCAGGCTTCTCTGCTGCATCTTTCTTCATAGTAACGACTTTATTGAAATAAAATTCTTAAAAAGTTCAACTGCTCACACTTCACAACTTTGCTGAACTAGCATCAGAAATCCAACCTATTTGCATTGCTGTAATTTGTTATTTTCTCACAAAATTATTATTAATTCCTCCTTCTTCTCTCTTCTTTTCCTGACCTATGGCTCTTTCCAGAATAACTTAATATAAAATATATTTAAAAACAATCCAACTGCTCACATTAACAGTTTTTGCTGGTTTGACATAACAAATGATCTCAACTATATACATAACTGCAGTATGAGAAACACCCTTCAAGGGGCAGTATAAAGTTACTAGCATCGGCTAGTAAACAGTACAACACCGTACATTTTACAAATAGAGGAGGTCATTTCACCATTATGACTGCATTCTGAGCCAGTTAGCCTGTTTACATGTTTTTGCCACTGTCAAGCCAGAATTTCATTATTGTGGGAAAATAAAGGTATTCCTATTCTATTAGCCTGAAACAGTCAGAGGCTCAGGAAAAGCTTTGCAGGTGTTTGCAGTTAATTAGCTGATTATACTTAACTTTTCACAATAGTCTACTAGAATACTTTTCATAGAAGTCCTACAGGAAAAACTGTGATTTCTGTATTAAAATGTCATGGTGTACGAACATGAAGAACGTAAGGCACGGTTCCACTGGCCTGCCCACTTTCTTCCAACCTATTTGACCCCCACCCCCCACCCCCACCCCCCATGAATTACTTTTGCCCGCTATAGTGATTCGACTGGCCTAAAAAGGCCTGGAAGAGGGACGTGCCTCCTGGGCATCGCTTTAGCCCTCCACCCCCAGTTGATGCTTTAAAGAAATCTGTGAGAAATGGTAAATTATCATACATCATTATAAATAAAAAAAAAATAATTAAATAATGTTTCTATACCTGTACATGCAAGATTGTCTTATATTTTTACAGATTAATCCACCAGGATAATATCTGGATCGCACATCTAAAAATACAGCAGATCCTGTCTGAACTCTGTCTGGTTTGAAACTGTGTGTTGGAGAGTGTTGCTGCAAGTTCCCTGGGCAAACCGCTCCTTCTTCATGCTATTTTCAGTGAAAGAGTTAATATTTACACCTTTATATTATATCTATTGTTTCAGTCATGGTGAGGCGAGGACACGTTAATAAAAATGATTTTAACTGCAGTGAAATTCTTTCTATTCTCTGACTTAAGGCACAGTTCCTCTCTGATATTATTTTTTTATCGTTTGATTGTGTGCTTACTAGCAGCTGCTCCATTCAGCAGAGGGAGTGTGCGGCTTGATCGAGCTCCAGCTGCTTTCAGGGGGCAACTCTGCGAAGCTCCCCCCGGTGCTCTGAGTCTTTATACAGAAAGACAGACCAGCAGCAGGCAAAGGCATACATCTGCTGCCTTGTACTGCATGAGGTGGATGGATGGACAGCTTTCAGTGTGGAATGAGAGAAAGCCTTAGTATATCTACGGATCTGATACAATATGTCTGGGAAAGCTGAAATGTTCTTTTTCTTTTTTTTTTTCCCCCCCCCCCCCCCCCCCTTCAAGTGTGGCTCATTATTTTACAATAATAAAATTATATTTCGATTTGATCCACTCTGTTCACAGTGATCCTTAATATTAATATGTCGCGCTTCAGTTTTTCTGGACTTTGTCGGAGAAAACCATCTAATTTCTCATCACCCTGCGACCAATCACTGAAAAGAGGGGCGTTCACTCAAAACATCTCTCGAGCCCGCACACATTGGCCTTACTCTTCAGCAGGGCTGCAAATACACAGGGTGGCCCTGATAAAAACTGCTCCTGAAACACTCAAAAGTGGGCGGAGCCATGCTGTGCGCGGCCATTATGAGCCAGTGGAACTGCGGCTGAAAGGTGCATAGCCATGTTATTTGACAGTTTTTTTTTATTTATCCGTCAGTAGCTCAGTCTGGTTGCATACAAAATTTTTATGAAAGATTATCACGTCCTGCTGGCGTATTAGTTATGTAGGTGTTTTATGTATTGTTTTTGTTCAATTTACAATGTTGACTAAGGTACATACTGCACATGCGCAGGAAGTGGCTAACGGCTATTAGCACCTCCAAGCTAATAGCCGAACAAAGGTCCAAGTCCAGTGGAAAAGAATGCGCAAAAAATATGATTCCAAGAGGGAAAAGAGTGGAATAGTAGTAGTGGAAGGTCTCTGGGAATACAGTATGAACGCTGATGTTCACTGAAGCGGACGCTAAACCTGCCGAGGGTCAGATGTGATTGTAGAGTTGATTAATGTGAGTAAATGTTCTGATATGAGCTGCTGTTTTACTGTAAGGCATTGCAGAGGGTCAGGCTCGGTCCGGCATTATTTACGATTGATTTATAAATTATGCAAACCGCCATTATGATAGTTCTGTGACACTGTCGCTAGATGTCACCACGTCTGTTTATATTTGGTAATCATGGCCGAGGGCAAATTATTTTTCAGCAAACACTATCAAGATGTAGGCTTGGTGTCTATAACCTTATTTTATCATGATCAAAAGTTGTTTGGTCTTTTTTGTAAGCATACTACGTGACTATATACCTTTTTAAGGCTCTTCCTGAAGCCATGTAAATGATTCACTAGGTTCTTTTCCCTTCACTCTACATTGACACAACTTGAGGTTGATCCTCACCTGAATATGCTCACTCAAGTCCTGCATAAAAGACTGGCTAGACATTTGGCTAAATCACACTATGGATATGTTGGGAGTCGTTTTTAGCCCCCATTCTTGCTAATCGTGAACAGTAAAACAAATAATCTTCGCTTTAGACTTGGAATAGGTCTAATTTTCTTCCAGTTTTTTTTCTTCCTCCTCATTTTATTTTGGATGGGAATTGTAATGGGGCAGAAAAGATATTTGTCTTAATCTATCTAGACGGGTGGGTTCCGTTGGTTCTACCAGTAGGCCAACAAAACAGTAACACACCCAGCTTTGGCTACAGCTCATTAGTGTCAAATGGGTAAAAAGGAGTGTTAGAGCAGTGTGTGGATCCACAGCTTGCACTCATTGCAGGTCCCAGTTACTATAGTAACAGACTGAGCCACAGATCTTCCCCAGTTCTCATGTGTATTATCCCTATCTGATAAGCCAGTGTACGTTTGATTTCCTCACATGTCTGGATATAAGGGGTGTTTGATCTTTTTTTTCCCCCTGAAGTGACATTGTGATATTTGGACAATAGTCTCGCATTAAAATGACAACAGATTTACCAGGAAGATCACCTTCTCCTCTTTGAGTTTCACAAACAACACAGTCTATAGGGATGGATGAGAGGAAGGATTGAATAGAACAGAATAGAAATACCTTTATTGTCCCACAATGGCCAAATTCTGGCGTGACAGTGGCAAAAACATGTAAACAGAAGACAAAAAGGCTAATTTAAAGTTAAGTTGTAAAGCAGAAGAGAAAGAACTTATCAGAATTACTGTGAAATTAATCAATAAAATGGCATATTCAGCTAAAACTAAATTTGCAAAATGTAAAAACAAATATTCCCATAGAAGCTAAAAAAGAGAGGGCTATGTTTACATACACAAAATTCGGCCTCATTCGGAGTACAATTTCATTTCGATTGCACTTAATCCAATCATAATTTTCCCATTGGCTTGTTTACATGATGCGTTTTTATTTCAATCGGCCCATGTAAGTGTAAATTATTCTTGATCGACGAACCTGTGGAACCATTAGTATGTTTGCAAACTCTAGCTTATTTTTGTGCCATGGCTATCATAATTTAATAAAGCGGTATTCTTAAATGAATTAAATTTGTTTATTGTTGGGTGTCTGCATATATCGCGTGACTAATCTTGGTCGGGTGCCATGAGCAAAAATTTCTAAAATTCCCGTGGTAATTTGAGACGCTCTATACAGATCCACGCCAAAAGGTTAACGGATCTATATCGTTCACAATAAAAATTTTCAGAGCTTTTAACTCATAATCAGAATCTTGCCAAAAGTGGTATTTTGCTTGATTCATGCACGTCTGAATAATAATAATTCCAGGACAGGAATTCTGCTCAGAGAACAGAATTCCTCTCCTGGAAAACGAGCGGTTACTGGTCTGGTCTCATTACCTGCTCCCTCCAGGGGTGTACTCACTTTTATTGCCAGTGGTTTATACGTTAATGGCTGTTTGAGTTATTTTGAGGGGAAAGAAAATGTACACCGGTGTCCAAGCTGAACTCTGACTACATTGTATCAGTTTTATATCTTCAGTGTCGTCCCATGAAAAGATGGAATAAAATATTAACAAAAATGTGAGGGTTGTACTAACTTTGGTCAGATATTCTAGGTATCTTTATTCTACCTTTTAATAATCAAGCTATTTTAGCAGCAGTAGGAATAATTATTACTTTTATTTTTCATCCTACCCTCAGAATCTCATGCCAGCTCATGGTTTATGTTTCTGTAACTTTGCCAAAAGATTTTAGATGGGGCGCTGTTTTTTCCCAACAGTAAATGAAATATACCTGCTAGGTAAAACCAGTGAATCTGTATAAAACATTAGCCCCTAGTTAAACAGCTAAATGATAAAGTGGAGTGAATGAGCCATTGTTTACAGCAAATGAAAACCAGATGCTACAAATAATTACTTCAACGGAAATGGATGGTGTGACACTCATAGACTGAGGGAAACATTTGTTGTCTGAAGGAATGAAAGGAAGCATTTCTGTCCATTCTTGGTCTACTGTTGTCTGAGATGAATGAGGGGCCAGTGTCCTGGAAGGACTTTTAATCATTCCATTAAAATGAAGGGAAGTGTTTCCCGAAGGGAGAAGGAACTGCAGTGCAGATGACTGACAGTCTGATACATTTTGGAAGCGTAACGTTACGCAGAAATGAAGGATTTTGATGAGCAATATGTGGATAGACTGCAGCAGTGGTAAACAAAGAGCGAGCCTGCTTCCCCTCAGTGCCTGCTTCCTGGGAGTGATCACTCAGTTGACTGCAGTGGGGCATTGTGGGAGGGGAGGAGGGCACGAGGCTGATTAAGGAGAGATGCACTCGTTGATCCCTTTTCCGGTCTGTCTTACTCTCTGCCTGCAAAGAGAAGGGTGGGGGAGGGAGTGAAGGAGAAAGAGGATGAAAGCAGGAGAAGAGAGAAGGAGGGCTGATGCATGTGCACATCTGTGCACTCCAGCAGTAATGGATTATCTGAAGGAGGGCATGGAAAGGTCTCCCACTGCTGCTAGTGAATGTTGACTCTATCAAACAGCATTTTTAATGATACGTTTGTAATTCATGTTAAAAAACGTCAAGTTGGATTTTATTTATTGTGATTTTAGCTCTTCAGTAAATTAACATAAGCTTTAACTACCAACCCTTGTTTTAGGTTGTATTTATTTTCATTGTGTTTCAAGTACTTTGTTTCACACGACTGGACCCAATGCATAGAGTAACCAATGCATGTTTAAAAAAAATGTAATAACCAAGTGGTCCCTTTCACTGAGCCTTTAACACTGTACCGTTGCTTTGTCATCATGTCCCCTCCTCATTTTTTCTCGTCTTCCATTAATGGCTTTTCACTTTTCTTATAATCTCAATAAATAACCTTGGTTTGGGAATAGCAGTTGGCATATACAGGCTGGAAGAAACACTTGTTAGGTTTAGAGAGCAATAATGTTTTCACACAGAGCCAGGTTGGCTTGGATATTTTTTTTCTCTATAAATGAGATCCCCACTATAAACTGCTTTTTGCTCAGGTTAGTTTGGTCTGTTATGAAAATTCTCAAACATTTATGTAAAACAAAAAGGCAAAAACAGAACAGACCTTTTAAGGGGCAAATACTTTTCCACAGCCGTGTATGTTGAATGTGTGTTTTTTATGTTATTAAATCTAATTCTAAGTGGTTTCATCTGTCAGAACTCCTTTCAACCTTCTTTTATCTTAAGCTCTTGTTGCCTCTTAATTTAATACAGAGAGCCAAGGGTGGTTGGTTTATCAATGCCACCCCCATCGCTTGGATCACATAATACTCAACGTGGCATTATCTTGTAATAGAATGCTGTTACAGTAGCTGTTGTTCTGTCCTCTGTCCAGGTGTATGTGGAATTTGATGACCAGGAGTGGGAGAAGAGAGAGTGGGTGAAGGTCTACGAGGATTTCCAGCTGTTTCTCCTGGAGCGCCAGCTGGTCTGGGCAAAGAGAAAGGAGGGAGCAGCTGGAGGAGCAGGAACTGGAGGCCTACTGCAGGGAACCAAGGCCAAACACATACAGTGGCCAGCACTGGTAAGAATTTAGATTCTTTTTATGGGCTGGAGACAATAACATTATCAGTCTTGTGACTAACTTGGTGAGGTTCAAATTTGCTCCCTGCTTGGTTATGTCCATTTAGTTTTCTTGTTTTAAGAATTTTTGAGATGTTTTAAGTCTCATTGTTGGTTAGCAAACTTTTCTGAGGTTCTGATATATGTCTTAAGGTTTCTTTATTTCTCCCTGATGACTTTGTTGGATGGTCTTCCAGTTCTTTGATAGATGTGGTTAAGTTAACGAAGAAAGATCTTTAGGCCCCTTTCACCTCCCACTTTGAAGCTTTGACCTTTCTGCGTTTGAAGTGAAGCACCCTGTTACAGCTGTGAGCTGACAACAGAGGAAGTCACAGAACCAGTCTCTCTCTGACTGCTACGCTCATATGCTGGTTTTCCCATTCTGTCTTCACGTGTGTAATAACTTACAAGAGTGGAGTGCTTTACGTGTAAATGACCGGAGTGGTGGAAAGATGGACTCGTCTTTCCTGCCCTGTTATAGAACTGTAGCATGAAAACAACTGCAGTTTAATTTTTGTGGTTGCTCAGATTTATCACATCTTTCCCTTAAAATTCCTAAAGCGGTCAGTGTGCTGACCTGAGCATTACTGTGGGTAGCTTCACAGAATTAGTGTTCAGACTTCTTAAAGAAAACTACTACCGAGTTAATAGTTTTTACATGGAAAACAGTTTGTGAGTGGGTCTAAGGGTAAGGTAAAGCAAAGTGAACAGCCAGTGATCAGTTTGCGGTTACACAGTCACAAATAATCACTTGTGAGCATTGTATAAATTTTAGGAACATGCAGTCCACTTATTAGGGATGGGGTGGGGGTGTTGTTTAAACAACAGCTCATAACAGTTTTTTCGTGGAATATTTTGTTAAGAACGGACCGCATCCAGTTGTGGTCACCCCAAAGGTTCTTTTCTTGCATGATGTGGTGTTCACTATTGTGGACTTCTGTAGTAATGCGCAATATAATAAACATAAATCACTGGTAGTCATAGGTATGCTGAAATTATGAATGCAATTTTAACGTATGCACAATTATGCAAATTTCATTGCAGCGCAGGCGCATTAACCAAGGGTATGCCCCTCCGATGGTTATGGGGAACCGTCACAACACCTGCTCGGCGTTGTTAAAAATCCAGCATACCCAAGGCCCATTAGCCAGAGTGGAGCCACCAGTGGTTGGTTCACATAGCGGTGTTTCAGCTGAGCCCAGCTGCTGGGACCTATGGCTGGTTGAATGACTATGAAGGAAGCATAGTCCTTGATCCCAGCCCACAGGTCACCACCATCCTATCTGTGGCAATCCTGAAAATAATGTGGGTTACATTGATAACTGCCGAATATTTTGGAGAACACCTGGCCTGATCAGGAGAGATGTCTATTTGTTCTAGGAATCTGGTCAAATTTATCAGTTCTCCAAAATGCTGTCAACCGAGGGTCCAGACCAGGATGTAGAGCCGTAGGTAAAGCAACGTGAGCTCACCCATAGACAATATATAGGCAGACGGCCCATGGACTGGCTATGCCTATTGAAGCTGACGTTTCAGCACAACCGCCATCTTGGATGGGTCTCTCACATGCCCCCAGTGTGTTTATTTGTACTGAGGAAGCTGTTTGCCCAACTAAAATAAATTCTCCCCGAATTTTTACCTGATTTTTCACACGGTTTGGTTTGTTACAAACGGCAGAGATGTGGTTAGGTTACACTGTGGACACTATTACACATTAAAAAACGTGTGTTAATGCTGAAATATGTTGTTTAAACAATGTATTTCATAAATGTGTGGTCTTTAACAAACAGACATATGAAATACTTTGTTTTATGCTATTTAACAAAGACATGCGTGTTACGACATATTATTAAATATGTAGATAAATACTTGCATTCTTCCTGAAATACTGTTTTATGCTGTTAAACAATTTTTATGTGTTGTACATGCAGAAGTGCATACAGTTTTTTTAAGGCCTGGAAAAGTGTTCTTTAGAATTTCCAGGTCATTCCAGTGTCCTACACTGGCCTGCTTGCAACTAGGGCTAGAGCTTAAGACCTTTGAACAACAACTGTTTTTCAGAGCTTCTTGCATCTGCTGGCACTCTAACTCCAGGGTACTGAATTTGGCAACATGATTCAGCCTTAGTTTGTGAAATACAGCGATAAAAAATTAAAAAGCATAAAATGATGGTCCATCTGTTAGGTTTCTGCATTGTTCTCACCAAATAAAAGTGATCAAGTGATCTACTTTCAGTAGTTATCGCCGGTTATTGTAACCGTAAGCTGCAGAAAATACAGTCAAAGTTGCTCCCTCACAGTTTATTCCCGTCGGCTCCTGTGGCAGCCTTGAGTAGGAGAGACCCATCCAATATGGCGGCGACACAGAATGCGCTTCAACACATAATGAGGCGTCTACTCTTTATAATTGCCCCATCTACACTACCCTTTTTTTAACCGATCCATGCCGAGTTCAGACTGAGCTTGGATCAGTTAACCATGCTGAGCTTGGTTCTTACGACCATTTACACATCACCATAGCACGGTTCCTCGGTTCCTAGTGACGATCTACGGTACTACTGCTCTCTAGGATTGAAGGAGGGAATCAAGCAAATAAAAATGGCGGCGCCCGTAACATTCAGTAAGTTACGTATGGTTATAATTGTGATATTTCGTTGTTTGCGGAGAGTTGGGCGAAGAAGGCAACCTTTGGTGAATTTACTTGACAGTCGGTTTTTGGAAAGTGGATGAGACAAACGAACATCTAACCACTGCTCATTGAGAAGAGTATAGCAAATTTTTCACATGCCCTGGAATGTTTTTTGAGGATGCAGCCTGTGTGTGAAAAGGGCTTTTGTCTCTGTGTATGTTTGTGTGTGAGACCAACAAATCAAAAATGGCAGGACATCAAAGACCTCGCTTTACTAGTAAAATGGGCAAAAAATGTTCTTACTCAGCTACAAGTACATGTACACACACATACCCCTAAACACCTTCTCCCTCTTCTTATTTTTATTTCTAAATGGTTGTTTCTGCTGAACTTGTTTTTTTCTGATCACTGATCTCCTGTGATTCATCTTACAGATTAGTGCTACTGTGGGTTCGGTTTAGAAATGTCTGAAATTAAAGTAATGGTTGCTGGCACCACATGCATGTTCTTAAAACGCTTTATTAGAGGCATATATATATATATATATATATATATATATATATATATATATATATATATATATATATATATATATATATATATATATATATATATATATATATATATGTATATTGAACTGATCGTAGAACAGAATTTAGATGCACAATCCTCTAATTCATGTTATCCTGGTTGTTTTTCTCTTTGGCTACCTATCCATTTTTGTGCTCCAGCTTATATCCCTGCTCTGTGCTGCTGTTGTCATAGCAACAGCATCAAAGCCTCATAAATTGACATCTTTAAAAAATAAAATGGAATTGGATCATTTGATGCATGCATCCTTCCCCGTACACCATGTTCTAGCCTTTTTGGTATGAAAAGAAACAAAACTAAGACATATTCTATTTTTCATGTTGGAATAATATTGAGTGAATAAGCGTTCCTAGTAGACGCAGGCATACATGAAGGTAGCTTCTTTGTGGGTGTTCATAATCTCAACAGTCATTTCTCTCATCTGCTACAGGCTAAGTTGATATCTTGTTGTGAAAAAGTTATTTTTCACCAGCTGTTTTGTTAGCTTGTCATAGTATCACAAATGTACATCAAACTGTTTTGGAGGAAATCCAAGCAAAATGATGTGCCTGCTGTGTAAAATATTTTTTGACGTGGTTATTTCATATAATATTTCGTTTATGTCAAAGCAGAAACAAGCTGAAGCAGCTCTCTGGTTTACTGTTGAACATCTATCTATGTTGATTAGTGTGGGCCGAACCAGATGGACTTATGTCATTTGATGTGCCTTTAGCCTTAACTCAATCTTATCACTAAAGAATTAGGACTTGACTTGGACTTAACACCAGTGACTCGTGACTTGACTTGGACTTGAGCCTTAAAAATAGCGTGTGTAAGAACAAAGCCATGCCTGGAGCGCTGGCTAGTTCATACGTGCTGCATCTATCATGTCCATGCCAAGGCCAACTTTGAAAATGAGACTTAGTTCTTAGTTTCCTCACCTGGGTATATAAAAGTTAAATAAAGAAATGATTGCAATACCCCTGCTACTAATCTGCAGCATACAATAGCATCAAAGAAGATGGTGGTGGTGAGGAGAGCTGCTCTCTTCCAGGGCTACCAAAGATGCTTTTGCAAGGTAGGAAAAATAAACTGTGGGCAGCGTCAACCAAACAAATCATCTGATACAGCATATTTATGTGAAATATTCTTAACACAGCTTTAGTAACCATCTGTATGCAGGCAGAAACGAATGTCTACATCACAGTGGTCAATGTATGGGATCTCAGTGGTACCAAAATGTGTGGAACTGGTATTTGGTGATGGGTACTGAAACCCGGTATCAAAACGGCCTTGGGGCCACATCAGATGGGCCTTGCGGACTGACGAGGTTTAGCCTTATCGGTCCTCTTAACAGTATTTTTAAGGTCACATTCAATATTTCAGGTAGACTCCCACTCAAACTCTGTTTTGCCAAACTTCTCCTCTTTAAGAAACACATGCTGAGGGAACTGAAGAGAGGAGCTAAAGATCTGCTCTCACATGTTTCCCTTGCTTAAAAAAGTATATCAATAAAATAGAACCATATTGGTCGATATTTATAATTATCAACAAATTCAAAACATTCTTAACTCTTTAAAGGGTGCGGAGCTTGGTGACGGAACGTTCCTGGGTCTGCGTTTGTGATTGGTTGGGAGGATGTAATTGCTGTAATATTAATCTACATGGGTAGGATGCAAAAGGAAGGAAAACTGTTATTCTATTGAACTTTTTATTGACCCTTATTTTCTATCATCGATATACGTCTATCGATATACAATGGCAGCGCCCTGTGGGCACAGTAATGTCCTTGGCCACATGGCCTCAGTAAATCGTTCCCCCCATGGCGGTTGTACTGAAACAGTAATTTCCCTTCGGGATTATTAAAGTATTTCTTATTCTGATTCTGATCGATCGATTTATATTGTTATTGAATTATCGTCAAGCCCTAACCTCTAGTGACTTTCTAAATCAAAAGCGACAAGCAGTGGATCTAGTGATTGTTTTCTGTGTTGTTTGAGACTTTGGAAACAAGTAAAAGCACAGATTTCTCTGAGTTTGCTGTCTCTTTAGCAAACCGCAAGTGCAGCTGTGAGCCCATCCCGCTTTGAAAGCACTGACAGGCAGACAGTCAGCCTTGCAATGCTGCTGCGACAAATTGCCTGAAGACAGAGAAACGAGACCGACTCGTCTGTTTCCCCATTGAAAATGAGTCACTTATGAGCAAAGCTTCAACTAGATTACAAAGCGGGATGTAAATATATTCATAATTTTTAACAGGCAATGCTAACTTTTATTTTCCTCTGAAACTGTTGCACTTAAATTGTATCCCTGTTACTGATTCACACACAGCCTCTGACATTTATTCACCTCATCCACTGTGGGTGCCTCTGCTATCTTTGTCTATCTTGGTTAATCTTGACAATATAAAACATTTTATAAATGTAGTTTGAATTCAGGTAAAATATTATTTAATACTTGAAATCATTTTATAGAGTTCTCTCTTTTAGTTTTGAGCATTTTTAATAGTTTTCTGTCTTGTCAATATTGTTGTTCCTCTCTCCTACAACATACTTTTTATTCAAGATATTGTGTTGTAGCCTTTTGTTTATATATAAAGGTATTTATATAATGTTTTATTGCTCTATTTTGTATAAAACAGTATTTTTCTTTTATTTTGTTTTCTTTTGTTCCAAATGTTTAAAAAAATAAACCAGTCAGTGATCATTATTGGCTTTTTTACCTATAAAACAATAAGTATCGATTACGGTACAGATAAAAGCTATCAATTATTTTCGTCATCGAGTAACCTAATCATCCTGATTGATAATCTGTAGCAGTGTATGTTCTGCACACTATCATTCTGGGACTGCTTCATTTGAATCTGTTTGGGGAAAGGAGGGAATTTAAGCAGAACTCTCTTAGCTGATTGAGCAAAGCGACACTTAGTGCCCGCCTATCAAAGGTTGGTTTTAGCCAATCACGTTATCAAATTAAAACATAAGCAGCAGACATCATGCAAAACCACAAGAAGATAAGCTTGTCAAAGCACTTCTTGCTGTTCTTCAAAGAAGAAATTGTGGATTGTTGCAAAACAGATGTGATAGCATCAGCTACGCGTGTGTCCTCCTGCGCTGCCACGTTTCTGTTGGTTCGGCTATGGGCTTAGCTGCTTTTGCTTTCGTTGCACCGGTATGTCCCGCCTTAAACTATAATATTGCAACGTGATTGGCTCGAATCGTTAAAACACGGTTGAAGCTGTAGCAGTACAAGTTGGATTGTCGTGTATATTTTATTTGTACAAATCTGCTCCCCTTTGCTCTTACTGGAACTGTCCCCAGAGAAAGGACTTTAGGACTTGCATCAGTTTCATAAGGACGTAATACTGAGATAATTGTAAGAAAGCGCCTTATTATTCTATGTAATCAGCAGCACTGACTTTGCTGCAGAGCTTACTGGGCATTATGATATGAAAGACAGTTGTTCCCCCTCTCATTTGAGAGCTGAAAGGTTCAGTTGATAGATCGGATTTTGATTTGATTTATTCAAAATGGCACAGGGCTACATTAATAAACATGGGTAATATCAGTAAATGAGCGGGATCCAGTGATTCATAAAGTGTGTCTTTGATGATTAATCTTTTATGATGAGCTCCAAATCTTTGATGTTAGAAGAGCTGCTTGCCATCACTCTAATCTACAGATCCTGCCTTAGATTTCAGTCTGAACTCTGGTTGAGCCATTCCAAAACATCACTCCTTCCTGTCAGAAGAAACATACTTGTCAAATTAAAGGTTTAGATTAAACCTGAATCTGGCAGAGAGTGAGGACCTTTGGGCCTACCTGTAACTGTGATGTTAAAATAATCTTTATAGGCAATTATCTGACACACAGAGACGAATGGGGAGAATAAAAGAAAACAGGCTGAACATAAACACAGTCAGTTATACCACAAGCAGGATTATCGGTTAAATTTCATTCTAATATAGAAGTACTTTTTGTGGTTTAAAATAGTTTTTCACTGTCCTGCAACTTAATTTTTGGGTCCCACACCTAAAAAATACGGACAATTATTTTCTACACGAAAAGCGATTGCCAGCAGTGACTACTCGTTGGCCGATAATTCAAGCCGCAGGCCCTGCGAACCTGTTCTAATCGGTAGACACAGTCATCCATAAATTTCTGCCATGCTGTTTTTTTTTTTCCGTAGGGCTGCACAGTAGCGCAGTGGGTAGCGCTGGTGCCTTGCAGCAAGAAGGTCCTGGGTTCAAATCCAACCCTGGGTCTTTCTGCATGGAGTTTGCATGTTCTCCCTGTGCATGCGTGGATTCTCTCCGGGTACTCTGGCTTCCTCCCACAGTCCAAAAACATGACGGTTAGGTTAATTGGCTTCTCCAAATTGTACTTAGGTGTGAGTGTGAATGAATGAATGAATGGTTGTTTGTCCTGTTTGCCTCTGTGTTGCCCTGCGACAGACTGGCAACCTGTCCAGGGTGTACCCCGCCTCTCGCCCAGTGAACGCTGGAGATAGGCACCAGCAACCCCCGTGACCCCATGAGGGATTAAGCGAGTCAGAAAATGGATGGATGGATGTTTTTTCGTAGTTCTACTGTAGCGTTAGCTTAGCCTGCAAGCTGAATTCTCACACTGTTTGTGCGTTCACAAACACACAAGTATTCATCTTGTCTCACCTCAAAGTTCTGCCTCTTTCCTCCGAACGGATTAGATGGGAGCAGATCCAAGATGATGATGTGCAGTTCGTATAGTGCTACACATAATCAATCTGGCTTGCCAGGATAAGAGATCATTAACTAAAACGACTCTGTTTACGTTGCTTTCTCTGTTCAGGGGGTATCTCACCACAACCCTTTAAGATCTTCTCATTCACTTCTTCATCCGTGGAACATTTAATGTATGTCTCCACAGTTAGCCCTTTCGTCTTCTCTTCTATGTTGGCCAGCATCTCCTGGACAGAAAAATGCCACAGAGGAGATCACATTGATGAGAAATCTAACTGCTGAGTATGGCTCAGTGCACAGAGCTTAATTCACTCGCTTAGCTAAACGTACCAGTAATTGAAAGATATTCACTTACCTCTTATCCCAACTATGAGCTGCATTCATGACGTCTACTATTATCACCTGCTCTAGTTGAGTGTTATCACCCTTTTAACATGAAGTTTCTCCACTATTGTTAATAACGGTCAGTCTGAGAGATTTAATAGAGCAGGACAGGAAACAGTTCAAACTGGGAGCGACAGCAGTGTGTGGAGCAGAGCTCACAGAGGCTGGGGAACTCAGCTGGTTATTTGCTAACTGATCAAAAGTCTCTGGAAATGGCACACAGGTAACAGCTCACATCAGTGTGTTTGTTCACACATGGAGAGTTTGTAGCTTTTTTTTCCAGCTCCATACCCATTCAATTCAGTTTTATTTATATAGCACCAATTCATTACACATCATCTCAAGGCACTTTACCAAATCAGATTCAATCAAATCATACAGATTGGTCAGAAAGTTTCCTATCTAAGGAAACCCGGCAGATTGCATCGATTCTTGACAAGCAGCATTCACCCCTTGGCACAGACACGACTGAGCAACAGCCACTCTGCCATATACAAAACATCAAAACAGAGTTTAAACAGGACAACGCTTGTATGAGAAAATGGTTATTAATGTCAAGCCTTATCAACACAACAGTTTTTTGTAATCGGGCCTTGAACCATCACCCACTTAAATCTTAGTTTTGAAGTTAAAGTTTAGGCATGTTTTTAGGTTTGCATGCAAAAGGATAACCACCATCTTGTGGGGTCTACTCGTAGCTGTGTGTGCAGAGAGCGTTGTGTGTCATCATGTCAACACAGTGGCAGCATCACTATACTGAAAAAAATAAATGTTTCCAAATCAGCAAAGTTTGCATAGTTTAGGCAAATATCGCTGGCCGGCTGCTGTCAGCTGACCGCTACTAGGATTGAATTGGGTAAAACCATCATTCAGTCAGCTGAAGTGTAGTAACATTAGTTCCCCAGATTTAGACTGAAAACAAATGGTTAAAGATGAAAATGTCTTGATTTCTGGAGTCTTCCTGCTTGGGCCAACGATTCTGCAGGACAGAAGCAGTCAATGGTGAACCTCCCTGAGCATCTCCTGTGATCATGTAGGCTGTGAAGGGCAAGGAAGGTTTCTCACCATTATTGTTTTCAGTCTGCTGTCAAAATGCCATTGGGCATGAGTAAAAGCGAAAACAAAACTGTCTAAAATACCTGTTATTGAAAATGAACAGTTCCAACAGGGTTTTGCTGTGTAATGTTAGCATAACTGTAAAGCACTAAATAAAAAGAACAACATTAGGTATTCATTGATGTTGATGACATCAGACCTGAGCGAGTCTGTGTGGAGTTGTGGAAGTCGTGTCCCAGGAGCATCAGAGACAGAGATTCTGTTCACTTATCCTTTCTCAGACTTCTTGACTTTGTGGCTTTGAATTCTTGTTCTTGCTAGATAGAAACTGCCACTTGCAGAGGCCTGAAGGAAATATTTGAGATCTTCTGTGTGTTGTCCTCAGCAGGAAGAGAGGTATGGGATGGTGTGTGTATTGTGCACATGTTCTTGCACCTTGCTTGTGCGTTTGTGAGCCCCCAGCAAGTCAGATGTAGTCTGAATGGTAATTGGGTCAGTAAAAATCCAGCACCTCCCTGGTCTGCTGCCTGTCCTCCTGAACAGATGGTGCTGGGTTAGTGTAATCTGCCTCCCGTGGCTCTCTGTGTTCATATGTAATTATAGCTTACCATGATAGTAGTGAGGCCTTCAGATGTAACATCCCCACATCAACAAGCAGTCCAGTCCTCTTACAGACCAGAGTATTCAGATCTTATTCTACTGTTATTCTCAAACATGTTCCACTTCTCCAGGAATGTTAATTTAAGACATGCATGCGATTGTACAGAGTTTTACATCATCCTGTAAACTGAGTGCTAGCTGTCTTTTCTGACTCGAATATTTAAATCTGTCAGAAGCTACAGACTGTTTGCACGGTTTTAACCTCTCTGGAAGTGTTGTCAGTGCAGTCAGCTATTTGAACGTCATGTCTTGTCTGTGTTACGGGTCAATATGTGTGAATATTGAGCCAGTGTCTCGCCAAAATTTCATTATGGATTAGATATAGGCCGATAAAGGTTTTTTAAGGCCGATACCAATTGTTATGGCATCAGTCTAATCAATCCCCCATATGAGCTGCCGATTTTTTTTTTTTTTCCGGGGGGCTATTCTTCAAGCCAATATTGCTCCCCTTACATTTCTTGTGACAAATTCCTACAATTCCCACACTTTTTCCCAGCGGGACGAAGGCATGGTAAAATGTTTGGTTAGCTTAGCTAGTTAAGCATGTAGCATGTTGTTTTCCAGCAGGCACCCACCGCACATCTATCAATGCGCACAGAGAGAGGGACTGTGATGCCGTGCGTACTGGAGACTGCCTGCATGGAGCAGCTCAGTGTATAAAGCTTGGTGTTGTATATGAAAACAGTTCAATGTGAAGACTTCTTGTGGCTGAGCAGTTTATAGTGTGACAGCACATAGCGGTCGTATAAATTGAGCTCTGCGCGTGCCTGTCAGCGCAGACTCGTGTCCACACAAGTAATGCCAGCTCAAACGTTTAAGTTCAGTTTTTAAATCGATCTTTGGTTATATAAATCCATCTTTAGAAATTAATACAAGAATCAATTCATAATAAAAAATAGTTTTTTTTTTAACACAGACTCACTATTGAATTGGTGGAATGTCTTTATCGGTTTGTCAAATATTATGTGAGATTTGGTAAGACAGTAGCACAGTGTAAATCTGCCACCTGATTAACCGGAGGTTTGTTTTCAGCTGATTGTTTAGTGTGTGTGGGGGAGGGGGGGGGGGGTTGTCACTGACACCTGTTGTTTCATATGGAGATGTTGATGTGGAAATCCAAGCGTTTAGCTGGCATGTGATGCAATAATCTAACGAGGGATTTTAGAAATGGGTACAACTCTATAGATTGGGCAGGTGGCCTGCTTGTCGGTAGAGGACATCCATATCTTCAGACACTTCTTGTCAACTTTAGAAGTAGCAAAACTGCAGGTGAATTAATCAAATTTCTGAGAGGACTGGCAAAACACAAAGAAAATGCAGCCAAGACTGTCATTTTTGCCCTACATCTGTGACAGATCAAAAATCTCTTTGTGTATCTTATTTAGTTACAAATAACACCAAATTATAAGTAAACAAGAATGAAGTAGATGGCTGAATAAAAGAAGAATAAGAATTTAAGAGAATTTGTTTAGAATAAAGCTCGGAGGTATTAGCCCAAGTCAGTAGGTCATTGGGCTGATGGCGCTGATAGGGAGGCAAGAATATTTGACAATATGCTTAACATAAAGGCCGTTCTGAACCGCAGATCAAGACTCAACTTGTTAAGCAAGACTAGCTTACCATCTAAGTTTAAGTTTATTTCCCCTGGGCCAACAATAGTGTTGAATTTCAATCAGATCAGCAATGTTCCTGGAATTTTGTTTTTTTATAGCGTCTGATGTCATGAGTAACAAAACTACAAACAGACACTATATTACGAGACCATGGATGGATTTTCAATCGCTTTGATTTTCAGATACATTTTGAAGTTGAAAGACTTTTTCTTATTAGATTTATGTGACTCTGATCAGATGTAGTGGGAATATAAATGTTTTACTGTTTCAACTCAAAAAAATGAATAGCACTGGTTTAGAACATCAGTTTATGAAACTATTAAATCCATGTTCACCTCTACAAAAATGTCTTTCTGGCATGTGTTCAGCTGTACCTGGAATAGTGGAGCAGTTCTGCTCACTGTGCTGCTGTCCACAACTAGGACTTGCAGGGCCTCTGGGGGTCTGAAGTTACTTGGTAATTCTGATCTGGAATCAGGTCATAGTTTGTATTTTACTGCCTAGTTGTTTTCAACGCTGGCGCCTGCACTCATCTGTAGCCAACATCTTCATTGTACAGTGTTCCGGCTGATGCTCAACATAACAGTCCAGTGCTCATTTATTTTGTGGACACAAGCATTTATATACATACACAAAATATTTCCTTGTTAGTGATATCTCCATAGTTATCATGGGGATGTCAACAGCAGAGATAAAATATCAGCGTTGTATAGGTTTTTGCTCTTTGCTGCTGTTGGGATCTATAAAGTCAACTTGACTTAAAAATATGTTTGTTGATTAGTGCGCTTCAGATTTAAAGCTTTCAGATTTTATTCTTATTTTTACCTTACACAACAACATTTTTATGCACAACTCTGATTTTTCTTGGTGGTGTGGTGGGGTTGAAAAGTATTGAATATTGACTCAAATTAGACGTGTGGCTCAGGTTGTCTTTGGGCATTTTTTTGACCTTGAGTAGATTAAGCTTCAACTCTTAGTTTGCAACACATTAAATAGTAGGGCTGGACGATAATTCAATAACAATATATATCGATCAATAGGCGTTTGGTTCAATAGAAAAAAAGGGGTCAGTAAAAAGTTCAATAGAAGAACAGTTTTTCTTCCTTTTCCATTCTATCATGCTAGCCATTTCACTCGTCATTACATCCTCCCAACCAATTACAGACCCAGACGCAGACCCAGGAACGCCCCTTGACCAAGCTCTACCCCCTTCAAAGAGTTCAGAGAGCACGTGTTTTTCCTTTTTTTTCACGACTTACAGTTTTGGTAAAAAGTTGGTTACATAAAGCGTTGTGTTTAAATTCAGTGTTCTTAATTTAAAAATAGGTAATTGATGTGCTTTTTTTTTCTACGTCCAGCCTTATTAAATAGTCTTTCTATGCATTGCAGAAGCTTGTAGAAAAGTTGCTTTGCATGCTGACATTATCATGAGATGCTCCAGGCTTGTGAAAACTCCCACAGGGCTGATGGAGTGGATTCACAGAGGGAAAGTTGGTGTTAGTTTGGAACCAGTAAAAGTTATCTTTGTGGAACACAGGCTCTTTCTAGAAACCAGTCACCTTGGCTTTCTCTCATTTTTATCCAAGGTGTGATCTGCTGCCTTTGCACCAAGAACTGACTGGTGACCAGCATCGTACCATTTTTGCTGGCCCTGATGAAGAAGCTTCTTTGTTCAGTTATTTTAAAAATTTTGCTGATTGCCTTTTGCTTTGTAATTTAGTATAAAGGTCCCTAGTTTAGTGATAGTTTAAGTATTTTAACTGTAAAGTTAGTGAAAAAGTTGGGATTAAAAGAGAAGTTGTCTGTGGTTATTCTTCAAATATGTGCAGTGTTTGCTGACTCAGTATCCCAGTACTTGGACTCACTCCTCATTCATTGTCCCATGAAACTTCAAATCATCCAGGATGGTACTGATAGAACTACTACCTACGAGGACTAAAAGTCTGTGGCTATTTACTCCTGTTAATCATGTGGTGCCCCAACTTGTTCATTTAATCACAAATCACTTTTAAGTGCCCTTGGACACTTATTAACAGTTACTGGTAGCCAAGTAAGAACATTATTTCCTAACACAATAAAACCTAAGCAGGCTAAAAATTGAACATATTATAGCACCCTGTTTTCCCCCCCTTTTTAAACTTCACTTCTTTTGAGTTTTAGCATCTGTAGTTTCATTCCTGGTCTGATGACCACTGCCCTACATTGGAAAGGTTATATTGGTGCTGAAGTGTGAAATGGTTTATCTTTTTTTTTTTTTTTTTTTTTGTGTGTCCTGTCTGGCAATGTGGCATGAATAATTATGGTCTTATGGCCAAAGAGAGCCCAACAGATTTTACTTTCACAAGTGGAGCCTTACTGCTTTCGCCATAGTATTCCGTTTGATTTATATATGCAAGAAGCTTTATTAGGTTTTATTCTGGGACTATTTCATGCTCAATGGACACTGAAATGGGAAGGTAGAAGAGGGATAAAAAGAAGAGAAGCAGATGAGACAAAATGCTAAAAGGGAGAAAAGGTGAAAGAGAAGAAGAGAAAAGGGTGAGATCAATATAACTTTCTCTGAGTCTGCTTCTACACCTGCAAAGAGGGCTATAAAAAGAACAGCAAAACCAACCAATAAAGTATTACAGGTACAAACAGCCAACGCCTTGATAACATCACTGAAGAATATAGAATATTATTTAATACGAGATATATAAAGTGACAGCTAAAGATAATAGTTTTTTTTGTTGTAGAAAAGTGAATCCAAGCCCCTGTAGGTGTTTGTGAGGGTTCACTTGCGTATGTAAGGTTTTTACATGAGAAAAATGCTAATTAATGGTTGTGAAGCGCCAAACATTTGTCAACATTTGATTTCCCCTGTCCCTCAAGTTCCGGGAGAATCACCTTATCTATTGGTTGTCCCACATGCCAATCATTCTGACGCACTCGTGTAACGCCAGTGTCTCGGAAGTGGCTCTTTCCTTCTGAGTTTCCTCTTGCTGGCTGCGCATGCGCACTTGTAGTGTTTATGTATCCAGTTTGCTTAGCGGCTAGGTTAGCGGTTAGCCATTCATTGTAGCTCCGCTGCTTTCACCATAGACTTTGAACATGGCTGAGAGTCACAAGAAGCAAACCACAATCCTCCTGAAGAGCGGAAGAGCAAGGTAAGACAGTTTTGGGGAAATTTCCGGAAAAATCGCCAACCCTAGCTTTAAATGAAAATATTGATGCTAGAGTATCCTTGAACACTGGTCATGGTGTTCATGTGTTTTGACTTTGACACAACACTTCTCCTGAACATTAGGAAAGTAATGTAGAGTAGCGGTAGAGTAATACAGGAAGGTCACTCTTCACATACAAACTGAATTTCTATCCACTGTGTTACAAAGTTGAGAACAGCAGACATAAACTCTGCAGCACAGATTTTATTGACAGTATTAAAAGCTCTACTACTGTTATTTTTAGATGCCCTTGGATCAAGATGTACTAACCTCCCACCGCCTACCACACACACACACACACACACACCCACCCACACACACACACACACACACACACACACACACACACACACACACACACACACACACACACACACACACACTTGTTTTTAGATCTAAAACATTTGCCAGCTATGATTTTGTCTTTCTTTACTGACGTCCTGTGAAAAATAATGTGCTTTTAGTTGACATATTGGAAGCTCGGTATATCTACCGTGACTTGATGTGAAGAAGGATAAAACTGAGCCAACACATCAAGGTAG
The DNA here is from genome assembly GCF_011125445.2 of Fundulus heteroclitus. Classification (NCBI taxonomy): domain Eukaryota; kingdom Metazoa; phylum Chordata; class Actinopteri; order Cyprinodontiformes; family Fundulidae; genus Fundulus; species Fundulus heteroclitus. The sequence continues at coordinate 25,538,228 of NC_046370.1, forward strand.
GAACGAAACGAAAACAAGTTCCATTAGAATGAGAAGGTTCCCACAGCTAGGCTTTCAAAAATATCCAAAAGCAACATTATTTTCTTTTTTTTTTTTCTGGGAATATAATAAATTGAATGCCACGTCATATGCATCTGTCCTAGCCTATACGGTTTACCCATCAAATTTTCACAAGAAATTTGAACTAGCATACATTACTGTCATGCATATTGGTGTATTAGACGGGCAGTATCCAGATCACATCAACATTATTTTGCTCAAGTGTACACATTCCTGTTAGAATGGCTGTTGTTGTGGATAAATTCCACCTTAATCCACATACAGTAATGACAGTTATTCTGCACAGTTCAACTGATGAACAAACAAAACTTTTAGGAGGGAAAATGTCAAATATATTTAAATGAATAAAAATGTGCCATACCTAGTTATGCAAGTGTGCACATGAATAAACCAATAACATTAGTAAACAAATACTTTGGGGAAGCGCTTTTAGATTAAATTATCATCACTCAGTGGTCAGTTCACCCCTATCATCACTGATACTGAATCTAATGAACCTAAAATGGAGTTAGGTGTTTGCTGAAATTTCCTGACCTGTCCACATTCCCTGTCCTTAAGTTCAGGCTATAGTTTGAATAGGGGTTACAAAGGTGTCACAGCATTATTTTTGTCGCTTTCCACAAAAACAGCAGTCATCAATTATTGAAGAAAATGTGGGACAAAAGTGATTTAAAAAGATAAAATGGTACACAGCATAGACCCCAACTGTGAAGCAATGGAATGGAGAGATCTGGCCCCTTAGCTGAATCATAACACATCATGATCCCTTTCACTATTTGCTCTGAATGTCACTCATCTCCAGAAATTCTGTCTGTTGCAACCAAAACTCCACCTTCCTGAGTCAATTCTAGCTGCTTCTTTATTCTTGTAAAACATATTATTTCTATATAGACCCACATGAATGGATCGAATGAAACAGACCCCAAATGTACAAATAGTCACTGAATAAAGTTAAGACCAAAATTATTTATAACTCTGGTCGCTCTTTCTGCTCCTCTGTTAACACTAACAGCAGCAGGAATTAGCTGTAAAAGAAGCTGAATCAGCTCTGCAGAAGGCGGGTTTAGACTGAACTCTGAATGGACAGTGCTGTGAATGGATCATCCGCAGCCCAGATGGGCTTTGTTATTTTTTTGCATGAGAAATGGCATGTGTGACTTGTGTGCATGTGCGTTCAGGGAAACACGGTTAGTACATGGTTGAGTCAAATTGCCCCAATAACCGCTGTGAACCACTGACTAATGATGAAATGATGACATTAATAGATTAACTCATAAACCACCAAACTGACTCCAAATCAGCCCAAATTATGTCAACCCGCCCAAAGCAAATTATACCCTCAAAATAAAAAAGAAAACTGCCCAATTGGGCCAGCCAGCCAGCATTTAAAACCGCCTGCAGGTGAGGTAAACGGCTCCGTGACATGGCTAGTGACGTTTTAATCGTGCAACACAATGATGAAATTTGTTGCCAACATTTTTAATTGTCGATTTTTTTAATTTTTTTATTTTATCGATTTGTTGTTGCAGCTGTACAATCAACACATTGAAATTCTTTTTTGGTTACAAAGGGTTTCTTTCTAATCAACAGCTGTATAGCTAGGAGCTGTATTTTCCTTTATTGTAGATTACGTTTCTGTTCCTGTTCCGGGTGCGTCTGACCCCGGGGAACCTGCTTTTTTTTGCCGTACTAGAATAAAGTCTAATTGCCCGTTCCCTATAGCATGTGAGTCAGAGTGCACTCAGGGAATAGGCCCTTTTCACATGACATCTTTCAACTTCCGTTCTGACTCAAAGCAGCGTATCTTTACTTCCGGAGGATGAAGTTTACACAGTCACTTGTTTATCTTCCACAAATACGCTTTGATGATTTACAACAACTTGTAAACAAGTTTTCGCTGACAACACGTTCAAAATTCGACAAAAGCTACAAATTCTTCTTTGAACAGTACCTGTTTGATTATGGAGGCATGTGTTTTTGTGTTTTCTAGCTGTTAACAAATATGCTAGGATAGCAGCTGTCAAATAGCGTACCGCGCACGTGACGTCACCATCTCATGAGCAACGCCCCTTGCCGCTAAGGTAGGACAAACAGGTTGAGAGCGCACGTAGCAACCAGCCAATACACGTGCAACAGATACAACGATATGACCGACTTTTCAGCTGTTAAACTATCGCAAGAGGATTTCCCAGGCACCCAGTTTACTGGTAGAACTGTCGAACAAAATACCAACGTTCTGCTCAAACGATGGCTTGAGTGTCGAGGGCTTAGAAAGACTGGAAAACGGGCCGAGTTGATAGAACGGTAAGTCAATGTTTTTTTTCCTGCTCGGCGTTCATGGCGTCATCGGCCGTTTTTTCTGTTTGTAATCACCGTCCAGGAATCGGTATATTTTGCCAATCGGTAGCTACAAAATAACTATTTACATACCTGATGGGAGCAGGCCGGCCGGGACCTCGCACTTTGGTGGCAGAGGCAGGCGAGCGACGCCAGAGGCGCCTTTGGTGGGTGACAGGGACCCAGACCAGGGGGTCGAGCCCGGCTCGGGCGAGGCCCACGGGAGGCACCTGGCGTCGAGGGAACGGAGGGGAGAGAGGAAAGACTATACGCCCCAGCGGCTGCGCGGCACGGCAGACCGCCCGGCCCGCACCCTCCGCGAGCGGAGGCTTACGGAAACGGACGGCCAGCACGTTGCGCGGACCGGAACGCTCGCCCTCCCCAACCCATCCGCGAGCCGACGTCCGGGCCCCGCGGGTCAGGATTTTTTTATCGGGTTGAACTGTTGTGAAGGCCGATCGCACAGGTTTACCCAGCCCACACATTTCTGCTTGGCAGTCATGAATTTCGGGAAATTAATGAAGAAAACATCCTTCATATGCGGCCTATCAGCATACCTCGAGTTACTGTTGCACGTTTCATAACAACAATGTTTAAAAACCATGGTTAGGAGACGTCTTAGACTTGGAAAAAGCAGTCATTTTACAGTGTAAAACCAAAGGTAACGTACTGCTCTTTTACAGGGAAAGAGCGGTGGACAAAGCAAGTTTGTCCTACCGCGTACCACGTGATATGACGTCACGTTCTAAAAATAGCTCGCTCGCGGAACGCCATTGTTAGCTAGCTAATATTATGTGGCTGTTCTGTTTTGCAAACGTAACATCTATGAACATATATTAGGGTGACAGACCAGTCCCCGGTGGGGGTGTGGCTCAGCTCTTCTACTATGATAGCGGCAGGACCGGGTAGATAGGTCTTGCTGCGTGCAACCTTTTTCATCTATCATGAAACACTGAAATCGGGAACAGCTCTTGCCGGTGACAAGTCATCCATAATGGTGACTGCCCCCAGAAATCGGTGATGTCTGGTCACCCTAAATGCATATATTTATGTATAGTAGGCTAGACTATAAATTATTTTGCGGCCACCTTTCTGTATTACTGCTGTTAGCTGCTGAGTCTGGTTTGTAAGACAAAAATCAGTAACATTAATAAAATGTTTCCTTAAACACTGTATTGGAACAGTCTCGACTGCGGTTGAGGGAGATGTCACAGGTCAGAGAGGTAAAACGAGAAAGCTCATTACCTTCAGGTTTCTCAGATGAATATTTATACAATGTTCTGATTAGAGGGTTACATTTTTTGTTAGTTCTGCAGTTGCAGACTTTGCAGTATCCCACTGTAGATGCGTTTGTCAGTATGATATAAATGACTGTGTTGCAAGCTAAACTCTTTGTATCAGAAAGCAAAAAGTAATTTAAGGACAAAAGAATGACAGATTGATAAACTAAAAAAATAAGCAAAACAATGTTAGTAATAGCACTGATGTCCCTATTAACAGGTTACACTTGATTCTGCTAAGGATCCCGTTGAATTGAAGCGCATGTCATGTTTTTGCTCAGCTGGGAAAGCCCTGTGCACTCACATGGTGGCACTCCTGTTTCAAACTGTTCACTTCAGGACTACGGGCTCAAAAACAGTCCCATTGCCTCTGTCGTGCACCAGTTCACTGCAGACCTGGCACCGGCCAAGGACACAGGTCAGATTTTAATATTAGCTATACTTGGTGATGTAGGACTAACAGTTTCTATCAACTTGTTTATAAATTAACCATTTGTGAATTATTACAATATTACAGGGAATTGCACCAGAGGCTACAAATTATATGGTGGTGTGTAAACTAGTGGCATTTCTAATAAGTAATTAATAATTAGTATTAATTTTTATATAGGCCATCTGTGACATTATTTTCAACATGTTGTAATAAAACTTTACTATTAAAGTTTGTAGTAGCTTAAACTATTACATTATATTAAAAATGAATTATTTTGGTGTTGTGCAATTATACACTGTTTAAAGTTATTTAATGTTTATTAAATAACTCTCTGTCTGTTAAGTATTGTCTGGTGATGATCAGCTCTTAAGCTGATATCAAGACAATGGTTGAAAGGGATGAATTCGAGCACTAGCAATCTTTTAACAGCAAAACCTGCACACACACATAGAATAAAGGAGTGACAACGTCTTTTCAAGTTTAAGAATTTAATAACAGAAATAAAATGAACATCCAGAGAACATCACTGTAATGCTGTTTATCTGAATTAACACAATATTTCGATTAACAAATCCTCTCTACTAGGCTAGTGAAACTTAACTAAACTACTAAGCAAAATGAAGATAAAAAGAAGCTAAGCTAAGGAACTATTTGCATGCAACAACAAGCAAAAACAAAACAAAAGTGGTTGATCATAATCAGAATAATTCTGTGAATCCTTGTTCACTGCAGATCTGATAAAAAAAAAAAAACATGGAATGGAGTTAAAAACATTTGGCATGTGTTTCAATCCATTCACAATGCAAAGCCCAAAATAAGCAAAACATTATTTAATGAAATAGTATTTTGTTTAAGTTGAAGAACCAAAGTTCACCTAAAATAATGTGAATCATGGTTAAATTACCTTAACTAATTCAGAACAACATTTGACATGTGTTTCAACCCATTCACAATGCAAAGCACAAGTTAACCAGAACATTATTTCGAGTAAATAACATTCTAAAGACTGATTTGCCCAGTAAAATCATTTAAACTCTTATGACCGAGTTTGTTAATGCGATTCTCCCTCCGGGCGTCTGGGGTCGCTGTAGCAAATCGGTGGCTAAAAGGTTACAGCATAAAGTTATCAAAATTGCCTTTACGCCAACATTAATATTCAATATTAATGCGGGGATAAGGCTCATAGCACCATCGAAGGATGGCCGAGCAGAACGGTTAAGCTTTTATGCTTTAAAACACTCCTTTTGAAATGTCCGAAACCGAATGTTAGCAAGATGAGAGCTAGCGGGCATTCAGCGCTAACAAATAACAGCTTTAGCTTTATTTTTAGTCATAATGAGTGGGCTGGATAACGTAAACATTAATGTCCTATCAATGTATGAAACCCTTGTGGAGATAACCTTGTGGTAACCAAAACACACTCAAATAATATTAGCAATACCATAAACGGAAGGCTAGCGTAAGCTACTTCCGTTAGCCCTTTGTTCTAAAGCAACCATGTGTACAACGGTTTACAAGACATTTCCCAATAAATCTTTTAACTTATCCCACAGCTCTTCCTGCCCAAACCTGTGTTTTGCCTCATGTGAGTTTTGTTCAGTTTGGCCATTCCAAGGAAGGAGCATTGGAAGCAGGGAAGTTGTTGGTTTGTCTTGGCAGGCTAGTGTTTAGCTCTGCAGCCATGAGCTAACCCACAGCATGGTCGCGGTCGGAGGCCTGGTCTCTGCCACGTTCTCTGACTTGGGTGCAGCCCAATTTAATAGTCTGATCGCTCAGCTTGTCTGGTGAGGTGAGGCATCCATCATCTCGCGTCTGCTTTCCTGCAACAGCTGACAACAATGAACAAAGCTGTTTCGGCAATCTGTACTTTGCGGCTGGTTTGCGCAGCAGTCAGAGTAAAACTTAGCTCTGTCCCAATGTGTTGTTTATCCGGATTCAGTCAGGTCCTCTATTGAAGCAGGCAGACGACTTTAGCTGACCTTGGATCAAGCATGGCTGGTCCAGGCACCTTCCTTCAGCTGCTGGCTTGTGTATCGGTCAGGCTCGTGCAGGGCCCATGGTCCGAAATGGTTTCCTGGTCTGTTCCAGGAAGAGGTGGCCTGAGCAGCTTGTCAGGAGAAATTCTGAAGAAGTCTGAAGCTGCAGGAGAGAGAGCTGCAGGAGAGGGTCTGAAGAGGGGGGGGCTCAGGAGCATCCTGCTGAGAGAAGAGGGGCCGTCCTGCCTGTGAGGGTCTCATGTTTGCAGCAGGAGTGGAATTCCTTTGTCATCCTCCTCCATACTACTGTTCAGAATTCCATCTGAGATCAATTATGTATCATGGCATTATTATGGCATAACATTGGACATGTTGCATTACAAACACGTACGGGGGTGATTGGTCTGACTGCCTGTTATAGTTTAAAAGGCCACATGCCATAATGAAATCTAAATTAAACTTGACATATCTCACTTTGTAGGTCCACTTCCAGATGATCACATCATGGGCAGGGGAGAGAAATTGAAAGACATACATCCACAACCAGGGATTTGCTGGTTGCTGCACGGGCTTGACAACCTTACTTTGGTGGACTCTAAATTTGGCCCTGTACCATTTGGGTCTCTCCTTTTTTATCAGCTTGATGATTTCCATCAGAACATCTACATGGGTGTGTTCTTAAAATATAAACCCTGAGGAAATAGTTTTAGGTCAATGTGGAAGCTGAAATTAAAAATATGAAATGAAATACTTTTTTTCCAACACAAAATGAACCAAAAGTGTAAACTGGGTTCTATCTATCTATCTATCTATCTATCTATCTATCTATCTATCTATCTATCTATCTATCTATCTATCTATCTATCTATCTATCTATCTATCTATCTATCTATCTATCTATCTATCTATCTATCTATCTATCTATCTATCTATCTATCTATCTAGTATTTGTTATACATGTATATAAAAAAAAATGCACCCACACAAGCAGAGGACTTCATACTGAGCAGCATTTGACATGGTTTCTCTCTGGCTGGATGATGCAAGTGGTGCAAAAGTAAAAACTATCCCTCTGTCCAATGATTCTGTCGCCCAACATATAAATTACATTGTTAACGATCTTCAAGACCAGTTGGTAGACAAACTCAAAGACCAACATTTTGTCTTACAATTCAATAAAGCAGCTGACAGCAACAAAAAGTGCAATGCTTATGTATTTAGTGATATGACAAGCTCACTGTGTGAGGATCTACGTTTTTGGTAAGAATGTCAGTATGAACATATTTACAAGTATTAAGTCACAGAAACATTTTTATTTTTTTTTATTTTTTTATTTTGCAAATAAACAAACACTTTCACACTCTTTAGATTGTTTGTTTTATATACTAAAAACAATGTTACTAAAGTTATTATGTCTTATAAGAATTTTATGGTCAAATCAAACTATTGACAGTTGCGTAGGACAGTGAGCGGAGGTTTTTATTTTTAATTGGGGGGGTTGAAATGTTTTCTTCTTCTTGGGGGGGGGGGGCGTGATCAAAAATGATTGAGAGCACTGATGTGAACAGAGGAATAATGGGGGAGTGCTGGTCATTTTATCACTTCACCATTAAGTATTTGATAGAGCTATTTGCTGAGGGACAGTTTTCTGTATTAATTTGTTCCCATAGTATAACAGAGTGCTGTGGATTTTAGACTCCACAATTGGGAAACACTTTTTAACATTTGCCGTGTTGGCTGAAAAGAGTCCAACATGCTGTTCTCTGGACATACAGTGTCATGAAAAAGTATTCACCCCCTTGGCTTTTTTACCTATTTTGTTATAGACCAACATGTAATTTAAAGTTTTGAGCTCTCCAAACAAATCAAAAACAAAATTGTTGAGAAGTACAAGTCAAGGTAGAGTTATTAAAAAATGCAAAGCACATGGTACTGCAACAACCCTGCCAAAAGAAAGCTACCCACCAGAACTCACAGACTGAGCCAAGAGGGCGTTAATCAGAGAGGCAGCACAGAGCCCAAATGTCACCCTGAAGGAGCTGCTGAACTCCACAGCAGAGACTGGAGGGTCTGTCCATAGGATCACAGTAAGCCGTATGCTTAGAGCTGGGCTTAATGGAGGGTTGGCCACAAAAAGACTACTACTGAGTGTTAAAAATAAGAAGGCAAGTTTTGAGTTTGCCAAAAGCCAAACTAGCTTAATTTATAGAGCACTTTCAAAATGCACCGAACAACGTGCTGAACCAAAAGAATTATTAAAATAAATAAATCAAATATTCAAATTTAAATTTAATTAAAATAATCAAAAGTAGAAATAAAATCTAAGTAAAAGTAGCAACATGAAACTATAACAAAGACATGAAGAAAATAACACTTTTCTGATTTGCAGCGCCAAAGTGTTCCATAGGTCCAGAGTGTGGCACTTTAAATCATCTTGTTACTGAAAAGTGCTACATAAATAAACTTGCCTTGCCTTGATGTCTTAGAAGCTGAACCTGTAGCTGTTGAAGTCCCTGGGACTTCAACAGCTACAGGCCGGTATCACTAATCAGAATCAGACATACTTTAATAATTCCAGAAGGAAATTGCTGTTTCAGTACCATCACCATTACATAAACATCGCAAACATTTCAGGGGGGAGACGGTACACTGATGCCGTGCAGCCAAGGACAATACTGTCCACAAGGTGCTGCCCTTCTCTGTAGAAGGAAGATTACAACAACATGGGGGAAAAGGGAGGGAGAACAAAAAAGGCAGATCTTTTGACAATTTATGCTCTTACAAATAAAGAGTCAAACAACCAACAAAAAAACCCCTCATAGCACGAAAAGCACAAATAACACAAGACACATATATGCAGAAGGTAAACATTGGAGACCTGTCGCGTGTACGTAAGTTCATCAGTTTTATGAGTATCAGTTATGTGTGTGTGTTTGGGTGAAAGTGTTTATATCTCTGTGAACACTCTCCAGAGGCCATTGTCCTTGATGTTATCAGCCGGCCCACAGTTCCGCAAAAGCATCCACAGGTGTCCGCGGGGAAAGGGGGTAGCCGGGAGCCTTTCTGAGCATTCTCCGCCATAACAATCCAGGAGTAGAGGGCATAATCCAAATATGTTATTTGTTATGTGGGCAAGCTGCACTGCCTTTCCTGTCAGCTTTAAGTCATTTTGCTGCTCCAAATGGTAAATCCAATTATTCAAATTGTTGGGCTTTTCCGCGCTTCACTTCCAGATTTTATCCCATCACCCCCTTGAGTTCAACCACCAAAGCCAGTCTGCGTTCCAGCACAGCCAGCTTTTGGCTCTGCTCCTTCACCTTCCAGGTTTTGCCCCTTTTCTAGTGGTACCAATTTAGGGCAGTTTGCTTTGGTATGTGTCGCATTTTAGGCCTTCCCACTAGTAACGGTTCTGTAGAACCGTTGCCATGCTACAGTCACTACTTCCTCTCGAACCAATCGTAATCGCGGACCCAGGCACCGTCACAAAGCGCCGCCCTCTTAAACCACAACACAGAGCACGTGAATATGTCGCAGCAAGTAGCGGCGGAGGAAACGGTCCCAAAACGGGGTTTTACTAGTTCGCCAGTCTGACAGAAATAAACCACAGTGATTTGTAAAACTGACAAGGAACTGGTAAAAACAAAGTCTGGTAACGCAACCAACTTGTTTCATCACGTAAGGTAAGCCACTCAGCCGCTCATACCCACAGCAGCGCAAGCTGTGCAGCTCCGCGCGATTTCGCGTCATCTTCTGGAAGTTCTTCCAAAACAAAGCAGGTTCAGCAGCTAAAATGGGCTCCCTTTTTTGTGATAAAATGAAAAAGCGTCCAAGCGGCGTAAGGACATAACGCATGCAGTAACATGCTTCATAGTGAGGGATATGCTGCTGTTGTCTGCAGCTGAAAAACCTGGCTTCAAACAACTACTCGCCACTCTTGATCTGCGATATAAAGTTCCGGGACGCACATTTTTCTCTAACAGCGCTCCCTAAATTGAGCAACGAGTGCCTGGAATCAGTGCAAAATGAGCTACAATCTGTGTGTTCCCACGCCACAACCTTGGACCTCAGCCCTGCGTCAGCCTCTCAATTATGAAACCTGAGAAGTAACTAGCGTACTATTCCCACCTAAATAGGCTATTTTATTTGTTTATTTGGTATATTTATTTTGGTCATTTTACTGGTCACTTTAGTTTATTCTTTGTCATTATTTGATAACATAACTCAGGTCTCTTAAGTTATTTTTCTTTAAAAAAATTCTGTTAAGGGTAAAAAAGTTGGTTAAATAAAGATTTAATTGGAATTCTGTGTTTGTGTTCTTTATTAAAATTAAATAATTTAGCAATATTATAAAATGCCCAGGCAGAGCTGCACATAAAATAACGTTTTAAATATTTGCAATAATTATCGATATCGATCAATATGCATTTTTTTTTATCGATTAGCTTTTTTTTTCTATATCGTCCAGCCCTATAAAAATACTAGCTTCCTTACCGTACCACACGGTTTCCAGAGATGATTCTGCTTAGCAGTGTGATGAACCTCAGTGACTGTTGTTGTTTCCTGCGTCTGTAAATCCTTATTAGACGTTCGTTTGTCTTATCCACGTCCCAAAAGCCAACTCTGTCTAACCATAACATCCTGAATGTTATGGGCGCCGCCATTTTAATTTGCTCGGTCCCGCCTTCAATCCCAGAGAGCAGCAGTACCGTAGATCGTCACTAGGAGGCGAGGAGCAACCAAGAAACCGGAATAGTGTGGTGTCTAAACGGTCGTCTCAGCTTGGTTAACTGATCCAAGCTCAGACTGGTCTCGGCTTGGTTAAAAAAGTGTAGTGAAAACGGGCCTAATGTCAGATGTTAACAAAAGTGGTAACTCTATATTCTGCAAGACCATGCAACTGTAAATTGGAATGAACACAAACAATTACTATTCCACAAGTTGTTGCTTTTATTGAACCAAAAGCAATTCCCTGTTACAGTAATTCTCTTATTCAACAACTGTGGAACTCACAGTTCCACACTACTAAACCAAACATGCAAAATATATGTGGAAATAAAGGTCAAAAATGAATTAAAATAAGAGGTAGCAAATCTTAGTTCAACTCACAGTTGTTTAAACATCACATTCAAGGCGTCGGCACTGACGTAGCAGCATTGACAGACAAAACAGCCTTGGAAATCCAGGTGAACGCTTCAATATTTTCCTACAGCTTAGCTAAACCCTACCTTCTCAAGATGGCAGCTATGACGTCACGTCACCTACGACCTTACTTGATGCGTGAGGAGGAGGTCCTAATGACGTAATCAGCGCCTACGCTAATGTGGGGTGGTGCCTCGATCAGAGAGGCGGCCTGAATGAGAAATTCAAAGATAGGCCGCAAACTGAGGTTTAACAAAAAGATTGAACCCGCTGATAAGAGGACAGGGAAAGAGAGAAACGGAGAAAAGAATTGAAGAAGATGGAAAAATCAACACGCGGGGGAGTCACTTATAAAGCACAAACAAGCACAGCCAAAATCACTTACAAAAAGCATGCACATACAACAGAAAATATTCAACAGTTAAAACAAACTCCATCTTGGAGTAAACAAGAATTAAACTAAATTCCTAAAACTGCCCAGGCACACCTAGATCACCTTAAGGGTAAAAAGACAAATAAAAGGGGGGAGGGGGATCCCGTCCCGTTCCGTTCCGTTTACTTGTGTTGTCTCAGGGGAAGTCCCAGCTCCAGGTCCGTCAGGCAGCAAGAACAGGGGGGGTCCCCGAATCTGGTCTCCGAAGCTGGTCTCCGAAGCTCTGGCGGGTGGTCCTTCGGTCAGCGAGGAAACAGGAGGAAATGTCCCTTCGTCTCTTTCTCTGGGCATTTGAACGCTTTGTTCGGCCAAAACAAAAGCGTGGTCCCTTTTACGCTCACTGGGAGATAAGGCGGCTCTCAGTCTTTGATCAAAGGGAATTCAAAAGTACTTTTTAAGTCGACCTGCACATCTGAGCAGGGATGGAGTTTGCTTTGAAAATCTTTGGTCCAGCAAAAAATTATCGAGCACGTGGCGTGTGGGGGTTAAAACCCACGGAGTGAAACAGCTGCGTGCCTTCCCGTACTGGCGGAGCACCAAGAAGAAGACAGAACGCTTGTGCGGTCGGGTTAAATAGTTATCACCATAGCAACCTTATTGCGGTCGGTGACCATTTTAACTGTGTTGCATGATGGGAGTTGGTGGCCATTTTGACCACATTGCATCATGGGAAATGCAGTCTGTCACGTCCCGAACTGGCGTTACAATTCTAAATCTATAAAGTCTAAATCAGTGGTGTCCAAATGTCTGGTCACATAGGCCAGTTCTCTTTTATTTCCATAAAAAAATTCTTAGTGTGTAAATCAATTTAGATTGAAAACTTCAAAAGGTTTTGCAATTTCACCTTAAAATAGACAGGCATCGTGTTAACCAATTATTTTGGGGTTGATTGCTTTCTATTTTCCTTGCTTAGAACAAATTTTCTTGTTTTACAAGGGTATTTCTTATCTTTCTTAGAATTTGGGAGCTGCAACAGCAAAAGCTCAATCACCCCTGAGCTTCAATGGTATCTGTGGCAACTCCAACAATACCAGATCAACTGATCTAAGGGACAGAGAAGGGTAGTGCTGGTGGCTTAGAGATGCAGGGAGGGGCAAATGACAGACAGGCAGCAGTTCTCCAAATGTATGGAGGAAGCTGCTCGGGTTAGATGAGAGTATAATTGAACTTATCAGCCTGACACATCCCATCACTCCAAGAACACCATCCCCACAGGGAAGCATAATGGTGGCAGCATCGTGCTGTGAGGATGTTTTTCAGCCTCAGGGACCGGGAAACCTTTAGAGGCAAAGAAGGATGATACTGCATACAGGGATATTCTGGAGCAGAACTGGTCACTCTGTCTGTGGTTTGAGACTGGAATGGATGTTAACCTTCCAGAAGGACAATGACTTAAACCATACGGCTAAAGCTACACTCGAGTGGTTTAAGGGGAGACATTTAAATGTGTTGGAATGGCCTAGTCAAAGTCCAGACCTCAATCCTTCAGCCATTCATGTGACCTGCAGCTATACAAGAGTGTATGGGGGAGGGGTTGTGGCACTGCAGCTGCAAACACCCTGAGGGACCTGACCTCCACTTTCTCTCTGAAGAGATTTACATATTAAAAAATTTTTACACTGCAGGAACAATATGACGGAAAACTTTAGGGTTTTTGAAACCGTGACTTTTTCATACCAGTGTATACCGTGAAACAGTCAAGTGGCCCATGCCTAGCTGTGGCCAAATGTTTTCTCACAATCTGAGAGATTTGGAGAACTATTCAAGTCATACGGGGCAAATATTACAAAGTCCAGATGTGGCATGCCGAGAGACTGAATGCTAAAATTACTATGCAAAGTAGAAATCTTCATGAAATGAAGAACATTATGGACAACCCCTTCATCAGACTGTTGTCAACAACAGTGTCTTCAGTCAGATGCTTCCCCAGAACCGCTGTAAAACAGACCGCTACAGGAGATCCTTCCTACCTGCTGCCATCAGCATCTACAACAACTGGTTGAAGAAACCCCCGTGAGTTACACCAGCATTTAATTGACCTTTTTAGGATTAATAAAGTGTTTTCAAATAGAATGTAAGTCTGAAAACCCCGCTGTTGGTTAGATCATTAAGCGAAACCGTAGGGGAGAGTTTGTGAATAATGTATATGCTATTGTGATAGATTAAAGAGGAACAATTCTATGTAAATGTTTGCCTGAGTGGTAAGGAAATCTGTGTAAGGAAACCGTAAGGTAAAAAAAACCCAGCTGAGCTGGGTAGTGAGAAGACAGTGTTGTAGACTGAGAAAAAGTGTAAGAGAAAACGAGTCTGCATCATGTTCTCACTTACACACAAACACACACACACACACACACACACACACACACACACACACACACACACGGGAAGTGAATGTCGGTCAGTCATGCTTCTGTTCCTCCCTCTCCACCTCCCTCCCTCCCCATCTTCCTCTTTCTCTGTCCTCTCTCTTTCTCTCTCTTTCGTCAGCAGCAGTTAAAATGTCGGCTGGGTAGCTCTTCCTCTGCTCTGCTTTCTTCCCCTCATCACCGTCTGTCTTTTCTCACCACTAAAGGAAACCATATTGGCTTTATTTGCCTCATCAATCTTTCGTGTGTTACTGTCTCTCGATGGGTTAATGGATCACAGCTAGCTTTGCAAAGTGCTATTCTACGGAGCCATTACTCAATCCTTTTTGGATACAGAGGAAAAGGTAATTTCAGAGATGTTATTTACCTCTGCATGTGTCTTTATTTTTTTTAAATCCCCTCCATCAGTTATTAAAGATTGAGCTGTGTCAGTAAACAGGCAGGAGGTGATAAAGTGACAAGTTTAGAATGTTTCCTCAGAAGAACGGGAGGTTATTCTTGCCTTAGCTAGACGTTGATTTAATGTTTGCATTTATGTGTGTGTACAGTGGAACTGTCCTTCATACTACCCTGCCATGTAGATGCTAAAACAAATGTCGAACCTTACTGCAGCTCCTAGAAAATGTACTTTATCATTTGGCATAAGATGCTGTTGTTAGAGATTTTTAACTGAACAATATGTAACAGTATAACATGGATGATACATGTATATATGATAGCTCCTTTGGTTCAGTTAGTAGTTATATTCTTCGATATGTTTCCTGTAGATTTGTCCATGACTCTTTCTTTTTTTAAATCTCAACCATTTTATTGGAATGTCAGGTATTTAAGTTTTCTTGTTACTTGGCTTTCCTGTGCACTCATGCATGGGCAGCGTTTCTGATTCATGAGCAGATGAAAGGTGACTCGACCGGACGTGTCTGTGGTTGCTGCTGTTCCTCAGCCAGTATCGATTACATTATCTATCACCAATTTAATCAGCTTTAAGAGTCCAGACATCTATCATGTGACTTGAAAACCTGTTTTGTTTGTGCAATTTTGTGGCGTTCCAAAGGTACAACTTTGACAGTACGCAGAGAGCCATTGCTGACTTCTCACTCATCCCTGCTCTAGGGAACGGTTGTATGATGTTAGTTACTGGAGGTGATATATGTACATGAGAAGGTAGAAAAGGGTATTTTGAAGAGTTACGCAAATTGGAGATTGGAAGCCATCACGTCTCAGTACCTATGAATAACAAATCACTAAATATTTCTACTGACAGTATCATTTGCACTAAGTACAACTCTGGCTGACTGAGTTGTTGATTCGTTCTCTTAGGGCTGGACGATAATTCAATAACAATACATATCGATCGATAGACGTGTGGCGCGATAGGAAAAAACAGGGTCGATAAAACTTCGATAGACAGTTTTCCTTCCTTTCTTTCAGCCTTACATATTAGTTGATGTTACAGTCACTACTTCCTCTCGACCAATCGTAATCGCGGACCCAGGCACCGTCACAAAGCGCCGCCCTCTCAAACCACAACACAGAGCACGTGAGTATGTCGCAGCAAGTAGCGGCGGAGGAAACGGTCCCATATATATATATATATATATATATATATATATATATATATATATATATATATATATATATATATATATATATATATATATATATATATATATATATATATATATGAAGAACTCTTAATCTTGCTTCTGGCCTTAACAATGTAAGGATCAATGCAAATGCAATAGAATAAACACTATCTAAAATGTTTTATCTTAAACTAATTATCTGTGCCCGGACACATCCCCTAACTCTGTACTGTTCTTGTTAACAGTGAAGCACATGAGGTTAAAAACAGCCACTGGTTTGTTTTATTGCTTTACGATTTATGAGCTAGCATACCGTTGCATGGTGAAACTCGAAGGGGGAGCTCAGATCGACAGAACCCTATCATCAAGCTAATAACAGCTAGCCTTAGCTTATGTTGTCCGGGAGGTTTACTGCTTCACTGATGTAGATACTGGAGTTTTACAGACCTTTTTATGTTGCTCTCAAACATCTGTGTCATACTGTTAGCTTTGCACGTAGCTCTGTTCAGCATTTAGTTTTTCTTTTTTTCTGCCTGGAAAATTTCTCCAAATAACGCTTTTAAACAACATTATTCTTGTCTATAGACAAGTTTCACTGGCAGAAGTACGGGGGCCACCATTTTTTTGGTTTCTGCTTAGAACTTATGGTTTGTAAGGTGAGCGAACTTGCCTTTCAGCAGCTGCATGGTCGCATGACCGGGTCGGGGTCCAGCTGTACAGGTTCTTCCATAACCACCCAAGCGTTACAAAAGTAATTATTCATACACTGGTTTGGTTGACCATCCACCTTTATGTACAACAAATTCCCGTGTTTGTGTATCAGCACACATCCGACTTTTTGCTATGTAAGATAAGCTTCCGAACTTTTCAGGTTAAGGTACGAAAATATTTTTCCTACTTGTAACATGAGACCATTTCATCATATTATCCTCCCAGTTCAATACTGTAGCAGGGTGGAAGTTTGATAAACCACCTTTTGTGAGAACTAAATGAGCCATCACCATTTATAAAATATAAAAGGGATTTTGGGTAGAGCGCCAGAGCAACGCCTTCAATGCATTAGGAGAAAAAAAGAATAAAAGTTACATTTTGACCTGTGTTGTTGGGATGGGGGCCTGAAATGTTTTTATTTTTCAAAGAGAAGGGCAACAGAAAAACATTTGAGAACCACTAGAGTAGATCAAAAGCAAGAAAGACGCACCGCAGTGATGGACAGCCTTGTAAATTCAGACAGTGTAGGAAGCTGAAGCAAGCAGGTCAAAGGCAAAAATGTGCAGGATGGATCGATAAGATTTTATTTGCATGGAAAGCTGGTAATTGATCTGAATTTAATGCCAGGTGTGATTGGACATGTTTTACATGTTTCGCTTTTCTCCAAGTCATCCAGTAAGCATGTTAATGCCAGGTTAGGACATCCAAAACCTCAAAGTCTATTCTATTTGGATATTATTGCTTATTATTGATTTTGTTACACTTATTATCTCTTCTTTATAGGGATTTTTGTGTTTTATTCTCCCCAGGTTCACTGGATAAAATGCTTATTTTTTTCTTATTTGCAGTAAGATGGTAACTTAACTACCCGTCATCCTTTTTGCTCCATGTAGTCAAATACACAGACAGAAATCTATTTGTCCTGGTACTTGTGTCATAGATGTGACCCAGTTCCAGCTAAATGGGATGTGTTTGTGTGTGCGGGACTAATAATACTATAGTTTACAAGAACGGGAACAGGAGTGTGATTTCATTTCAAGCTAATGGCATTATACAGTATTGAACAAGGCTGCTGCTTAGGGATGGGTCCCTTTCACATTTGAACCGAAATGGTACAGGTACCCAGTACCTGGGAATCAATACCGGTACTTAGCGGTACCTATTTTTGACACTTTTGTGTGTTTATGTTGTAATAAATGTTAGTTTATTAATACAATCTCAAAATCCTTCTATTTAATATTTATTTCTCAATATATAAACTTGTTTGGATCTAAAAATGAACCTTATTATTAAAAAATTTATGAATTTTAAATACATTGCCTGAATCCACAGCACAACAAAAGATTTTACCCAGACAACAGTTATCGGAGGCACACAGTGAACAAGGTAAATGCTGGATTAAAGCTGTGGGAATAAAAATCAAGAAATTGTTTTAGTGCAACAGTTTCAGAGAAGAAAATAAAACTATATTAGAAACATTATATTCAGTGTTGTCTCTGGCATGATAAGTTAAGTGGGGCACAAAAACTCAACACCTATTAGTAATAACTCCAGAACGAGGCTTACTTTCACGTGATATCAACTATAACAGTTGATTTTTTGAAAAACGGTCGCCGGATGGGTCCAAAAAGTTTCTAAATATAGCGAGAAATTCACTAAATTGGCAGCAGTGACCAGGAGCTTCCTCAGATTAGAAGTATTCCCACTGCTGGCCTTGTTCTTTTTCTAAAAAGGCTGATAGTTTTAAAACAGACATAACTACAAGGTAAAAAATGTTGTAGTAGGAGGAACTAAATATGTTCAAAACAAAAAAGAACTCTAAAAAAGAATTTCAAGTATTAAATATTATTTTTGCCATAATACAAACTACATTTAAAGAGTTTTTTATATTATCAATTTTAACCAAAAGATAGCAGTGGCACCCACAGTGCATGAGCTGAATAAATTAGAGGCTGTGTGAATCAGTTCATCTGGTAATTCCTGTTTCATGTTCTCACTTTCTTCTCTTTCACTTTCTGACATTTGGCATGTGTAACAGAGGAAACACCATCTCCCCTGGCATAATGTTGTTAAAAGAAGGATTTTTATTGAACACTTTTTCATAGAGATGAATTATACTATTGTTTTTCAGGTGTTTAAACCATTGGTTGGGAAGAACCTGTTTTCTTCAGTAACAGCTGTGGAGTTCCTGTTGGACCGACAACTGGACTTTGTTTCAGACCAGTCAACCTGCCAACCTTACCAGGTAATAAACCATCGACACACCCATTTGATAAAATCTTTGTCAAAAGAAAATATTTAATTCAAAAGAAAAAAAACTAATTATCACTACTCACTAGCCTGGTTTGGTACAATCCCATCATTAATACAGATAATTTTTCTTTCTGACAGGCTGACAAGATATTACCTAACATTTGCAAAGATTTGCTTTTAGGTTGTGTTTTTTTAGCATGCCAAGGATCCTTTGCTGTGGTGCTATCATAAGTGTTGCGGTTAAGACCATCTAATAAGAAGCCAGACCACTTTCTTTGTATTTGTTTTCCAGTCAGAAAAACATCCGTACATTTGCTCTGGAAAGTATTCTCCATCTTTAAATCTCACAGCCCTCATTTTGTCATCTTCAGAACATTAGGACAAGAAAACCAAAAAAACACTCTTAGTCTTTAAATGCAGCCCGGAGTGTTACACCAACTTAGATAAAAAATAAATAAATTTAAGTTGAGGTTGAGACTGGTCTTCAGAACCAAAAAACCAGGTCCAGTATATCTCAGACCGAGACAAGACCAACACTCTAAAAATGTGGTCTCAAGAGTGTTTGTGGTCTCAAAATGTGGTCTTTAAGACGAAGACCAAAATTGTTCCTAAGTACCACTACACCAGCTGTCAATATAAAATCTGAATGTGTCTCTAGTTTTTACCATAATTCGTATATTCCTGTTGCAAGTTCTGAGGGCTTGGCCACTGAAAATATAAATACAAACACTAGGGATTCAAACAAATAATACGTTTAGGATTGATTGTCAATTAGTGGTGTATTCAATTAAAGTTTGTTCCATCAGATTAACTGATAATGTCCTCTTATGGACCTTTTATAGTGTTGTGGTAGACCTGCCATCCAGAAGAGGATGCCACTGCTCATCCTGAACTGGAGCCAGACCAGAGTAGTTGTAAGAAAAAAAAATAGTCATGGTGGAGGCAATGTGAAGTGGTCCAGAGTCAAGTTTGAGATTATTTTACAATGTTCAATGATAACAATGATGGAAAATCCACTTTATGTGGTTCTGTTTTTAACTATAAAAACTCAACAAACTCTTTAAGTTACCACTGAATAACCCAATTTAGCCGTGCTGCATGGTGGAGCAGCGTCAACTTTTCACCCAAAACTTACTGATGTGCTCAGAAGGCGAGGATGTGATGACAGAAAAGTTGAGGGCACTACGCAAAAAAACCCAAACAAATTATAACATGATAGAAAAACACATGATGCCAATAAGCACGGTTGATGGTGAGGGCTTTGGTCAGGATTATAAGTGTTTCACAAATTTTATTCTATTCAGCTTAATTGTTTCTATTCAGTAACCTAACAGGTTCTTGTTTTGTTATATTTTATAAATGTCTAAGTTTAATAATGTTTGAGAAAACCACATTTTTATTTAATACTTTAGGCACAATAAACTGTTGAAATATAATGATTAGCCTCTTTTTAAATTCAGCATATTGTAAAAAATGTAGTCCTTGTTATACAAAGACCCTCTTGATACAAGAGAAAACTCAGGTTTTTAAGAAAATTGCCGCTTATCAATTAATCATTAGTAGATTGATTAGATCAATCAATTTTAGATTAACTCACTAATAGATAACTTGCATCCCTAATAAACACGTTTTCATATATCTGACATGTAACTTATCCTATTATCATTACTGTGCCCAGATCTACACCAGTTTTGAAAAAAACAAGGGTTTGTATGTTTGCAAAACACAAATGTCCAAGTGACGTGTTTTTAAACAAAAGGTTTCTTGTTCCTTGAAAAGCAGCAGTGGGTTTGCGTTTAAAGCCCGATTTCCACATTGCAACTTGCAGGAAAAAATAATTCCCTACAGGAGACTCTATTAACAGATGCTGTTGTCATTTCGCTGTAGCCATGGCTGCCATTTGCTATGGGGAATTGCTAACATGAGGCCCTTCAGTTCTTCAAATTACACCTATGATGTAACAAATCCACTGCAGACAGGAAGCCATAGATACAGAAACCTTTGGTATGTAGATGTTCTTTGGATTTGAGGAGTGTGTGTCCGGACAACTGGAAACAGCTCCTTGTTTTGTACAGGAACACTGTGTTCTACTTGGTGTCAACCAGATGGGATGGCTGTGTTCTGTATGCACTCCCTCAGCCAACAAGTCCCAATACTGAGAAAGAGAGAGACTCTGTTGTTTCTCTGTTATCCCAGAAGCGAGCTCGGCTGCTGCTTTTGCACTTGTGCCACATGTTTCTTTGTTGGACTTTTGGATTTCATTTCATGTCAACACTACACAGTGTGTAAAACACATGTGATGACCTTTTACATCCCAGTTCTCCAGCTTTTCTTATTTTCTCTCATCATGATTTGCTGTCAGACTGACATTTGGGTTTAGAATTAATCATTTCTGTTTATGCTAATCCTGTGTCAATATGTTGATATTGTGATGATGATTGGGATTTGATATATTATGCAGTTCTAAGCATGACAAACAATAAAGCGGTTCCATGTGAGTTGCTCCCCTTTTTCTCTCTGAGCTGCAGGTTTCTCCACAGCCAGCGTAGTTTCAGACTATTGCAATATTTACAGTATATAGTCGATGCTGATATAACTTTTGGGTCATTTAAATAAGATGTATCTCTTCTACAACTGTTTAAATGGTGAAGACTATACATCTATTGAGCTTCTGTCACTGAGTGATGTTTTTTAGACTGACTTTATACTGTTGATATATTTTTTACTTTACCAGATAATTCTAACATCCTAATCTCAGAAGGTTCATCGTGTTTTATTAGATCTGTTCTGTCAGAGCTCATCATTTCCTTCTTTAATTCGTGTCTCACTGTGGGAAATGTTACTTAAAGCCTGGTTCACACAGCAAGATTTTAAAATTGTCAGCTGATTTTAAAAACCTCAGAGACACTACACATAATGATTACCGCATTTTTTGGACTATAAATCACACTGTTTTATAGTTTGGCTGATCCTGCGACTTGTAGTCAGGTGCGACTTATGTCAAATATACAACATGTTTTTAAATGGTAATTCATAATGGCCAACGTGAACCAAGGAGTAAACATTACTGTCTATACCCACAAGAGGGCTCTCTAGTCTTGTCAAAACTAAATGCTACTCCTGTACCACTTAAAAATTAATGAAACATTACCTTATTGCAAACAGAGACTGAACACAATGTTGTTCCGCTGTTTCAGTATGCCTTCACGCAGTAGACGGTTGGGTGGTGCAACTCGAGCAGGGTCCCAGACTGTGACAGAACCCCATCACTGTGCTGTCCGTGAACCTGATAACAGCTAGTGTTGACTTATGTTGTCCGGCCGGTTTACAACTTTGCCGATGAACGTTCTAGAGTTGGGGCCATTCGTTTACATATTTTTTTTTATAATGTTTCTATAACTCTATATGCAAGATTGTCTTGGATATTTTTAAGGTGTAATCCACTATGATAAATGTCTGGATCACACATCTACTGATAAAATAAGGCAGATAAGGCTTATTTGGCCAAATAAGGCCTCTGCTCTGCTATCTGCTTTGAAGCTAAGGATGGGTACTGAATTCGGTACTTTTATAGGTACCGACCGAATCCTGTTGGTACTACTGGGTACCGATTCACGCAAAATTAAACGGTTCCATGTTTCGGTACCAAAACACAACACCGTGGCACTGACGGAGCAGAAGGGTTTGCAGGTTGATTTTGCGCTGACTCCCAGGCTGTGGGCTGCTCCTGTCAGCAGAGATGGTGCAAGCCTTTGACCATGCTTGAGCTGCTTTCATTGGGGCACCTCTGTAAATGCACACCACTGCTCCCCCCGGTGCTCTGACTCTTATTACAGAAAGACGGGCTGGCAGCAGGGAAAGGCAGACAGCCGCTGCCTTGTACCACAAGAGGTGGATGGAAGGACACTCTCAGAGACAAAACTTAACAATTTTGAGTCCACTGTGTTCACTCAAAACCCCTTTTGGGTCAGCTCGGTTTGACCCTGCTGCTTAGCAGAGCTGGAGGAACCCGGGCTTGCCCTGAAAAAGACTGCTGCTGAAACACTCGAAAGTGTTTTTTTGTTTTTTCTTGTCCCTCTGCCTCATAGGAAAAGTTCCTCCCAACAACACTTTTGTGTTTGTGTTGTCAGTATAGTGGTCACATATGTTTATCTGGCTAAATTCAACATGCTAGCAGAGATTAAACTTCCAGCAGCTGATCATTGTTGAGATGAGCAGCTGCAGGGAGGCTTAGTGTCTTTGTTATTGCAGCGCTGCGGTCAGGTGAAGTACCACAATTTGGGCAAATGTGAACGGATCACTTTATATTGATTTTGATACAAATTGGTATCTTTGAATAATTTGTGATTATTTTGACAACACAAGTCCAGACGTTGCTTGTGTTTTATTTTTATCTCACCCTGATGAGCTCTGTATTTCTTTCATCACTACTCCTTATGTACTGTAATCATGTAGTTTTTGCTTCACATTAGTACATGAACTTTTTCTTTTTAAACTTTCTAATTGCCAGTTGGGTGTAGCTCATTATAGTAACTCTGCACCTTTTATTTGCAGCAGTAAAATCACAGGGGAATTGAAACTGAATTATGGCCTGTCACTGCATTGATGCAGAATCATTACCATCTCTAACAAAATGTTTTTAAGACAAGAGAAATTTCCATAGCTCAAATGTTGAGTACATATTGTGTTTGTGCAGAATTAGAGATCTGACTTTATGGAGGAGACCTTTGATCCACATGGAGCCATAAAAGTTCACTCTCACACTATGACCACTCCCCTCTGTTTACCCAGTTGGACAGGAAGAATAGTGGGAGGAGTAAGGGGGAAGGTGGTCCATTGGTTTGGCACAAATTTACAATGAAGTCACTGTTCAGTGAGCCAGCTTAGCTTGTTGCGCAAGTCTGAGTGTTCCTGTTGCTAGAGAGTTGTGTGCTGATTCTAACAGGAGCCACATAATGAAAGTGTCTGCTGACTCATCAGTCTAAGGAAATTCCTCCACACACTCTGCTCTGCACCTGGGTTTCACCAAACCTTTTGTGTGTCTGTGTTTGTGTATTCTCTAACACATGAATAAATGTGTCTAGATATGGAAGTAGGTAGTTGTGTTTAAAATTGTATTTTTGACGGTTAAAACAAACATGGCAGAACACACTGCTGATCAGTTTTTTCTTTGATTCAATGTATCAAAACAAAAATAATCCCCCTAATATCAGCAGAAATCATTTACATATCCAACCTTCCAGTTACAATTAACAACTTTGTACAGCTTTCTTCCACACCAATGCTTTATGTTTACTACAGGGTTTCCACGCAGTAGTAAAAGGTAGTAAAAAAAATGAGCTCAAATTAAGGCCAGTAAAAGGTAACAAACAAAAGAACAAACCGGAGCCAATGTTGTTAGATTCAATTAGTTCCACCGTCGGATCTGCTGTGCGCATGCACACTGTTGGAACCGCTTAATATGTTGAGACTAGCGAGTCACTTCGTGGCTCACCATGGGAAGATGTAAGTTTTTACAACTTTTGCTCCATTCTCATCTCTCAGAGCTCACTCTTTAAGCCCACTTGTGTCCTCCTTGATGTCTAATGTTTCCCCTCCCATTCTGCAAGGGGGGCGCCCCGCTGATAAGACCCCTCCCTTCCGAGAAAATTTAGTAAATTATTACAAATCTGTACGTGTTCACAGTTAATATTATTAAAATTATTAGCCTAAGTAGCCGCAGCTCACATTCTAGACTATTTCTGTCTCAACGTTGTCGCTCCTTTCAGCTCTCTGTGTCACATGTGGCGCTTCGCACCAATTTCTGACCATGGCAGCACTAAAACCGCCTACAGAGTTGGAATTCTAGGCGTCTACGAGCTGCGAGCCTGTTCTGTTGGGGAAAACATACAACTGTGATCAGAGCAATAAGTGCTTATATGCACCAACTAGTTATCCCAGATAGAACTTGTATCCCCTCGCATCGGGAGTGCGTTTGTCTAATACAGATATGAGGATGATTCAGTCTGCTTAAATGCGATTCATAAACATTAATGCTCATAATGGCAGGTTCTCAACAAGTAAATGACTCTATGGTCATTTTTAGCTGTCCAACAAAAATACTGTTTGCTCTGATTGTCACCAGATGAAAAATAGATGAAAGCAGATGGCTGCTTTATTCTTACAAAAAAAACATTTTTTTAGACCTCATGAATAGATCAGAAGCAGATCTCAAATATAATAAACACTGAATAAAGGTACACTCAAAATTATTCTAAACTCCAGCAGATCTAGATTTAGAGAGATTTTCATTCAATAAAGACCTAGGCGAGAATAGAGGCCTTCCATTGTTTCCCATACATAGACTGTACCTGGGCTGCCCGCCCAAGTAAATTGAGTAAATCCAGGTAGATACCCCCCCCCCCCAAAAAAAAGTTTTGTTTCAGAGCTAAGTAAATTTTTTTCCAATATTGTATGACTGACCGTAATTTATAAGCTATCGAAAAATTCGAGCTCTAGCACAGAGCTGATCACGTTTTAGAACAAACAAGTGCACCTAACTAAAGGCTCCCTCCCTCATACTTGACATGAGTCCAGGTTCGCAAAGCTCTTGTTTTTATGACTGCAGTCACCCAGAAGTCTGCTGGGCGAGAAGAAGTCTTCCCACCGAACTCTTTTATAAGTACCGATGCGCTGATGTGGGCCAAGCAGGTGAGGACGTGCGGCATCGCAGCCTCTCTTTGCTGCTAATTGACAAGTGCGGTGGATGCCTGCTGGAGAAGAAACAGCTCTAGGTGCCGACTATCCTAACAAACATGTTAACTACACCCACCCCCGCCCCCCTTGCCACTGGCAGAAAGTGTGGGAAACGTATTGAAATGTAGAAATGTAGGCGACACCAATCGCCTACATTTCACAAGAAATGTAGGCGATTGGTGCCCCCGACTATGAAGAATAAAACTTTCAAAGACAGTCCATGCGCCTCATAGAATGCACACTGTACCCCCAAGCAGCCCCAGCTGCAAAGACAAGTTAAAGGGATTAATTTCTATGTCTTCA
Organism: Fundulus heteroclitus; assembly: GCF_011125445.2. Taxonomy (NCBI): domain Eukaryota; kingdom Metazoa; phylum Chordata; class Actinopteri; order Cyprinodontiformes; family Fundulidae; genus Fundulus; species Fundulus heteroclitus. Next base: position 25,563,840 of record NC_046370.1, read on the forward strand.
GGCATGCACATTTTTTCAGCAAACATATTATTTGCTTCAGGCTGAACAGTGATTCCACAATTGTTTAAAAAAAAATCTCAATAAAATACCGTCTAAAAAAACATGTCTATTGGGCTTCTTTTTTACACGTTGGGCTAGAAAAATGGATTTGGGTGGGTTGTCAAAATGTAGGCTGCTTTTCACAACATTTAGTAATTTCTATTTATTTATTTTTTTCTTTTTTTCTTTTTTTTAGAAAGAATTAGTAAGGCTGACATCTACTGATCAACTTTAAAATGTTTAACGGAGAGAGAATTCTATATTTGGATAGAATTACAACTCATGCTGGGAGGCTATTGGTAAAACATTCACCGGTTGCTATGACAACATGATTGGGAAGGTGATCTTGTGTGTGCCGATTATTTGGTTGCCTGATTGCACATTTTATGGGGAGCCCTGTGCTGAGATCTGGGCTATTTTCTTTTTGGTTGGGCGTGTTTTACATTGGGTTTGGGCTGGAAACAGTCAGATCTGGCAACACAGTGCTCCCTTCTTCCTGCAAGTAACCCAAGATTCTTTCATTTGGCAGAGTTTTTCTGTTCCTCGTGCTCCCTAGCTCCAGTGTTGATGTTTCCAACAGAAATTAATGGCACTGCTTCAATGTGTGCTTCTGTGCTTTTTTGTCTGTCTTGTTGTGTCCCTGTTCTGTCTTCTGTAACCCCCAGTCGATCGAGGCAGATGACCGTTCATACTGAGCCTGGTTCTGCTGGAAGTTTTCTTTCCCGTTAATGGGGAGTTTTTCTTTCCGCTGTCGCTTCATGCTTGCTCAGTATGAGGGATTGCTGCAAAGCCATGTACAATACAGACTACTCTCCCTGTAGCTCTACGCTTCTCCAGGAGTGAATGCTGCTTGTCGGGACTTTGAAGCAATCAACTGATTCCCTTATATAGGAACATTTTGACCAATCTGTATAATATGATTGAATTTGACTTTGTATAGTGCCTCGAGATGACATGTTTCATGAATTGGCGCTATATAAATAAATAAAATTGAAAATAAAATAAAATTCTATTTAGAAATAAGTCTGAATATCCATGCTACACCAGCAACGGTGACAATCATCGTCTTCAAGTAGTCTGCGAATGTAGTGACCCACCCCCCAAGCCTATCAGTAATTGGCTTGCATGTTGCCTTTTGTGCTGTTTTGATTGGTTGAATTGTATGATTGACAAATCGAGATAGAAATAACAGAAAATTTAACACTGGGGTAAAAAAACACACAACAAATAACAGCTTCCAGACCAGGGTGAGGTAAAATTCTGATTACACATTATTAAGTGTAAATAAGTATCACCTGATATGTGAGATTTCCAGTATGAGGATGTCTGTGATTTCGAGACTGGCACCACTCTACACTGCCCGCTCTACGCTGTCCACCACCATTAAATTCTCAACCTATGGGAAACACCGCCTTCATAATATAACCCTGTATAAAGACATGACAGAGACAGAAACAAAAGTAGACCGAAAGATGGATAAATAAGGGAAAGATGGAGAGAGAAAGATGCTGGCTGCTCATACAGCAGTATTCTGAGATAATAATGGAAGGTTAAGTGGAAGGAAAATCTTTGTGCTAACGAAACTTAATGAACGTGTCATTGCGAGAAAAGAGCTTCTTGTTGCGGGGAGGAGGAGGAGAAAAAAACTGACCACTGTTTGAACATTATTTCCTGCTACGTTAGATGCTGTACGCGTAGTAATTGGTGAGTGACACGACTCTTCATTGCAATGCGCACTCACGCAGTGGTGGCAGGTGGCCAGCTGAAGATCAGACATGGGTTTTTAGACAGTGGGAAAGTAGTTTTATACCGACTTTAAGCGGCTCTTAAAGTCTTGAGGTTTTTTCAAAATCAAAGTTAGTTCCAAAAATGGACAAGGTAAAAATATATTTGTGCTCTAAAATCATGCAAGGGATAAAAAAAAACCCTGATATGACAAAGAGAGGTAAAAAACAGTGTGGTGGTTGTTGATGGTGTTGGTGTTCCTATTATATCCCTCTACACCTGTCCTAAATCCTGCTTTCTGCAGAAATATCTGCTATACATTCATATTGAACTTTGCCCGTCCGTCCGTCCGTCTTCTTCCGCTTATCCGGGGTTGGGTCGCGGGGGTAGCAGCTTCAGTAGGGAGGCCCAGACGTCCCTCTCCCCAGCCACTTGGGCCAGCTCCTCAGGAGGAACCTCAAGGCGTTCCCAGGCCAGCCGGGAGACATAGTCCCTCCAGCGTGTCCTGGGTCTTCCTCTGGGCCTCCTCTCGGTGGGACGTGCCCGGAACACCTCACCAGGGAGGCGTCCAGGAGGCATCCTGACCAGATGCCCGAGCCACCTCAACTGGCTCCTCTCGACGTGGAGGAGCAGCGGCTCTACTCTGAGTCCTCCCCGGATGACTGAGCTCCTCACCCTATCTCTAAGGGAGAGCCCAGACACACTACGGAGAAAACTCATTTCAGCCGCTTGTATCCGGGATCTCGTTCTTTCGGTCACGACCCAAAGCTCGTGACCAACTGAACTTTGCCATTTCATATTTTAAAAAGGATTGCAAAATACTGAGAACTAGAAAAGGATGTCTGGAAAATTATGGAATTTCTATATTAAAAATGCGGAAGAACCTTTATCTTGATTTGATAATAAATGCATTTAGTCTTTCTAAAGTGGACATTAAGGTAATGTATGCAACAGAGCTCATGTTTAGACAGAAAAAAGACATTTAAATTCATAATGTTGGTTTATACTACATAGATGATCCTCGCTAAAACTGCAAAGATTTGACATTCCTCCCCTCGGAAAACCATCTCTGCATGTTTAGCTGCAGCAGAGAGGTTGCACTTCTCTGCACTCTACAAGTGGTCGTTCACTTTGACTCTCACTGTTTTAAATTAGCTGACTAATAAACTTTTAATATAAATGTATGTTTTAATGTGTTACTCTGTGTGGTGGAACATTTCACTAATATGGAACGCTTTAACCAGTCAGTTGGCTGCTGATCATTTGAAGTCCAATATATGTCTTTCAGGATGAGGTGGACAATCAGAACCCAGTGTTAAGAGACAACCCTCAACTCCATGAAGAAGTGAAGAGCTGGCTTAAAAACCAGAAGGTGCAGGAAATCTTTATGCAAGGTAAGCATTAATTAGGTGTTGTTTCCTAATAGACTGTCCAGGATTCATAGCTCCTAACTAGGGCTTGGCAGTATGGACCAAAAATAATATCTCAATATTTTGAGGCTGAATGCCGATATACGATATTTATCTCGATATGTTTTTCTTTTCATAAAGTAATTATAAAAAGGCATCCATGAATCAAAGCTTTATCCCAAATGGCTCATGGACACATTTTTAACAGCTAAAAAAATAACCTACTAGAACACTCAAAAATATAATTATAATGCAACATAGACCATCTCAATATAAACGATAGTCTCATTTTATATACATTTAAAAAAAAATCTCGATATTTTTAAAATCTCGATATATTGCTCAGCCTTACTCCTAACTATCATCTTCAAACAGTATAACCTAATAATAATGTTCTTTTCTGTGCAGGACCTTACTCACTGAATGGCTACCGTGTACGTGTGTACAGACAAGACTCAGCCACCCAGTGGTTCACTGGAATCATTACACACCACGACCTCTTCAGTAGAAACATGGTTGTTATGAATGACCAGGTACATGATTAGTGAAAAGGAAATCTGCTACTGTTAAACAAGTCATTTGACATGTACTGTTGAATTAAGTCAACTCGTGAATTTACTGTGTCACTGTGTTTATAGATTCAGAGATCAGGTTAATGGAGTTCAGTGTTTAAATTCCATGTCACATAGTTTTTACATGTTTTATAGTTAAAGGGTTTTCAGTGTGGTAGATCATGGTATTTATTTCTATGTCTGAAATAGGGCTGTCACAAGCTATTATTTTACTAATAGATATTTTTATTGATTATTCTGATGATTAAGTCATCGGATACAAAAGTTGCCACATTCTGCAGATTATTTACTTAATAACTTAAAATTATGAGTTGTAGAAATACATGAAAAAATGTGTATTTGTCAAAAAGGTAAACGGCTGATTTAAAATCAGACATGATAAACACTTTATAAGTAAGAAACCATTCTTACTTTTATTTAATAGAATAGAAGAGAGAGGCATCTGTAGCTTGATGGGTTGAGTAGTCATCTACCAATTGGACGGTTGTGGTTTTGATTCCAGCTTCCCCCAAGTTGCCCTACCAATCTGCGTATCGGGGTATAAATGTGTGCACGTTAGTGAGTGCAAGTGGGTGAATGTCGCCCTAATGTACAGTGCTTCTAGTGGTCAGTATGACTGGAAAAGTGCTCTATAAGTTTAATCCATTTATCATTTACCTTTATTACCCCTCAGTGGGGAAACTGGGGTGTCACCGTGGAAAAAATAGACAGACGACACCAGACCTTTAAACACAACATTAATACATTTGAAAAAGCTACATTTAAAGTTAAGCTTTACAGCAGAAGAGAAAGACTTATCAGAAAGGGGAAAATACTGAGCACATATTAATAGATAATAAGGTATGTTGACATAAATATGAAATGCTCAAAAAAAAAAAAAAAACATAATTCGATTTACAGAAGGATGTAATATTTAAGTCAAACCTTCTTATGCCTTGCCTTGCCTTGCCTTGCCTTGCCTTGCCTTGCCTTGCCTTGCCTTGCCTGTGCAGCGAGTTGTATTCAACTCGCTGCACAGTTTTCTTCGCTTTTTAAAGTGTCCCTACACCTTTAAAACTTTAGGTCCCTGCTTTTTGTCAGTTGCTTTCTCCATCCATAACATATAACTGCATATATCAGCGAGGAAGGCTATCATTAGTGTAGCCACCATGTTGGAACAGAGTGCGCAGAATAGATCAACGTCATTTAACGAAGCTTCGAGGCAGATGATTTTGCTTCTATTAATTTTATGAATCGAGGTCCTCGAATCATTAGATGAATCGTCACAGCCCTTGAGAATCAAAATAGGAAACGGGTCAAAAACAGAGTATGAAAAGAGCTGAGCAGTTGTTAAAATGGTGAGAATTTGTAATATAAACACAGATAGCTCTCCCTCTCAGGAGAGAGCGGTGTTAAGGAGGAAACGCAGCAGACTTGTTGAGTTGCGTAAGCGCAATGTAATATAAAGAAATCAGATCTATTTCTCTAACTGAATTGGAAGGTCATGGTCAACGATTTAGACCATTGTTGTCGTGGCCTACCACTTTGTAGCTGAGTTGCTGTTGTTCCCAGGGCTTCCACTTTGTTATAATACCGCTGACAGTTCACTGTGTAGTATTTAGGAGCGAGGAAATTTCACGACAGTACTTAACATATATATATATATATATATATATATATATATATATATATATATATATATATATATATATATATATATATGATTTATGTTATATGTATACAATAGAGGTTTTGTGGTGACAGAGTGCTCTTAAAAAGCTAATAAAATTGTGCATTTTCTTGCCCGTAAATCTTGTTTTCTTGCAGCTGAAAGCCTCTGTTTGTTCACTGTCATGAATGTTACCCACTTTGTCTGCTTGGCTGTAACAGCCCTAGCCTATAACAGGCTCTCTAAAAAGTTAAAAGCCTAGAATGTGCTTTATTTACATAAGTACCATTTAGATTTTTAGGCACCAAAAAATGATGGTATAAGGACTTTTTATGGCCAGGAACAATCCCTTGATTAACTGTGAACAGTGTAAAACAAGACTGCTGTGTGTGCAGGTTCTAGAGCCTCAGAATGTGGACCCATCTATGGTGCAGATGACCTTTCTGGATGATGTAGTCCACTCATTGCTAAAAGGAGAAAACATCGGCATCACCTCTAGACGAAGGTCACGATCTAGCCAGAACAACTCGGCCCATGTGAGTATATGGAAGCTCCTGTATTTTTAATACCTCTACATTGTTCATGATAGATTTTTAGACATTATAGATCAAGCTTTCTGGGAATGGAATAGTTTTTTTTTCTATCTCACATAGCTGACAGCTAACAAAAGATTTAAAAAAGAAAAACAAGTGGGTCACATTAAGTTCTTTTAAAACTTAGTCATCTACACGTAGTCATGGTTGAGAAAAGTTTGGGTGTTTTATGCGTGGTGCTCAGTCACCACTCACAACAACATTCTCTGTTGCTCTGCTTAGACGTTAGTTCTTTTCATGTCATTAATGTGTCAGCTTAATGCATGAAATCTATCATTTCCTTTTATATTATTTTCTTTTGTGTTTGCTCTTTATTTTTTTATTGTCAGAAGATACCTCATAAAACAAACATGCAGATTTCAGTCGGTTACTTCTGGTCTCTCAGTCATTAACAAAATCTGTCCTTGTCCCACATTCATTTCATTTTGTTTCATTTTGATTTTCTTTTTGTTTTTATTATTTTTGATACATTAAAGATGGCAGGAGGGAGACCCGTCGGGACCACTGGCAACTCTCAGGTACCCTTAAAGACCCCCACCTCTCTACCAGCTTCCAAAACCCTCTTACCTACACTTTCCAGAACACATTCTAAAAGCAGAAGTTGAAGCTAAGTGTAGCTTAAGCCCCTTTCAGATCATCGTTCCACAACAAAGACACAACCATGAACACACTATTGTGGACCACTTTGTCCTTTCACGCATTACAAGTTGATCAGTGAAAGTCACGTATCCTGAGTTCTTTTAGGGCAGGCAGCTGAGACTGTGGAACCGAAGGGCATTCCCCCTACATCCAGCTGAGGTGTAGTGCTTTTAATACAAGGCAGACTGCGCACCATATTTTTCTTTGTAATAACCTGTTGTTACCTGCACCAGATTCTGCTGATCAGCTTATTTCTTAGATCTGAAGTACACTGAAGGATCATACAGTGGCCCTGTTCTCCACAGAACCACAGGTTCCAGTTTTCTCGTCTTTTCACTTTGTTTCATATTACTGCGCCCCAGTTGTTCTACAATCCCGTAACACCCCCAACACTTTGTAGTTGTTACAGGTTTTTGACAACCTCCTTGGGTGAAACAGGTCTGTTGTGTTGGTTCACTTGAACTCCCCACTGTGTGTGAGGACCTTTCGTTGATTAAAAGGTGTAGAGACCACATTTAGATCACAGAACGAAAGTATGATCTGAAAGGGGTTCACAATTCAGATCAAATAGTTTTTTAACAGTTCGTTGCCGGACTACCATAAAATATTTTAAAACCTCTAATTCAGTCTTGGTATTCACCTACAATGTTTAATTCCTGTATTGTATGACTCTAGTGTTGCTCCCTCATCAGATGTACCAGGTGTGTTTTCAGCATTTTAACTCTTAGATGATCTCAGTGCAGCTGGTATAAGTGCTGCAAGTCTGTCTGAAACATGACTCAGCATGAGGCTTTAGGCAGAGTGCTTTTCTTTAAATTCTCAACAATATTTAGTTTCCTACCTGCTGTTGATAATAGACAGTACTTGCTAAAACGTTATAATGGGATTATTTTATGAGACAAGACTGAAAACACTGAAAACAAAAATAAAATAAAATCCGAGCACAAAAAGGTTACTGTAGCGCAAGCTGCTTTATTGTGGAGTTTTACATGCCCTACTTTTACATCAGTTAACAGTGCTCTCTGTACAGCATGTTGCATGTTGTTATCATGTTAGCTACGTTGTCAGCAGCAGCATGTAATGAATTCCATCTAATACCTTATTTTTCGGACTATAAGGCACACTTAAAATCCTTAAATTTTCTCAAAAAATGATGGTGCGCCTTATAATCCGGTGCACCTTATATATGATTACCGTTGTGCTTAATGATTGATTTTATGTGTTACAATGCACTCAAAAATCTGTTAAAATATGTAAGTATGACTTTGGTTCGCAACAAAGCTGCTCCGCTCAATGGTCCTGTCTACAAGACTGCCTGACTGTAATGTCCAAACTAGAAGTGCATTCATGTAAGGCAGTCTGCGCCTGGAATACGCGCTAGCGACAATAAACCAATTAAGTTAATTCAATATAAAACATAAGTTTATTTTGGCCTTATGTTAGAAACAGGGCAGTGTCCTCCATCTGTCTCCCGACAGAGACGGATAGGTCTACCTCTCAGAAGAGAGCGGTGTTAAGGAGGAAACACACCGGACGTGTTGCGGTGCGTAAGCGCAGCATAAGCAGGTCCTATGCTTAGGTCAGCTTTTCATTTTAATCAATCAATAAGTGTACACTACAAGCATAATACGCGTGTATTTACGCTACGCGATGCCTAAATTAAATTGAAGTTCTAATTTCAGATGTGTATACATTCCTGTTTGGCAGGGAATAAACGGGAAAACATCTTGTGTCAAAGTTAATTTCCAGAAGTATCCTAAAATAAGAGTCGTGAAAAGTAAAGCGCCATGGATGATGTAGTTGTGACAAGCTAACAAACTAAAATATGCGATTTCTAATCAGATTTGGTCAAGACACAGACTTTTAGATCAAAACATAGGATATGTTACTGGTAATTTAATACCTTACCCATATATTACTGGTAATTTGTCTTTCTTTAATCACTTAGCCATGACAAAAGTTCTTCTCTCCGCAGAATCATGTAGCTGCATACTTTGCAGCGTCTGGTGTAAATTTGCGCTTTTAAAAACACGCCCGTAACCCGCGCTGCTTACGTTACGCGGCCAGTGTATTTCCTCCTTAAGGTGACCAGATTTTATTTCTCTAATGTAAACTGGGGACGTCTCTGATTTTGTTAAGTACAGACTCTCTGCCTGGGGGTTGGTTTGTTTTGTCTGAACTGCAACGTCGACGGGGCAGGGAAGGTGCGTTTGGCAAAGCTCTACTACGTTGGAACAGCGGCAGGACTGGGTAAATACCTCTTGTTGCGCTAACCTTTTTTTACTCCATCATGATACACTGAAATTGGGGAAATTTTGGCTGGGGACAGGTCATCCAAAATGGGGTCTGTCCCCTGAAATCGGGGACATCTGGTCACCCTACCGGAGGGGCGGAGTGATATTACACACTTGGGAAGACTATGTAAAGCGCCTTATAATTCGGTGCGCCTTATATGTGGACAAAGATGCATATAGACAGGTAAATTCACTGTGCGCCTTAAAATCTGGTGCACCTTATAGTCCGAAAAATACGGTAATGTGCCGTTCACATAACCCCACTTAAAAAAAGTGTTACAATCTCTGAAATGAACCTTCATTGTCATTTACAGTTTAAAATAAAGCAACATATTCTTTATATTTAAATATGTATTTACTACAAAGAAAATAGGCATTGTCTTATTATGAGACATTTAAAAAAAACTCTGGAATTATCAGTTAATTATACCTGACTGACTTTCTTCATATGGGGTTTTAATTGTTCCACTGTTCCCTTTGGGAGGTTTCAACCACTGATGATTAGAACCCTCATGTTTGTTTTGATCTAAAATGTTGAAGTTGTACAGTACCGGATGTGAACTGTGACATTTTTCTTCTGTCATCTGCTGATACTCTAGCAGGGTACGGTTGTCTTCTTCAAGTAATGGTCACAAACCATCGCTTGAAGGATCTTTTATATGCTTTTAACATTTGGCTTAATGATAGAACCCAGAGTCCAGCTGTGGTCAGTACAAATACAAACTACAACCTTTAAACTAATTATGAAGGTAGTTTGAGTTTATTCTCTAATTTTGATGTTTGCTCATGTGCATGTCTAACTTCATTTATTTGAACAGAGTCATTACACACGAGCCCAGGCCAACAGCCCCCGTCCCATTATGATGTCATCAGGACTCAATCCTAAAAGCTCACAGGGACCTCAGGCCTCTCAGCATCAAATCCAACAGGCAGTTAGCCAGTCTTACCACTCACCAGGCGGTAATGGCCGTGAACAAAGAGAGCAGCGCAACGCTCGCTCTTCCAGGAGGAAAGGATCAGATAGCAGTGTTCCAGAGGAGGACAAGGACAGGAAAGAAGAAACCACTGGGCGAGGTGAGAACAATCACTCACACAAGTCTGAAATTAGATGAATTTACATTTAAAGGCAGGAGAGTTGCAATATAGATTATATATTTATAGATTGCAATATAGATTATATATACAATATATATTTATTTTGCTCCAGAAAAGATTAACCTTTTTAAACATCTAGACTATATGTTTTCTTCATAAATCCACTGGAATATTTTAAGTGTGTTTTCTTTCCCCAACAGATTATCCAGAACACCAATAAACCTGTTTTTACAAAACAAAAACAACAGCAAAATGCTAATTTTATCACACATAAGTATCAAAGTTACTACGAATGTCAACACAGCAATCTAGGTCACCCAGGCAGTCAGCTGCTCAGTCACTTCAGTCTTCTCAGTTTTGTGGCTCATACACCCCCCCATGTGTCCAGACCACAGCATTGACATGCTTTTTACCTCTCCTGATCTGTCACATAAAACCAGTCCTTGTAGGATCCAGGCTCTAGTCCTCCTCACTGCTAACCTTTCAGCAGAAGGCCATCACTCTGCCATGTGTACAGCTTGGTTGTATACCTCCTGCTTCATTGCCCCGAAGCTGGGAACATTTGGCTGTGTCATATTTGTTTGTTTCTTCCACAACCAGTCTACTGACTGGCCTTCAAAATCTTAGATAGGTCCTAAATACACGAAAAATTGAAAGATATACATAATTAAGCCTTTAACTTGACAAGCCAGCTCAGCGCTACTACATAGTGGTGTGTGATCATTGTGTTCACGTTTGAATGTGTAAATAATTGTCTTTTCTGCTCTGCACATCACAGATAACGTCTCGTCTAAAATACTTTTAGTCAAGCAAATCAACAGTTGTTTTGTTTTTTTCTTTTATGGGGGGCTTTTGTCTCCTTATGTTCTAGTTTCCTTGTCCACTCGTCAATGTTTTCAGAATTCAACGCTAAACAGCCCTCACCTCTGCTTGCTTCTGGAAAGTCAAATTTTCCTCTCCAGATGATGTTTTGAGCTCAGTACATTTATCTTTGTGTAACATGATAAAACTAAAAGCTGGTGTTTTCATTTATCCAGAATCCAAGGCCAAGATCAAGCAGACGGCAAGCAAACGCAGGAAAGGTGAGGAAGATGAGAAGAAAGCTGGTCTGAAGAGGCCGAAGGCTGACATGACGTCAGATCTGTCAGAGAGCAGTGACTCAGAAAACCCCCACAAGAGGACCACCCACTCATCATGCTGCTCCTCCTCTTCATCGTCCTCGTCATCTTCTTCTTCGTCCTCTTCCTCCTCAGAGCCCAACTCTGAAAATGAGCTAAAGACTCGCAGCAGTGATGTAATAAAAAGTGCCATTTCCAGTATGGAGGACGACGAGAAGCCAGTGTTCAAGGGACCCAAAATGAACGATACCTCATCTCTCATCAGGTGCATATCTCCATGGGCGGAGCTTCAAGCACCAGATGACATTAAGAAAAGTGCAGTAAAGGAATCAGGTCAAATTCTATCAAATGAAGAGGAGGAGCTAGTGGCAGTGACTCAGATCACTCAATCTCCACTGCAGCAAACATCTCTTATAGCTGACATGGCACAAAGTGGCCCCACGGAGAACAGCAAGAACACTGTAAAAGGTAGGCTACAGTATGCTGCTGTGTAAGGGCTGTCAGCTTCTGTCAGCTCCTGTTTACCCTGTTTAATGTTTTGTCTTTTAGCATCATCTCCATCCCAGACACCACCACTGTCTCAGCTCCATGGCAGCAGCGTGATAGACATTACAGATGAAGCTCAGGCCACTGTACACCAAGAGAGCTCAGAGGCAGTGTCAGCACTGCTTGCCTCCCAGAAAGACGAGTCAGTTGCCCACTCTCCATACCTCCCCCTCAACCCTTCCCCTGTTTCCTCACCTCCGGTACCTACGTCCCCTTCCCCTTCAGAGGGATGCCGCAGAACCGAGCTGGACTCGCTCTTGAAGCCGCCAGGAATTTTAGGAAGCAGTGTTACTTCGCCCAAAAGTTTAAACAGCAAGACAGAGTTTGCACCAACTGAGGTCATGAGGTGAGTAATGGTAGTTGTTTTTGTCTGAACATGTTAAGGTCATGCAGCAATGTAAACAACTTTCTTCCACTTAGCTTTCCATTAATATCATTACATTTGGATTATTTTTCTGATCCCTTCCTGAGGTCTATCTAGCAACACAAATGCTTTTTCCAACAATAAAACAGACATCTGTTTTCAGGGATGGACTCAGGAAGGTGGATTTTTGTTTCCAACAGACAAACTTTTGGCAATTTGCGACAATCAAATTATATTCTTTAGGACATCCGAAAATGACCATCGAGCCGTTTACTTGTTGTGAATGAGAACATGCTGCATTGAGCGTTATTGCTTATAATAATCAAGTTTAAACAGACGTGATTATCCTCATACTTCTCAGTATATTAAGGTAATGATGGTAAAATGTGAAATAAACACATGCGTCCTTTTTCAGTTGTAACAAAGAAAAAAAAATGACAAAGGACGCATTTATCCCGTTGGATCCTGCACTCACGACACAAGCAATACAAATTCTGTCAGGGATAACAAGCAGGACATTTAAAAGCATTTCTCCCCATCAGAACAGACTCCACCGACGTCTTCATGGCCAGGAGGCGTTCAGTACCCCGACTCTGTGGGAGTTTTCAGTGCAGCCATCCTCAGCAGCTGTTTGTTTACAAAATGCAGATATGTTTACCAAGGCAGGTAAATTATGTCGCGACTCTGAGCGCTCTCTCTTCTGGCGGGAATGTGACTCTGAGCTGAAAGTAGAGGAGCAATGACTAGCTTAGGAGAAATATTAAAGGTGGCTGCACATTTTGTTGTACTGGGCACCGCGAATACTCTCTGCAGACATTTTAAACTTCATAGCTGAGCACTCTTATTGGCTATTTGTTGTGACAAATTCTTACATTTCCCACAGCAGACACCCACCACACACCTGTCAGTCCGTGGTGCAGGTATGCCGCACAGCTGCCTTGGAGACTTCTTCCCGCTGAGCAGTTTAGTGACGTCACGTACGCTCGTAAAATTGAGCTCTGCACGTACCTGTCCTTGGACTCATGTAAGCGTTATTAAGTGGGAGCCTAGAGACAGAAATAGCTCAGGGTCTGATCTGGCGCCATTTAAAAAGACAAATTTTAATAAAATTAACCATGAACATGCACAGACGTATAATAATTTACTGCATGCCGTGAACCTCTTGGGGGGCAGGCGATTTTGTTGGTGTGGCGGGGCGCCACCCTTGTTGAATAGTAGGGAAAAAAACACTGGAACAGAGATAATATATGCACTCTCACAAAAACTCAGAACATTCCTCTGAGTAAGACGATGGAGCTTCACCTGATCTCATTAAACCTAACAGAGCCAACTGACTGATTTAGCTTTATTTGGAAGCTGTCTAAATGTATTTCTCCCATCAAAATGGAAGCTGTGACAGAATGTACAGTAAGAGTTTTTAAGAAAAACCGTATCTACTTCTCAAATGCCTTTGCTGGTTTAATTTCATTTAATACTTTTATGTGTTGGTTCTTGTAATTCTAAAAATAGCACAGAAAGCTTGGTTTTCATGACCATGCACCAGATGTCATCCCAGTTATCTTTTTTTGAGATCAGGGATCAGGTTGATTATCCAGGATCAGTTACAGGACAGCAGTAATGATTTATGTCAGCTGTCTTTATAATGGTTTAAACATCAACATTAAACAGTGTTCAGGCTGTGTGTTTGATCCTTGCATGTTTTTTCCTCTTTTGTTAAAGAGTTTCTTTTTGTCCTGTGTTTTTTTTAAGGCCTGCCACATCAACAGCTGAAAACTCACCCATGGTGGACAAAGAGAAAACTGTTCTCTCTCATCTCCAGCTTCACCATCAACAGCAGCAGCAGCAGCTGCATGAGCAGCAACACAAACAACAGCTGCAGCAGTACACATCTGTCCACCATGGAGTTCCGCCATGTTTATCTGAGGATTACAGAAAACCTCCACAGCAGCAAACACCCCTTCACAAGAGCAGTGGCACCACCACCCCTGACTTGGCCAAATCCAAAGTGAGCCCTAGCCCTACACCCACTACTGTTCAGCTCGACTCCCAGAAACAGAAGCCCCCCAACAGCTCTCACAACCAGCTGTATTCTAACACAAACCCAGCTGACCTTCTGAAAGCCAAGCCCCATCCTGGACTCCTGGACATCTCCAAACCTAAAGCAAATACGTCTCCTGAGGTCAACAAGCATAAAATCCTGAAGTACCCAGATTCCACCCCGTCTCCAAGTGCTCGCTTGCCCATTAAAGTAGACTTAGCAGAACCTCCACGCTCTGGTTTCAAACCAGTGCCCTTGCGGGCAGAGGTGGGTGGAGTCAGTACAAGCAGCAGCACCAAGAGTCCGCTGATCATTGACAAGAACGAGACTTTCACAGTTTACAGGGACCCAGCGCTAGTTCGCTCTGACACAGACAGTTCTGTCACTCCAACTAATTCCTCTAACCATGTGACAGCCTATCTCCATCCCCACCTGCACACCTTGCACCCACCCTCCCCTCACTCCGCCTGTCTAACGTCCCCATCCCATCCCCATGGTGCCTCTCACCTCCTCGCCCCTTCTCACTCCTCGCCTCTACCTCATCCACACCTTTTGCCCCATGGAATGCTCTCAGCTATGCATCCCCCTCCAGGGTCTCTCTTTGGAGGGCACCCTCGGCTGGACTCCTCGGGCAGTCTGAGTCACCTTGCCCTCCCTCACCCAGCTACCACACATCAGCAGCAGTTCCTACAGGTGTGTGTCTTGATACATAGTAACTACAATAATACAGACACCTTGCACCTTTTAAACTCTTCCTTTTTTGCCTTATCCTAGAAGTAGTAATAATGCTGTATTAGCAAAAAGATCCCGTGAAAACCTTCTCTCTGTTTTCAGGGCCATGGTGGGACAGCAGGTCTTGGTTTATACCCTATCATATGGCCTTACAATGGGACACCACCCCCATACCCCCCAGGACTCAACCTACCACCAACTGCTAAATGGGTCCACTCTGAGAGTCCCATCACTGTGAATTCTGAGGCATCTCTAAGGAGGGTAGGTGTAATCCTCAGAGGTCTGTGGGTCTACAGCATGGATTCTGTTCAATTCCATTTTATTTACATAACAACAATTTACAACACATGTCATCTCAAGGCACTTTACAAAGTCAAATTCAATCAAATCATACAAATTGGTCAAAAAAATCCCTATCTAAGGAAATCCAATAGATTACATCAAGTCTTGACCACCAGCATTTACTCCTGAAAGAACATAGAGCCGCAGTAGACAGTCGTCTGCATTGTCGATGGCTTTGCAGCAATCCTGCATACTGACCATGCATGAAGCTACAGTGGAGAGGAGGTTAGAGAAGACAGAGCAGAGACACAAAAAGCTCAGAAGCACACACTGATCCAGGAATCCTTTCTATGTTATATGGTAATAGATGTATCAAATATTTTCTTGGGGTTTTATGAGATCAACTCACACAAAGCAGCACACAACTGTTATATGTAAATAAATGAAAATAATGTACCATTTTCCTGCCATTTAAGACTCTGAAAACGGTGGTGTGCATTTTGTTTTTAGGCTTGCTTAGCCAATACTTTGTAGAACCACCATGTCCCACCACATTCTCCCTAATGTCCTTCTAGGGTCATTGTTCTTCAGTCCCAGTCTCAAGTCTGCTGCTGGACTGGACTGAATTTAGCTCCATACATCTCAGCTCTGAGCAGCTTCCCTGTCTCAGTTTCATACTGCTAGCATGCATCACAGCAGGGATAGTGTGTCCTCAAGTCTTTGATTTTAGTCTCTTCTGAGCAGACCACCTACTTCTTGGCTGTTTGCTGTGTCCCTTACATATGATAATCTGCATACTCTTCCAGTAAAGCAGCTCCTCCTGTGCTAGCATGGACATCTTGGTTTCTTCTCTGATTAATACTGTTTCTTGCTCTGTTTTCTTTAAGCATCTCTACGCTGCAACATAACGTTTGTAAATCTTTTCACTTAGATTCTGTTTGTAAAACATCTGTCTTAAAGTAAAATTATTTTTGTTTATTTTATAAAGTTTTCTTAAGTTTGACTTTTCTGTATTTAGATTAGACTAAAGGATTAAACAAGCCCAACATATTTTAGTTTTTATCCAGCACTGTTTGGGACATGGAGACCTCCTCAACCCGAAACCAAGATTTCAGATATTCCTCTGATTTTTATTGAATTTTCAATCTTGTATAATAATGTAATTTATCATACAATATGATGCCAAAGGTTCTGAGTTAAATGTGAAAATCTAATTTTCCACAGTGGTTCTTAAAGTACCATTAGAGTTGTTGCTGGTGTAAAGAAAGTGGTGAAATTAACAAGAGTTTCTTTTCATCCTGTGCATGTGGGACTTAATTGTACAGTCTGTATGGACCTATGGCTTTTCTTTTCTATATATTTAACTGTTTCTAACTTTTTGTAACTTCGTTCTCACATTAACAATTAACCAGTAGCGCTAAAGTACTTTTTTCCATGTCTACATTTTGTGCGTCTTGTGCAGAACACTGCTAGTCCATGGCTGCATCAGGCTCCTGGTAGTTCCAGTGATGGTCTCGGTTTATTGAACCACATTCCAGTCAGGCCAGCCAGCGCTGATGCTCATCGCCCCTCTGCTAAGATCAGTGCACACACAAACCCAT
Source organism: Fundulus heteroclitus (assembly GCF_011125445.2). Classification (NCBI taxonomy): domain Eukaryota; kingdom Metazoa; phylum Chordata; class Actinopteri; order Cyprinodontiformes; family Fundulidae; genus Fundulus; species Fundulus heteroclitus. Next base: position 25,580,535 of record NC_046370.1, read on the forward strand.
CAATGTCAAAGGCGGCAATGGATGTTCATAAAGAGTAAGACAACAAGCCCTTAACTTTCTTTTTTCCAAAAAAATACGACTGGAAGTTTGAACTGTGAAACAAGGGATCAAGTGAGTCTAGTATCTGTTTTGTGTTAAAAGCTAGATGGATTTGTCTTATTTCTTAATTAAACTTAAAGGTTCTATGTCATGCTTTGTTAAGCCTTCCAAAGTCAACTATAGGCATATATATGATGAAATATTGCCTTTGGCACTACAGAGTATTCATTTGTTATGAAATATTAGTTTTCTGGTGCCATTTTTCCAACCTGGAAGAAAAACGCTTGCCTTCACTCCGACGCCATCTCTCCCCATGTGGGGTCGCCCTAGAGCCGCTGTAGCATGGTCTCAAAAAAGAGCAGTTGCTGTGCAGATTAGGGCCGCTTCATCTCAACTTTGAGCTGGAATGATCATGCTTTGCCTCAAATCACCGCTCGTTGAGCATGTTGTTTACTGGGCAGGGACGGCGCAGTCAATGTAAGCACTTCCTGGTAATGATTGCTCTACGTAGACCCGGTGTTGGCCACTCGTTTCTCAGAGAGCAGAATTCACAAGGTTTCAGACATGCATGAATCAAGCAAAAATACCGCTTTGGGTAGGTTTATGATGAAGGAGTAGCATGATAACATAGTTAATAGCTCAAAAATGTTGATTTTGCACGATCTAGGCCCTTTAAATATCTTGCTTAACTCTAACTGCTTGGGTGTTGAAGCTATTTATTTGTTCTCTGATCCTAATATTTTATGTATTTTCAGAGAAGAGCATTAAGTAAACATTAACCATCATTGCTTATTTAGTAATTGTTAACATTTAAAAAGGGGAAAGCAAAATGTTCAGGTAGATCTAAAAAAAGTAGAACATCATTAAAGAGTAAAATATGTTTGGCACTTTTTTAGAAAGTGAAACTCATGTTGAGTCATTACAGATAATGTGAAATGTGAAGCATTTGATGAATTGTATGTCTTGTAAAATGTATGTTTATTTCTATGCACTCAGTGTTGGTTGGGGCTCATTTTACATGGAGGCAGTCAGCCTGTGGTTCTGCTGAGGTGTTCAGGAAGCCCAACTTTGATAGCAGCCATCAGTTCACCTGCATTATTGGTTCTGGTGTCTCTCATCTTGTGGTTGACAATACTCCATAGATTCTCTCTTTTTGCGGCCGATCAAGCACAGCAGCTTTCAGAGAACGCTGTAGGTCAGAAAACAAGGTTAAAGATTGATTTAATACAGACTAAGTTTTGAATGATGTACCAAGCAGGCAGAGTAAGTTACACCTGGTGCTGACGTTCCCTCATTAGTTTAACATTAAGTATTAACATTGTTACAATACTATTATATGATTAATAGTGTTTTATGTGCAGTTAGCATTTTAAGTAGCATCATTAGGTGCTGCTCATCTCATAGTCTTTGAATGATGTAAATGAAGGATTTTCCACTGCCCTTGGCATTACAAGAAAAATTTCCCTATTTCATGTTGTACTTGGTTTTCTTGTGATGATGTTTAAGGCAAAAATGTTTGCACTGACTTACTTAATTTGTCTGTATGCAGAGATGTGGAGAAAAAGGGCTTTGTGGATCCCATGAGGAGTTTGACTTTGGCTCAAATTAAACAGGATCAGACAGACAGAAGTCATACCCCAACAGGAAAAGATGTCCACCTGCATCGCCTTTACCTGGATCCACACAGCAAAGCCCATATGACAAATCCACAGGTACATGCCTGCACTCTGACTGCTTGGAAACCCCCATAATCCTTAATGGCTTTCTTAACAACAGAGATGTGACTTAGAATCAAGTCTGACTCGAGTCACAAATTTAATGGCTTAAGACTCGTCTTGATAAAATCACAATAGACTTTGGACTTGAGGCGTTTGACTTAAAAATTTTCCATTAAAATGTCACTTATACAATGCCTCTATTAACGTTTAATCTTAATGACCTTATTATGCTAAAAATATTTTAGCATAATAAAAATGATTTCCACATGCAGCATGTCAGAAGTCTGTCTGTGAGTCACTTATAGATTCTTGGGTCAGTTGTGTTATTAATTTCCAACCAGTTAATAAGAACTTCTCATATTTCCCCAAATCCCACAGAACATAATCCTACATTATTTAATCTTTTAACACAGATTAGAAGGTGATACACCAACATGTTTATGTAGGAGGAATGTCTGTCACCCTGTATAGTCACCAACTTGTGCTGGACAGTGACCCCTACCTTCAATGTTGAGATGTACAGCAGCAGCATTTATTTCAACGCCATGAAACAGGAGTAATCTCATTTGAATTACTTACTGAAAAATAAACATGTATATAAACGTAATGTTGAAATCTTATCTTATGAAATGATGAATTAAATCTAGGAATGTCCAAGTGTAAAAGCATATCTCCAAGCTATGGTGTAATAAAACAAAAATGGGGATTTCTTCTCATAACATAACAAGATGTGGTTCAGTGATCAAGTACCCATGTTTGTGAGCCACCAAATTAATCAAATTTTTGTTAGACTGTAATTATGTGTCCTTAGTGATCCAGGAGCAACAGAACAGCTTATTGCATGTCACCCTTAAAAACTCCAAAACTCCTATAAACTACAGTCAGCTGTCACCTAAGAATAATAAAAATGCTTGGTCTCAAAATACCAAAACTTACACAAAACTGATGCTTTTCAGTTTTTGGTGTTTCATTCTTTAGTAGTCTCTGGCGAAAAAGGGAAAGCAGTGATTTAAAAAAAAATTCTCCTGCGTATACCTGCTTCAAATTACCCAGAAGTGTTTGCACTAAGACTCCATAGAGGTAATGTGCACTTGGTTTAAAGATTTAAGATGAGATTTGTTATAAGCCGACTTCCAGGACTGTCAAGTCACTTTTGCCATTTTCTTCTTCATTCACCGCTGTTTTTATTTGTTGCAGCACAAATTAACACTGTAAAGCAGGAAATACACCAGACGCGTTGCAGTGTGTAAGTGCAGCAAAGCAACATACGCGTGTCCTAGGCTTTGGTTAGCTTTTCATTTTAATCTGTCAATTAATTTACACTAGAAGCATAAGCATGTGTACGACGCGTGTAGTTTCGCTACACAACGCCTAAATTAGATTAAAGTTCTAATTGCAGACACGTATGCACTGCTGTTTGGCAGGGAATATACAGGATAACAACATCCTGTGTCAAAGTTCACTTTCGAAAGTGTCCCAAAATAAGAGTTGAGCCTCAGTTGGGCCACAAGGTGGTAGAAGTCACCTTGTTGCTGACGCTGCTGATTGACTGACTTCACTTGTTTTTGCAGAGCCTTTCATCTCACAACACTTCATCAGCTATATATATATAGATAGATAGATAGATAGATAGATAGATAGATAGATAGATAGATAGATAGATAGATAGATAGATAGATATAGATATATATAGATATATAGATATATTAATCTTGGGGGTGCGTCAACCCGGCTGGGACATGGAAGGTGGTGCGCGGCTAAAAAAGTTTGGGAACCCCCTGCTCTACATGCATGCGCAGTAAATTAATCGGAACAAGTGTTTAGATGGATGCTGATCGGATTATAGATTATAAACCAGCCATCTCAATCAGAATACAAATTCATTCTGGTGGTCATAGATTGGTGATTAAGCTTTAAGTTTTAAATTTGCTGACAAAGTCTGAGTGAAGGTACTGTATGGGAGAGAGGAGCAGGGCTCTAAACCAACTTTCAAGAATCAAGAGTCTATTGTTGTTCTGTAACCATAAGGAAATGTTGGTGAGACACTCAGAATGATAAGAGACAGACCTAAATTTAAAAGACAGAAAAAATTAGACATAAGAATCTCTAAAGGACACCTTCAAAAAATGTAAAACTCTTAGAAGAAATACAATTAAATATCTAATACTATTGTCAACGCTTTGAAGTAAAAATGAGAAAAACTTGTAGAATAAACATCCTTGGGAGAAAATTTGTACAAGGACAAATGTAGCATGTACCATTTACATAAAATGCAGCTTGTGCTGAAACAGTCTATGAAATGGGCTGGTGGTTTATTTGATTGTCAGAAGTGGTGTTTTTGCTCTGGTTGCATTGTTATGACAATTTCTTTCCTAGATGCTAGTGCGTCTAGAAAACAAAAGGGTGAGGTTCAACCAAACTGCATTTGACATGCCAGTTTTACAGCTTCCCTTTTGTTGTGTTAAATCACTGTTCACATAGACAACATTGACTATTAAATGATGACTAACAATCTAGTCAACATAAACCTCTTTATTTGAAGCAAAATAATTTATTACCTAATATTATTGTAACACAACACCAAAGTAGCAACTTGTTTTGTGTGCTTATTTGCTCTCAGTCCAAATGTTCTATTTTGGAATAAAGAAGTGGAAATAAAGCATTTTTTGTCCGATCCCTCGATTAATCGTAAAAATAATCGACAGATTAATCGATTATTAAAATAATCGTTAGTTGCAGCCCTAGACACATGCTTGCTTCATAATCTAAAATGTCCCTGTCTAAAAGTCCACAGAATACTCAAGCAGCATAGAGGTCACTGTAACAGGAGAAAGAACCAAAGAAACCATTTAGTCAAGAATGAAAATGTCAGATGCATGTTGTGCTTTCTCTCACTGCATGTCAATTACAGACATATAAATTCATACAAAGGTATGTGACGAACTTGGCCAAAGTGGGTCAGCAAATGTAACCATCAAATGTTCTGGTGCTCTCTGAATGGTTTTTGACATCAGTGCAGGACATTTCTGCATACAGCACGAAGAACCAAAAGCTAGAATATAAAGCTATGTTTAATTTAATTAATTACACTTGTTCTGTACTGTTCAGTTATAACATTATGTTAATACTATTTTACAATTTCTTACATTATTTGGATTTTTCATTCCAGGAAGTACTTCATGCAGCAGACCGAACCATTAAATACAAAGAGGAGAATCGTCAAATCCTGAAAGAGAGCATAGAGGTCGCACCTTTCACTGCTAAGATACAGCGCCCCACTGATCCCGGGCTGGACAGGGACAGAGAGCGGAACAAAGATCCAGCATTCTCTGTCCGGATACCAGGTCTTGCTTCCTCAAGTCCAAAGACCAGCCACACACACCCCCATGTCATCCAGCCAGAAAAAAGCAGCTACTTCACCACAATTTCCAACAGCGTTGTGAATGAACCTCCTCGACTCTACCCCACCAAGGAACACATTTCTTATTATGACAAAGTATCACATGGTGCTCCACTTGTGGGTGTCAGTGTTGGGGCAGCTGTGCAAAGCCAGGGAACTCAGAGTTTGGGCAGTTACAGCTCGAAAGCTTCTCTCTCTAAGCCCCCTCCTCTCATTAAGCACCAACCAGAGGGAGGAGAAGGTTTAGCAGGAAAAATTACTGAGCAGCTCAGCCAGCAGGCTACTCTTATTCATAATCAACATCTCACAAGCATGGACAGAAAGGATCGTCACAGCCCCGCCACCTCAAACCCCTCCTCCACATCATCCTCCTTATCCTCAGTCTCCAACCATCATCAGCAGCACCAGCTCAGGGCAATGCCATCCCTGTACCGCGCTCCTGTCTACCATCCGCCCACGCAGCTTTCCTTAGAACGTAAAGAGAATGCAGAACGAGAAAAGGACAGGGAGAAAGGCGCCTATGGTGGACGTCTGTCACCCCCAACCCTCACACCCATTCAGCCGGTCAGTTTAGCAACAGCTGGCACCAAAACATCCGTGGAGCAGCAGAAGCCCCCGACCCTAGTGCCAGAACTCAGGGATGTTAAACTCCATGGAGTCACTGCTGCTGTATCCTCAGTAGTCTCTACCATCAGCGAGGATGTTATGACAGATGGGTGGCGAGGGAGAGAAAGGATTCAAGAGAGAGGAAGTCTGTTCTGTAGAGAAAAAGAGGTGTTGAGGGGTAAGCCACAGGCAGCGATGGCGTCAGTCATTGTACGTCCAACCACATCCGTTAAGTATGAAAGTCCTGTTGGTGCTAACAAATCTGGTGCTACACTGCATAAGGAGGTTTCTCTGTCGTACCCTTTGAAGCTTCCAGGAGAATGTCCACGTCTGAGAGAGACTGCTCAAGAACCTGGAGGTGGGAGAGTTATTCAGCCCAACTCCAACATGGTGGACATTTCTGTTCAGTATAAAGTGCCCTCCATTCAAAGCTCTCAGGGACCTGTAGGTGTCAGCACTACAAACTCTCTGTGTAGGTCCCCTGTTGTATTCCCATCAGCTGCTGATGTGCAGAATAAAAACCCACAGTCAGGATATTCAGCTTGGGATGAGTTTGGAGCCCTTAAAACTGTCAGTGGAGGCTGGCTGCCCGGCCTCTCGGGAACTGAGAGAACCAGCCGTGAAGGTGTTGATTCATGTTCCACATCACCAGGGCTGCCTTTACCTCTGATTAATTCAACAGGAACAACCCTACTTGGTCAAAGCATCACCCTTACTTCTGGTTCCATTTCTGTCTCTAATCAGCCTAATTCTCCCTCTTTTGTACATCTCAAAAAGCACAAGGCTGCCTTAGCTGCAGCCCAGTCCAAGGCCAACCTCCCCGCTGCTCCTGTATCAGTACTAACTGGAAACTCTTCCTCAGCTTTGGATCCAGTTGAAAAAACTCCCAATCACAGCTTTACCCCGCCACCCTGTTCTAGCTCTGCCTCCTCAGGTGATATTAGTAACACTGGCTCGGCTTCTGGGAGCACAGCACCAGGCAAGTCCAGTCCGATACTTAATGGCCAGTCATCTGGAGCGACCTCACTTAGCTCAGCACAGCCCAGTAACTACCACAAGCTAAAGAAAGCCTGGTTAACTCGGCACTCTGAGGAGGACAAGACTGCTACAACAGCCTCCTCTAGCACTAAAGCAGAGAAGCTGCTCACCACCACGACCAGCACATGCAACACTACAGCCATGTCAGATATGATCAAACCCTGTACGGTCAATCTCATAGCCTCCACGTCCACTGAGGTTGACATGAACAAGGACAACGGAGGCAGAGGTGAGCGAGAACGAAACCTGGAGGGGAAGAACTCTGGATCAGCAACAGCGGGCGGAGGTGGAGAGGAAAGGAAATCAGCTCATTTTTCAAGGCGGGGGTACAAGCGGCCATACGACTCAGGCTCAGAAAGTGGCGGGGACGATTCTGATGCTAGTGAAAGCAAGATGGAGGGCAGAGCAAAGCGCCAGTCTAAACCAACCTACAAGAAAAAACAGAATGACATGGCCAAAAAGAAAGGAGACCATGAGAAGGAGGAAGAGGATTTGAAGCCCAATGGTATCTTTAGATCAGCGCGCGAGAAGACGAAACTTAAACTTGCAAGCAGCAGTAAGTCCTGGATTGTTAATGTTTGCAACTGTGTTTGTATTACATTGTTCTTCAAGTTCAAAACATCAGTAGATAAAATAAAGCTGTATTATTTTCTTAGTTTTGACCAAAAGTATATTTTGTAGTCCGAAACCTATAACCGATCCTCCAGCAGATCTTCACCTGAGACCAGTGGCTCTCAAGTCTAGGCTCCCTGTTAAAATTTCCAGTTTTGTCACAATATAAATGAGACCGGGATAAATCATTCCACAGCTGTTTACATACTGTGTAATGGGACATGTTGCTTCATTTAAAACTAGATATAAACTTGTCTATCATTTGGAAAATGCAGTCATTATTGATGCAGGGGGGATTTTTTTTTGGGGGGGATTTTTTGCGGCTCTAGTGGCTCGCTTTTTCCGAAAGTAGGCTGACAGGAAGGGGGGTAGAAGAGGGGGAGAGACATGTGGCCAAGGACCGCGGGTCGGATTCGAACCCGCGTCGACCGCGTCGAGGGCTAAGGCCTCTGTATATGGGTCGCGCTACCCGCTGCGCCACATGCGCGCCCCAAGTGACTTTTTAATGTAACTGTTAACTGGTCTTTAGATTCAACCAAAGCCTATGAAGCAGGCAGGTAATATTCATTGTTTGTTTGCTAACACCAAAAGACTTGAGGTTTAATGTTACTTAGTTAGTTACTTTTGATCTGCTGTCCTTTCTTCTGTGCTTGTCCTTTTTGTGTTCTACTCTCCTTTCTTGTGTCCATCCTTCCTTTCTCACATTACACTTTTTGGCCTTCCTTACTTGCCTTTCAATCCTTTCTTCATTCATCCGTTATGTCCTTCCTTTCTTTCTTCCCGTCTGAACTCAGACAACTTTATAGACTTATATATATAAAGCCTTCCCCAACAGAAATATCTGCTATAAACTCCTGATGAATGTTTATTTTTTATATTTGAAAATTAAACTTAAACAACTGAGAACTCTGAAGGTATTAAAGAAATTTATGTAGAAACCCTTAAATAGCCATGCAACATAATTGCTCAAAAACATTTCTCAGAACGGATTTGCAATATAAATTAAGTTTTATTTATATGTAATCGGTATCTGTCATGTATTCAAACATGGGTACTACTGATGACTTAATGTGTGCTCTATTCAGATGGCATCCCCTCGTTCCGTGCTGAAAGACTGGAGGAAAGTGAAAAAGCTCAAACAGACAGGGGAGTCCTTCCTGCAGGATGAACTCATGTTCAGAAATTGGACCTAACCTTCAGAAGTGTCGGGAATGCCGAGTTTATCCGTAGTAAAAAAGGAAGAGGAGCCAGCACACTCCCCTGTCTTCTGTCGTTCTACTATTTCAGACGGTAAATGACATTTTCACCATTCTGGCTCCTAGATAGGACATTTATTTTTGGATAATAGCTTTTTTTTATAAGGACCTTCCCATAACATTTGCTTTGTTAGTTACAGATGTTGAAGCATAATTATTTATAGTATCAGACTTCATTCTATGATGATGCTTTATTAATAATTCTGAATCAGTTGTATGGAGAACACTGCCACCATTACAAGTCATTTTTGCAGTTCTTGGTAAATGATCAGTAGTTGTGAACCTAAGCCAACTGGTGAATGATTGAAAAAATGAATATTTTCAATCATTCAGCAGTTGGCCTAGGTCAGGTCCTGTTGCCTGATCCAGTTGAGCTTCAGTCATCAGATCACTTTG